>NW_004567128.1:7362983-7366806 GCF_000260355.1 Condylura cristata
AAAAAAAAAAAGCTTCACATTTTCTATATGTGCTTGGAATCAAGATGCAGTGCAGGGTCTCTGCCTACATTTAATTTTATACAAAACCCTAGGTGTGCATAAAATCCTTAGTGTGCAAAAAATGGAGATTCTTGAGACCTGCATCCAGAGGTTGTGATTCATCAAGTCTGGGGGTGCCTAGGAATCTGCATTGTAAACAAACAGCTCAGGTTGCTTCTGTTTTTGATGATTCAGGAATCAGCTGCCTGGGAAGGGTGGTTCCAGAACTCCTCTTGAGATGGCAAAAATTAACTGGCCACTAACCGCCACCCTCTGCTCACACAGCTATTGCTAATATCCTTCAACAAAGATCTTCAGGGAGGGAGATGATTTTTAAGACAGTTTGATATTTTGAAATACACTCTGAATTATCCTCATTATGAATTATTTTTGGTTAAACACCTTTGATTTATTCACTAAAATCTTCCAACAACTAATGAATATACAAGGCATATCTGGTAGCTCTAATCACACTGCATGTTTGGACAAAACACTCTGGTTAGATAACAGAGGTGTGGCTTCCTATTCACCCAGTTTTGAAATCCAAATGAAGTGTTGAGTTCAGATAAAGGGCTCTTACCCTACCACCACTAGATAGCAAGTGATTATGTCTGTTAGATCAAATACCCATAAGTGGTGTCTGCACATTAAAATGGTGTTGAAATATACGGAGTGGTATTTAGACAAAGACCTGTTTATTTTGACAGTCAGTATATAGTACAGTCAGTTTTGCTGGTTTTCACTGGCGATTGCTTCTGTTTATCTTTCTAAATCAATTTAGATGTGTTGAGACGGCTTTTGTGAATTCTAGATTGCCTCTGAGTAGTTCTTCCTTCATCACAAATACCTCAGAAAGAGGCAGGAAGCTACTCCAGCAGGAAACAGCTTTTCTCCTCCTGCATGACTACTTGAACCAATTCCACAAAGGAGGCCAGACAGACTTTCATAGATGAGGCATAAGACAAAGTTCCTGTGAGAGTCAACTATTCCTAACTCCCTGCTTTCCCATCTTTTCTCTATTGGCACCTGCAGAAGGGTGACGGGATCTGTGGGAGAAGATATTACTTGTTCACAAATAATATTCCCTTTTCATTCCCTGCACTTATCGTGGCTTACTGAGTAGATAATGTTTCTCTGTCCTGTTGACTTGCTCTGGCCAGGGAATGTGGGTAGAAATGATGGTGAATGGTTGAGAGGTGTTAAAAGGCACAGCAAATTCCTACCAGCTTTTTTTATACTTCTGGCATATACCAGGAAAAGAGCGTGCCTCGGGAAGCTGCTGCTTCCAGAATGAGACACATGTGGAACAGGCCTTGACGTGACTCATAGCCTTGAGCGGCACTCCACCAGCCAACCCACAGACACATGACTGAGAACTGGAAATGCTCTAGAAAAGTTGTGGGTTGAAGGGTTTGTTTGTTATGCAGCAGCAGCAGCATTGTGCTGGCTGATACGAGGGTAACCACAATTACTCAGGGCGCATTCCTTGCCAGGCACCATTTATATTAGTGCCTTTAAGGCGCAAAATTTCCTTCTGAGGTCCCCCAAGCCCCCATTTTTCATGAACCATTTGCTCAGAGAAGGCAAGGACTCACAGCTAAACTGTAACAGAAGCAGAAATTTAAATTCACGTGCAAATGATAGCCCCTGGTTCGAATACAATGATAGCCCATGTTTTTGTTTTTGTTTTGTTTTTCCCACTCCTTCCTGCAGTTTACACAATACGTGATAGCAACACGACAACATAAAAAACAATCTCTCTTTGGTGAAGGGTTTTACCGTTCAGTGCATTTTCATGTATCTTTTTCATCACTAAGGAGATGTCTGATTATTGAGATGGTTGAGTTCTGTTCTAGCTTGAATCATAGCCCCTGAGATTTGAAATAGTAAGTCTTCCGTTTGGAAAGTACTATGCTTTAGAAGACACAGGAAGGCTTAAAATAGACTGGATATTCTGAGGTTATAGATATGAGAGAAAATGTACCAGATGAAAACCAGTTGAGCCAGTGTTTGGAGGTTTTCTGTCCAAAGCAGACAGACTCCATCGAAACTACTCAGCACCCTCCCTCTGACCCCACTGGTGGCAACAGCCTCCAAAGCACCATCAGTATTGCCACTATCGGCTCTCAGGAGGACTGATGGATACTTTCCAACTGTAGCTGCATGTTGGAATAAGGTGGGAAGCATAAGAAAAAGAAACTTCTGGGCCCTGCTGCCAAACAAGCTCAATCAAATTTTGGGGTTAGAGGCTGGGCATCTGAACTGTTTTAACACTCCCCCAGCTATTTTTTTATATGCAGTCGGTGTTCTATACAGCTGAACTAAAAGTGGGACCCAGAACATGTATTTGTTGACATTTAACATTAACAACCAAATCCAGAAAGCCCCTGAACTCATAGAGAGACTGGCAACTGCCAGAGGCAGGAGAGAGTGTGGAGGAGTGTGTGTGAAATGGATGGCCTCCCAGTTATAACATAATTACATCCTGGCATTTGATGTAGAGTGTAGCAAGGAAACAGCAATATCTTATTCTACTTGTTGAGACAGTAGGTCTTACAAGTTCTCATCATACACAAAAAAAATTACAACTGTGGCCCTCCCTGGTGACGCAGCGGGTTAAAGCACAGCACTGAGAATCTAAAGCCACTTCTGCATGAGTTCGATTCCCGCCTGCCCCGGAGGTGACCACATTGCGTGGCAGACCTCTCCTGACCCGCCTGCTGCTCCCCTCAGCAGTGTACTTTGTCGATCTGCCTGTTCTGTTCCCCACTCTGTCTCTGGTGAAGCCTCTCGCCGCCCCTGAGCCTCTGGCCTGTACCCTAGTTCTGTACGCACAAATAAATAAATCTTTAAAAAAAAAATTACAACTGTATGCTGATGGGTGTTAGTTAAAACTTACTGTGATAGGGCCCTCCCTGGTGGCACAGCGGGTTAAAGCACTGCACTAAGAAACTGAAGCCACTTCAGCATGAGCTCAATCCCCGCCTGCCCCGGAGGTGACCACATTGCGTGGCAGACCTCTCCTGACCCGCCCACTGCTCCCCTCAGCAGTGTACTTCGATCTGCCTGTTCTGCTCCCCACTCTGTCTCTGGTGAAGCCTCTCACCGTCCCTGCACCTCTGGCCTGTACCCCAGCTCTGTATGAACAAATAAATATCTTTAAAAAAAAACTTACTGTGATAATCATTTTGCAATATGCACACACATCAATCATGATTGCATGCCTAAAGTGAGTGCCATGCTCTCTGTGAATCATTTCCTTTTTTTTAACTACCAGTAAAATTATAGTCAATAGCCCGCACCTGGCCCAATGGAGCGGGCTTCAACTTCACACACCTTTCAGCTTGCCGTCCTGTGACTCTCCTGTGCTTCCTTTTCTACCTCATTTCTCTTTTCTCCACTGAATATTTACTGGATGTATCTTTGTTTACTGAAATCTATGTCTGTGTCAATTCCCAGTGACTGCCAAGGACTAAACTGTAAAGTGTATGGAGTTTGTGAGGAATTCACTGGAACTGAGATTCAGTAGTAAGTTAATTTAATAGGAGAATATTAACTCATGAGCAAAGACGCATTTATATACACTCATACTCTTCCTATAAATATTCTGGAGCTCTGACATTTGGGTTTAATTTGCATACTCAAGTTCCCAAGAAATAGTTTTAATTTGGTTTTTGTTTGTCTTGTATGCACTCCTATTTTATTTTTTTAAAGATTATGGATTTATACATACAGAACTGGGGTACAAGTCAAAATGATGTAAAAATAAACTTTTTAATAAAAA
>NW_004567128.1:7368502-7454714 GCF_000260355.1 Condylura cristata
TCAAAATGGAGGCATTACAATCCCAAACTTCAAGCTGTACTACAAAGCCATAATAATCAAAACTGCATGGTACTGGAATAAGAATAGACATACATGCAGACCAGTGGATTCGAATAGAAAACCCAGATATAAACCCACGAGTTTATGGGCCCTATTATTTTTAATTAGTTTTTTTGTTGTTGCAATGTTTGCTTTCTTTTTTCAGGTGTAGCCCCCATTTGGTTTGGATAGTCCAAGGGTGAGACTGCTGTGCTTGCTCACCTGCTCCTGCACAGAGACCCTTGTGGCACTTCTCTGATCGCCTCCCCAGGTTATGTGGGATTCTTTCTACCTCTTGTAGGCTAATACACAACTCCCTGACTGCACTTGTGACAATGAACTTCAATATACTTGAACGAACCTATTGCCTAACCTTATGGGGTACTTTCTATGTGCCAGGCACTGTTTTCATGTTCTATATGCATGGACTCATTTAATCCTTCACTCTGTGAGGTAGAGAACTAGTCCCCACAATTTGCAGATGAGAGCCTAAGGCCCAGAAAAGTTATGTACAGTGCCTACAGTCACATACCTACTAAGTGATAAAGCTGACACTTGAACCCAGATAATCCAAGTCCAGAAAGTAAATTCTTAACCACTGGAAAGTACTACATCTCCTCGTAGGGAGGTTCCTGTCTAAGTACATTTCCACTGCTGGTCAAAGGGCAAACTGGCACAACTACAGATTGTGTGGTGGTAGCTGCTGAAGCCCAGCCATGCTTACTGAGCTCCTAGTAATTTCTGGGGGAGCTACCCCCATATATGTACCTATGTTAATGGAAAGACATGAATTGGAATGTTTATAGCAGCACTTGTAACAACACTGAACTGGAAACTACCCAATGTCCATCAACAGGAAAGTGGGTAAATAAATGCCACGTTGTAACAACGAGAATAAGCAGTCTCTAACTCCACACGGCAGTGAGGGTGGACCTCACCAATTGAAGGCCGGCCAAAAGAAGGCGGGAAGAAAGAGCGCGACTCTGGGATAGGCTTGATTCTCTTTCTTGATCTGGGTGCGGGCAAATGTTGAAGTTTTGAAAATCCAGGGAGCTGTTATTTTAGCTCCTGTGTACCTCTCCCTATGCACAGTATAGATCAATAAAAAGTTTGAAAGGGACTGTGTGAGTAAATAGAGTTAGGAAATGTAGGTAAGTATTTTCAAACCAGCAATGGATACTTAAGAAAAAACAATTATTTCAGGAAATCAAAGATGAAGTGTCTGATATCTCTGTTCTTCCCTGTTTTCCCATTTTGTATCACAAACGCCAACCTGATACATTAATCGACTCGTTCAGGCATAAGGGACACAGGTTCATGTGCCTGTGTTTGTCTCCACACAGACGTTCAAAGGCGCCTGGTTAATGAGGTTGTGAGCAGGTGTGGTTGGTAGGAGGCAGCTGAACAAAGTGTGCCCGGCTCGCTCATCGTTGTGTCTCTGGAGCTCCCGCCTGCAGGGGTGCAGAGAGCAGGTGAAAGCAGTGACTAGCAGGGCATCTTCCAGAAGGAGGAACTTGATGTCTATCTAGGGTGAGATAGTGACCACACAGGACACTTGACCAAAGGGTGACCCTTAGAAAAGATTTACTGAAAACTTATCCAAAAAGTCCTCCCTGTATCTATACGCCTGTGAATCAGCCCATCCACTGCCCCCTACATACTTGAGAGGGACAGCCCAACCCACAACAGCTCACGTATCACCCTTCTGCCTCTGAGAAAGATTTCATCAACTGTCACAAAGGTAATGTCCTGCCAGGGTAAGCACAAACTTTTGTTTGCTTAAGAAGCATGCCTATAACAACTTTCAACACTCCCAATGCTGTCCGCCAAGTTCTTTCAAGTAAGTTCCGTAGGGAAGAACTTTTGAATCTAGATCAAAAATCATAATCAAAACAGCCACAAAATTTTATTTATATCAGATCAATCAATGGCTTCCCACACATGGTTTGTCTCAGGCTGTAAACTCAGCCACCTTAGTATACAGATAGAAACCATGAAGTCAAAACCTCTGTTCCCTTCTCTTCCTCCATTTATGGCACAGAATTATGTGTAATTAAAAATATGGGAGGACTTTGGCAAACTGTAGAGTTCTGCTGATTATTCTCAGGAGGAAAAACCATATTAAAAAGAATCAGATTGATTTAATTACTGTATTCACTCAACAATCATTTAATGAATTTGCTTCCAGGCCTGATTTCCAGTTGTATTTTTAACTCTCAAGCTATTTTCAGAGCCAGATTTTCCCACTCACCCTCCCCATCACCTCTCCTGTCCCTCACCTCTCTCCACTATAGACTCACCACTACCCCCCCTAAAGTCTTTACCATGGAGTGGGTGTGGGTGGGTGTGGTGTGGCCTGCAGTGGGGGGCATCCTGTCCAGAATGGGGTTCTCTCTTGTTCCCTGAACCAATGGAATAGTCTCTGTTCACCTAAACTGAAAAAGGGAGGTTGAAAAGAACACGTGAATGAGTATGAATGATTGCCTTATATTAGAAGTACTTTGGATCTTCATTTAAAAGTTTGGTGATATTTTTGTGACTAGAAATATGCTGTGGGAACTTTACTCTTGTTTTTTGTTTTTTTAAATTAGTTTATGAGAAAGTTGCTTTTGTTATAGTTAGTGGTTTCCAAAACTTTCTACATTATGGTTTCTTTTTCTTTTTCCCCATAACTGTCCAGTGAGGACTTACTCTACTATACAGGTGCTCTGTAAAAAGACTACTCAGTAGTTAGAATAGTTGGAGAAATATTGGGTTAAATAATGTCAAGCAGATTTGTTTTTCTAGTAATGAAATTCTTTATTTCAGAGATACATACATGCTTAAAATATCTTCATACACTATAGGTTGACTGGCTGTAGATTTATAATACAATCATTTTTCTCAAGCAGATTTCTTTACTGAAAAACATCTCCTGCCCTTTAATGTGCTAGTGAATCCCTGTGCAGCCCAGTAGGCTAGGTGGGCTGCAGGAAAAGCTGAATCTACACCTGAGTGGCTTACATCAACAAAGGGCTGTCCCTCCCTAGTTCTGCGCACATTGTCTTCCCTTGGTACCTAGGCTAGAGGAACAGATTCTTGCTTTGTTTGTTGGTAGAAATAGTTTATTTGTCCATCAAATAAAATGCACAGGTTTTGCTGGGAGAACAGTATGCTCTGAATTAACTCCACCCACCCCTACCTCCCTGCCAAAGAGAGCCTGGGTAGCCTTTGGGGTTGCCCTATAACAGTTCGCATGACTTTATACACAGACGCGCAAGGGAGTTGATGTCTCTAGGGCAAACTTTGAGCAGTGGTCAGATGGGAGATGGCAGAGAACCTACAGGTACGTTCCCTCCCCATGTCCCTTGCCGATGGATTACATGGAGGCACGGTTCTTCCTTTTAGCCATGAGGCCCAGGGCCTCTGTCATGTAGCTTGATGGAGAGTTTGTTGGAAGAAGTGGCCAGTGCCACCCGCATCATCTTGCATTTGAATACTATTCTTTTTTGTTCTCTCCTTAGCTTCGCTGGATATACCCATGAGAACATTAGCACTTGAGTCTTGCCACAGGCTCAGTTTTACAGGACACCTAGAATAACACAAGGGGGAAATGTGGCAGATTTCTGGTCTCATAGACCAGTGGGGTTGCTCTCTAAAGCCTCCTTGAAATTCCTGTGTTTCCCAGTGTCCACTGTCACCTTTTGCATGTTATATCTCTATATGGAACATTCTTCTTTTAGACATAGGCATTTACAAGGCTTACTCCGGCACCTGTGAAGATCACTATCAAATATTGCCTACTCAATGAAGCCTCCCCTTAAAGTAGCACACATATCCCACTAAGATTCCTTCACCCTCATTTGTCTTTCTCCTTATCACCATATTATATCTTCATTAATCATGCTCTAAGCTTGATATATTTACTTGCTTGGTAAGCTCCATGAGAGCAAGAACATTCTTTCAGTATTTGTGTGTTGGTTGGGTGGTTGGATGGATGGATGGATAGACAGATGGACGGACGGACAAACTGATGGACAGATGAATAGAGCAGGGTATGAAGGAGCTGTCCCTCTTCATGGCACAGAAATTCTGTAAAATTATATAAGGAACCAAGCTCTCCAGATCTAGACTTGGTTTTATGTAAACACCCTGCATGACCTTGGGCAAAGAGAATGATTTACATTTTGAAATGGGCTTTAGAATTTACATAGTGTGCTTTAACTATATTTTCTCCTTAGATCTTAAAAATTACAATGGAACGTGTAAGTCTTAGCTTTTTTTATAATTGAGGAAACAGAAGCCCAGAAGATATTAGGTGCTGTCCCTGGCTCACACACAGTAACAGTAACATCACAGGAGGGAATCACCTCCCGCGCTCTTATGGCTCCTTCTAGGTCTAAATATAGACAGGATATGTAAGTGAAAGAGGACATCCCTGATGCAGAAGGGAAACAACTTTTATGGTCTATCATACACTATTTTGCAAAATAGTATTAAGCAGTTCTTTACCATGTTGATATTAATTAAACAAATGCCAGGAAAATATGTATAAGATTTGCTAAGCTCAAATGATTTTTACAAGGCAGGCAGCTAATGTATTCTGTCTGAGTATTACAAATGCACTTGATGCAAGGTGATGTTGTATTTCGCAAATGACACAGGTTCTCTTTCTGTCAATTTCATTGTGTTTGAATTGACTGTCAAGTGCGTAGAGAAGAGTTAACCAGTCAATAGACAACATTGGGCTGATTTTATTCAATAGTGTACTTATCACAGAATTCAATCAATGCTTTTAAAATGTCTTTGATGATGACAAAGAGGATGATGGTGTTTGAGAAAATGCTAGCTAGGGATTCTGCCCTGAACCTGAGTATCTTGGGGCTAGGGGGAGGGCTGAGTTTCCAGATATAGCTATCAGGGTAGACAGAAGTAAATCCAGCAAACCCCAGGGTCCTAGCAATGCCCCACCTCAGAATGTTGGAGAGGGAAATCAGCAGATGTGTGGACATGCTGTCAAAACTTTCTATAACCAATGCAGCCAAAAACCCAAGCCCCCCACTAAGAAAGGGTTAATTAGGGTCCAGAAAATTCTGTACGAAGATTTAAAAGCTTGTCAGTGGATATGTCTTCCTTTTTTCTTGCCACGTTTTAGGCCCAGGGTAAGAATTTGAAGTGTGTAGACATTAAAAAATTCTTCTCTGAAAAATGTAGTCCCTAGAGGGTGGCAGTTTATTCTCCATTGGGCAGGCAGGGAAAACACTAATGTAGAAACTAAGAAGCAGAATGTATAAATAGGTGTAAAGAAAATGGAGCTATGTTGGGATCCCATATTTCCAGTGTTGAATTTCAGCTCTGGCTGCTGGCTGGGGAGCCAGGCACTTTAAGGAAGTCTGGTTGTGACCCCTGGAGGGGCTTCCCTGGGAAGGCTTTTTGGAGACTGCAGAATGGGTGCTCATGGGTCTCTAAATAGTGCTGTCCCACAGTACCTTGTGCTCAGAAGGGCTCTAAGTGTAGTTTAATGTTCTACTGCCATAGTGTTGAAATTCTTCATCATTTTATCTTTTTGTGTTTTGTGAGTCCTATGGAACAGTGGAGTATGCCGTGGGGTGCAGTTAGAGCCCCACCCACTTGGAATCTACCTCCTGCCATCTCCCTCCTTCCAGTGGGTTCTTGCCACCCACCCTCCTCCGCAAGCTGCAGCCCCAGCCCTGTCCAGCCAGCCAGCCCTCTCTGCTTTGTGATGGCTGCCACTCTATCCAGGCAGAAGGGGGAAGGGGGTGTGGGGTTGGGAAGGCGAGGGAGAGGGAAGCCCATATTCTACCTGGCACCGGTGTCAGAGTAGGTGGTAAGGTGGGGCATGAAAATCCCACATGGAGTTTCAGGTGGGACATGGCAAGAGCCCACCTCACCCCGGGCTGGCCCAGCAGAGTGGGTTCAGCAGACAGCTTGGTAGGCGTGAGCCTCTGGGCCACCCTGATGCAGAAGGAGAATTGCAGTCCCTTGAGGGTTCGCCATCTGCCGTGAGTTGGACAGTGGGCAATGAGGAGAGGGCACTGCATGTGGGTGCAGGGGCTGGTGGGAGGAGGAACCTGACAGTGGGGGACCATGTCAGAGAATATGGTCTCAGGGGCCTGTGACAGTTTAGTGTGATATGAAACAGGAACTTAAAATACCATAATACCATGAGAGAGGCGCCTAGCGCAAAGGAAACATTTTCT
This sequence comes from Condylura cristata, assembly GCF_000260355.1. NCBI lineage: Eukaryota > Metazoa > Chordata > Mammalia > Eulipotyphla > Talpidae > Condylura > Condylura cristata. The sequence goes on from NW_004567128.1 coordinate 7,374,742, forward strand.
CTTTTAGTATCTTTCACAGCATTCTTTTCCTACTTTTTGAACAAGCTCCCCACACTTATTTTGCAGACAAGGAAAATTATGTTGCTAAGCCTGCACTGCACTATGGAATATACTTTCAATAGCGGTAGCCACCACCTTCCCTCGCCCCGCCCCCCCACCCCCCACCAAGCTTCCATGAAGCGTCTGAGTGGCCCCCTCACCCCCTCTGCCCAGGCCATCTCAGGTGAGGTTTGTTCTTGCCTGCTGCCGCCAAGGCTCACATATGCCGCTGCCTCTGTCAGACCCATCAGCAAGGATTTCCAATTTCCAATTTCTCATCTTTTTACATTTTGACCATTCTGGGCTTTTCCCAGCTGCCTCCTGCCTTGCTGCCTTCAGCATCCACACTCTTGCTTGCCTGCGGAGTCTGCAGAGGCGGCTGAAATACCCCAGTCACTTGCAGACACAGACTTGAACTTTCTGCTTTTGAATGCTTTTGCCCTGCAGGTGAGTGCTAGCAGGACAAAAATGTTCCTGAAGGTCCCCGCCCCACTAGCCAGGCGTGAATGCCATTTGGTGGGGGGGTTGGGTGGGGGGAGGGGGGAGAAAGGATACCACGTTTGCAATGTAATACACATTCACTGCCATTTTTTCACTTCAGTGGTTAAACTGGAATTAATCTAATAATGAACCAAAACACACATTTCAACGGACAAGCCTGAGTAGGACCTGATGATGTCAGGCAGGGAGAGAAAAAAAAAAGCTTTCTGCTTTGAGAGAGCTGGAAGCAGTTCCCATTCTGAATTAAAAAACAAAACAAAAAAACTCCAAATGAACTGCAGTTTCGGGATTCATGAGCAGCTCGGGAAGGAACTGTTGGGTTATCTCAGCTGTGCTGAACATTTTCTTCGGTCACTCCCATGGACGGTTGAGCTCATCGGATTTGGAAGGCGCCCTAGTATGTCTCATTAGGCACTTTGAAAGTATTGATGTCAGAACATAGCACTCTTGCCCCTTACTTTTTCATTGCTAATTAATGGATTAAAAGCCCACGATGGCAGTGTCAGAATCCGTGGCCCAGGAAAAGGCTGGGCCTGGACTTCTTTGCCCGGTTGCGTCCGGCGCAGCAGCGTTGCCAGCGCCTGGCCGCCAGTGTGCATTACCAGGGAGACAACAAAAACCCACCGATAAGACATCTGGAGGTTGCTAAGTTTAGAGGCATCCATTAGTGGGCTTTTGTTTTTTAGAAATTTTGTTTTGAATTATTAATTTATGTAGAAATCAGAAATGCTTGGGTTTTGAAAGCCAGGTCAGCCCTGGTGCACGTCATCCTGCCTATTTTAGGATGAGGAAGGGCGTCTGTTTGTCGGGAAGAGAACTGACTAGCTCTTGAGTACCTTGTAAGGTAACAAACGATGGATCGTTTTAAGTGGGATTGGCTTAGTTAAGCCGCCAGCCAATCTAGTCATTTAACTTTCTTCTAGATTTTTGTCCATAATGTTGGGAAATGAGCGTACACCTCTTTTCTAGTGGCATCTGGCTGTTCGCAGCCCTTGCTTAGTACCTTTAATTCTAACAGTAATAACTACCACTTCTTCAATGCTTACTCTGACCCAGGAATCACAATGTTTGTAATAGGCTGTTTTATCTGCACAACCATCTCCCGAACTAAGTATTATCCCCACTTTACAGATCAGAAAGTTACCATTTAACAAGGTTAAGTAGAACACCCAGGGATTCACAATCATAAGGGAGCAGACACGTGGCTTTACCTTGTACACAAACCCTGAAAAAGGGTAAAGGTCATGTAAAAAGTATTGAACTCTAAATTCTCAGGCAGTAAAATTTCGGTGACCCCCACAGGAACAATTTTTCTGCCGTAATTCCAAACCCAGCAGAAGCCACTTTGTTCAGGAGGAAAGAACACACACACTCCCTCACCTCCCCTGCATTTCCTGCTTGTATTCCAGTTCTGGATGCATAAATAAATCAATCTTAAAAAAAAAATACAAATACAAAAGAAAGAATACACACACACACTCGCTCGCCCACTCGCACTCGCACACTCCTGCCCTTGCCTATTCACAGCAGGGTAGTCAGCAGATGCCGTATTCTGAGAACCTTCCCGTTCAACCACGTTTAAAGATAGGCCCCTGGATAAGTGCTCTGAGCAGCAACCGAGAAGGGCAGTGATGTGCCCAATGGGAAACAGAACTAAGCTACCATTGAAGTCATTGCCGCATGCCATTACTTCCATAGCCCTCGAAATATAAATTCGTTCCATTCCAGTCAAGCAAACAATAGGAATGAAAAAGTTATCTGGGCACCACTCTGCTCCTCCACTAAATAACTGATCTCCAACATGTTTTGATCTAGACTTACTGTGCTATGGTGTGGGACCCTACTTCTTTGGCGGGTCTTCCTGGGAGACCCACCGAAATCCCGGTCTCTCGAGCACTAGGCCTGGTCTTCCATTGCAATGACACCGTCCTTTTGTGTGAAGTTCAACACTTGTCTCAGCACTTGGACTTTCCCTCTGTTCCAATATGGAATTTAAGAGCAGATCTTGACTGATCTACTGGCCTTCAAGCTTGTGCCAAGTTTGACTTTACATACTGGATTCTAATGTTGATTTGAACAAACTTGTTACATGGTCGGCAGGCAAGCCAAGAGTCCATACAGCAAGGGCCTGGTGTGGCAGGGATCAGCAGCCTCCTCTTGCTGCCCAAGCACCCCAGGAGTGCCCCTGGGATGTCCCTGCTTGTGGCTTGTTCAATATCTCCCTTCTGAATGTAAACTCTTTGTTCACCCCTCTGTTCCTCACACTTCTCGTGGCACCTGCCGTCTGTAAGGTGATCAGTGAGAATGTGCTGAAAAATAAACGGGAGGTGGAGAGGGGATTTACTTATTCAGCTAGCAGCACATGGCACTATGTGCCTGGCAGTGATGTGAGGGTTTCTAACGTATCATCCCCATTAACTAATGTTTTCAAACTTGCCATTTCCCTCAAAGCTTTGTTTGAGGACAGAGATGGTACTTGTCTCTGGCACAATGTCCAACCACCAACAGATATTGATTACATGACATACCTCTAGATTTAACTGTTGGAATCACATTCTGCATCAATGTCTTTCTCTTATTATGTAACACAAGTCATACATATCTACTGGTGTACGATATAATTCCCATATGAGTCAGTTCTCACATGGAAACAGGCTGTGTCATGACTGAATTTCTGCTGCCCTTAAGTTTTATATATTTTTTCTTTTACTGAACTCTATTTTGTCCATATCCTTTGCTTTGGTTCAGACTTTAAAAAATGTAAAATACAGAACATTCTTGGGCAGCTCTCATCCTAAAACTGTCCATCTGTGTCTATGCAGGTGTTTATTTTTTTTCCTCCTTCTCCTAATAAACCTCTCCTTTTTAAATGCAAAAAAAAAAAAGATAAAAAATAAAGAATATTCTTAGAAGGAACTTCAGCAGCCAATTGTAAATAGGTGGACCATGGGGTTGCAAAAGATGCTGTCCTCTCCTATTTTGTTTCTGTGATAATTTTATCAATTTCTAGGCCCCACCAATCTGGAAAAGTCTTATGCTTTGAGAAATTTGCCTGCTGTAAAGATACATTCTGTTTCATCACGAATCAGGTATGTTCATAATTTGTCAAAAAATGTGACACTTAGGGTGGGTTGCTCAATGAGAAGCCAATGTGCGTCTTTCCAAGATGTTCTGCTAAGATATTTCAACACTGTTTAATTTTTGTTTAATTGAAGTTCATTGCTAACACCTTTTCTACCATTAATGTATGATTTCTGAGCTAATATGAGTGTGTGGATTTAGTGTTAGTTCATGGTTGGCTGAAAGGTCACTACTTTGAGGCAGTGGAAAGAATGTAGTGATTTGAAATCAAGGACTATGGTTTTAAAAGATCAGTTAGAGCCTGCATCTTCTCTTTCTCTGAAGGCAGATAATTTTGAAAAGATATTAATATCTTATTGAGCCAGGTACAAAATAGCTGCTTTTTTACAAAGGGGTTTATAAAAGAAAAATAAACGACAAATATTCCAGCTATCTATTGCTTCATAACAAATTACTCCCAAATTTAGGGAATTACCACAATCATTTTATTTGGCTCACCTTTTTGTGGGTCAGGAATTCAGGGCAGGCTCAGCTGAACTGTCCTCACTAGGCTTTCTCAGGTGATTGCATTCATTATCCGAATCCCTGTTGGACGGCCATTCAGATGGCTCAGTCACAAGATCCTGGCTATTGGCTGGCAGTTCAACTGGAGTTGTCCAGTAGGAGTACCTACCTATACTTGGCTTCTCCATGTGGAGTGGTGGCTGGGTCCTAAGAAGGTGGACTGTGGCTAGGGAGTATTCAAAAAAGAACTGCACAGAAACATCAAGGATTCTGTCAAGACCTTGGAAGTCACATTGCATCACTTCTACCATATCCTGCTGCTTCCAACTAAGGTCACCCCAGCTGCAAGATGGTGGAAGAGGAGAATGACTGCCTGTCAATTTATGGGAGGCATGTCAAAGAATTTGTGGCCATATTTTAAACCTCCACAACAAGCACTGGGCAAATGAATGAATGGGTGAATGAATGACAATTACCCAAGCGTACCCAGAAGATGCATGCTGCAAAATCTGCTTCTATGAAGAATTTGCATTTGTTCTGTTATATTGTTAGGTTCAAAATTAACACATGATTTTATCGGGAGAAAGAGCCTACTTACACTAACTTCTTGGCATAGGCAAAAAGATGGAAAGAAGAATAATGAGAGGAGCTGGCAACCACCTACGTGACACATGCACCTCCCCAGACATCTCCACGTTCACCAATGTTCGTGCCTGAAATCCTTCCAATAAATATTTTCCTTTCTTTTGGGTCTGAAGACCTTTCTGTCTATAAAAATAAGCTGTCATGATACACCCTGTTACAACACCACTCAAGAATAACATCTTTTTTTTATTATTATTATTATTTTAAAATCTCACTACTTAGGGAGTAGAGTGGGAGTGAAGAGGAAGTGATAATGTCAGGTAAGAGGAGATAGTGAATGTCTCAGAGCTTTTCCAGCTGTGATGACTAAGAATAAGAATCTCTACACTCTGGACAGACTAGGACTAAGAGGAGAAAAAAGAATGGAGAGGTAAAAAGATTCTAAAAGTTACCTATACATTTCAAACTGCCCAGACCAGGCCCACTATGGCAAGTTGACACATTGTCAACAGAGCTTACTCAAAGGAAAAAAGGAAGAAAATATGCAGGCCTCTTATATGCCAGACATTCATTCACATATTAGTTATTTCAACCATCTCACAAAATTAGTATTACTATATCCCTCTTACAAATAGGGAGGGCAGAGCCACAACATGGAAAGAATTTGGGTCCCTAAATAACCTTATAAGAAATTGTTCAAGCAGAACACTCGACTGTGTTGAGAAATAAATCCACTGAGTAGTCCAGGCTTATTTGTTACAAAATCATTGCTACCTTTGACTAACACAGCCTTGGTTAATAATTCTGTATCTCCACCAACCACATAGGAACATACTTCCTTTGGTAACAATTCTCCAGAAGCAAGGGATACTTGGAGAGGTTTAGAAGAATATCTTGAGCAAGGTGCGCATATAGTTTTTAGTCCCCCACAGTTCAATCCCACTCTGCTCCCCACTCTGTTCCTGGTGAATCCTCTCACCCTCTGCATCTCTGACCTGCACCCCAGTTCTGTATGAATAAATAAATAAATATTTTTTAAAAAAAAATCTCAGTCAACATTTTATCAAGTCCAGTGTTGCTTAAGATTCCTGCTTTTACAATTCAGTCCTATTGATATGCTGACAGTCAGAGCAGTTTTTCGTTTATTTTCCCCCCAGGGAGAGGGCGAACACAGTCCCCCACCATCACAAATTATGCAGTCAAGTTTCCCACATTTGGGGAAATAGCAGGGGTCAGCACATCCGGAGTACAATGGGTAAGCCTCGCCCTGGGAAAACTACCTTCATGATCATGGTATCTCCCCTTCCAGGTAAGTATCAGAGCAGTTTTTCAATCCGAGATCACTTTTCATCATGTGACTCATACAGCCATTTCTGAACCATCCCAGAGATTTATAAAGTCAAGTACGTGACTGACATTTGTGCATTTCTGAGGAATAAAAGCTTTTTTTTTCTTTTTATTGAGGTAACATTTTACAAGACTGTGTTAGGTTTCAGATGTACGATTTCTTACCTCAGCAAATGTACATATCATACCAGGCCCACCAATAAATGGCCAATCACCATACACGAGCCAGTTGTGTAGGTCTTTCTCCTTCCTTCCCCTCTGGTAACCACCATTCTCTTGTCAGAATATAAGGGTTTGATTTTGTTTTAGTTTGCTTGCTTGTCTTTCTTCCCCTTTCTATTCCCCTGATAAGTAAAATAATATGGTATTTGTCTAGCATAATCCTGTCAAGATCCATTCATGCAAATAGTGCTACAAAGAATACAGGAGGCACATGTCTTCTTGAATTGGTGCTTTCATTCTTTTGTAGGTACCCAGAGGTAGAATTCTTAGATCATATGGTATGAACAAAAGCAATTTCAAATGGCCTGTATCAGCTCAAGCACTAACACTACTTTGTGTGAACTAAGTTACTAGTAGAATGTTTAATATAAATGGTGGTACTCACAAAAGTCTTGCTTAAAGAGACATTTTAATTATAGAGGGAAGAATGTTTACCTCTGAGTATTTCTTAGTGGTTTTTGCATTTTTAAATAAAGAACATATATTACTTTGATGCCCAGAATATATTATTTACACACTATGGACTTCATAGAACACATATTTAGAATGTGGGAGAGTGCAATAGAAAGTTCAGATGGTTTTTACAGTACTGTCCAATAGAAATATGATACTACCCATATACTGTCATTTTAAGTTTTCTAGGAGCCATGTGAAAAGCAACAGGTAAACTTAGTTTCAATAACATTTTATTTAACCTAATATATCTAAAATATTACCATTTAGCATATAGTCAATATAAAATCATTAATGAAATACACATTATTTTTGCACTTTAAATCTTTGAAATCTCATGTGCATAAAACTAGGAAAAGTAAAATTTTTCAAGAAAAAAAAACTCATTCAAGTAGATTATTCTTATATTTGTCTTCCCACAAAAGTTGTTTTTGAACTGAACCTCCCATTCCCTTATAACGATTTGTTAAATCCCAAAATAGTGCCGAGATAAACAATAAGGTACATCTCAAAATCATGAGTAAACCCTAAAGGAGAGTAGATTAGCTCATGTCATCATCTGAAGTATGGAGTCCTCTGCTCTCCAATATTTATTAGTACTTATCTCTTGAGGTAACACCTTCAAATCAATAGTTCTTTTCTATTTTTAATGTCCTTCTGCCATTAATCCATTCCTATGTCCATTTTTTCTTGCGCAACAAAGATTTGTGCAGAGGCCTGAGTGTTTTTCTAGGGCTTTTTTTTTCCTCCGTGAGAGCAGATTGTATTTCACTTGGAGTGTGTGTAAACTTGTACTCCAAATGGAGGTACACTACAAATCACTTTAACACCGGCAATATACCTCCATTTTAGACAAAAGGGAGGGAATTTTCAGGTCTGAAAAAAAAAGAAAAACAGAAGTGGGGTTTTACTTATTTTTCATGGTGACAAAAATCACACGACTGGTTTTTTTTTTTATAGTGTGTGCAGTTCAGGGTGTGAAGCGTTGTCACATAGCTGTGCAACCTTATACATCTTTGTGCATGTCTCTTCTTCTTGGGTGCCTCTCAGAGAAACGAGCTGCCTCTGATTCCGTGTAGATAGGTCCCTTTGTCGTCTCAAGCCAGCGCAATAGTTGGACGAGGAATTTATAATCAAGTCATGAATCTGTAAGGAAGCAGAGAGGCGTTAGCTCCCTCTGCGGCTGCACAGTGGAGGCAGACACGCTGTCCCCACTCGCATGATGAGGTTACAGGATGGGGTGTTCTTTTTGCTACGTTATTGCTTGTGCTTCAGAACACTCTGTACAAGGGTCAGGACGGTCACCTGGGCCCCTCATGTTTCTCATGGGACTCTGTCAGCTGGCACCCTGCTGCTTTTAGCCATCAGTAAATGTGTCAAACTCATCTGCTGGCGACAAGGCAGGGTAGACCCATCGCGGTTCCAAAACTCAGATCTTCTTAAAGCACACATTCACACCTCCCCTGCAGGGGAACCCAATCAACATATTTTAAGCAATGATGTTGAAAAAATTGCATCTTTATAAGCTCCCACATAAGCGCTGTTGGCTTGTGACCTCCCCTAAGCAGTGATTTTTCACTGCTAGGTCCCTTACTGGCCAGTGAGGCAATAACCGTTCCTACTTTTATGTGCCAGTGATCAAACGCTGGATGTTAAACTGTAAAAGTTTTAGATTGCATCTGTTTGCATTGCAATTTAGTAGTCTCACTAAATTACTTGTTAATTCTCGAGAGATATTTTATTATCAAGTTTTTATTTGGAAAAAGTTTGGGCCTGACAAAAAACTTGGTAGAATGGTAGGATGAGCAGAACCGATGGCCCACCAATTGTTAACATTTTTTGCTGGTCCTCTCTCACTGAAGATACATTTCTTTACTGAGGTGAAGCTAATATAGCATAAAAGTAACCATGTTAAAGGAAACAATTCAGTGGCATTTTCATATCTTCATAGTGGTGTTGTGTAATCACCACCTCTCTCTAGTTCCAAAACATTTTCATCACTTCTAAATAAAACCCCAGATCCTGTACGCAGTCACGCCCCACCCTCCACCCCCCACCCTGGGTCCGTTGGCAACAGCAAGCTGCCCTCTGTCTCTATGGATTTGCCTATTGATGTTGTATATCAATGGAACCAAGCCATATCTGCCCTTTTTGCATCTGGCTTCTTACAGAATGTTTTGGGGTTCATCCACAGTGTAGCATGTATCAGTACTTTGGCCACAGATAAAATAAGTATGGGGAGCAGTGCATCACCCTTCTTCACCCCATGAACAGACTTCAGAGTCTCTTAAGCCCTATAATTCCTTTTAAATATAGCACCTTTGTGGGGAAAGGAGTGCTTAGTCCAGTATGTATCTATCTATATCCCATACTCTCATTTAAGTGGACATAAAGAGGAAAATACCAAATATCTCGATCACTCTAAAGATGTTGCCTAATCTCTCTCACCTTCAGTTTCCTCACCTACAGACTGCATGCAAACCCTAAGAATCACTGTCATGAAAATTGTATGGCTTTTTAAAAGATGTATTTATGTATGCATACAGAACTGATGTATAGGGGTGGTGAGAAGATTCACCAGAGACAGAGTGGGGAGCAGAACAGGTGGAGTGATGAAGTACACTGTTGAGGGGAGCAGTGGGCGAGACAAGAGAGGTCTGCCAAGCCATGTGGGTCACCTCCGGGTTTGGGGATGGAACTCACACTGAAGCAGCTGTGGCTTCAGGGAGGGCCGAAAATGGTATGACTTTATTCCCCAGACAACCTAGTTTATGCATTCCTGAATCTATTCGAATTTTCAGAGAGTTACTTTTCCTTTTTAGTACAGTGAAGAAAATTGATATCGATAAACCCCTATGTGTGTGTGTGTGTGTGTGTGTGTGTGTGTGTGACCCCTGGAGGTTACAAACTATAGTATGGATGCATTTACAGTTCAATTGAAGCTATGAGATAGAAGAAATGTGACTACAGGGATATTCATAACCAGAGGAAAAATCCTGTTAAGAGAGAGAAATATTCAACATTGAACCACACACAAACCTGTAGGAAAACTGGTAAAAATGCCAGCAAGAAATATCAGTGTGACCTAACTTTTTATGTGTCACTGCTCTCCTTGATTTGATCAGTCATCTGTGGGGCAAATAGCTACAGAATATTTCTGGAAAGCAAGTGAGACAGTAAGATTAAAGTTGACCTGTCTGGGACACAAGACAGAACATTCTCTCTTCTTTTTTTTTTTTCCCCAAACATTCTCTCTTGGATTTATTGTTAGTGCTGCACTTACTTTTATTTGTTCTAATATTGTATTTAAAATTTTTCAAACAGCAAAATTAAAGACATCTTACAGTGATATACCCACCCCTGCATTCTGCCACCAACAGTTCACTCTATTTGTTTTAACAACTATTTATCCAGCCTTTTATCCACTCATCCATCCAACTTATTTTTGGAAGGCTTTCAAAGTAACTTACAGACATCAGTCTGTATGTCATTCATTAGAATTGTATTTGTTTATCAATTTTTTCTTTTGATGTGAAGTTTCCAAATAATAAAATCCAAATTTTACAGCATACATTCATTGAGTTTTGATAAATGCACACGCCTGGGTTATCCAAAATCCTGCTAGAGATTGCTAACATAGCAATTGTTTTTAATTTACTTTTTTAAAAAAAGATTTACTTATTTGTGTATACAGAACTGGGTACAGGCCAGAGGTGCAGGGGCGGTGAGAGGCTTCGCCAGAGACAGAGTGGGGCTTCCGCCAGAGAACAGGCGGATCAACGAAGCACACTGCTGAGAGAAGCAGCGGGCGGGTCAAGAGAGGTCTGTGGATCACCTCCAGGGCAGGGATCGAACTCACGTTAAAGTGGCTTTAGCTTCTTAGTGCAGTGCTTTAACCCGCTGCTCCAACAGGGAGGGCCCTGATTTACTTTTTAATATAAATACACTTATTTTTAGAAAATGCAATAGCCTAGCTAGTTTGAAACTGAAAAACTTCAGGCACTTGCCCCTTCCTCCCAAACCCTTTTTTTTTTTTTTTTTTTTGCTTTCCAAAGGCAGCTACTTTTGAATCTTGTGCTTGTGTTTTTTCTGGCTACTTTTAGGTGGCTCTCTGTGGAATGCCATTACTTCTGTTTCTTTAGTTTTCAATTTTAGAATTACTTAAAAGTTAGCTACTATTGGAAGAAGAGGATTTAGTTACCTCAAACAATCCCCTAAACATATACTCTGTCTTCCCCCCATCCTAATATAGTTTAACATAGATTTTGGGTAAATCAGTATCAGTGTTGTGTCATTTTAACTATGTAAATATTACTCATGGCAGCCAGTAGACAACAGTTATATTTTATATCCTGCTTAACTTTGATTTTTCCTAGCGCTCATCACCTGTTACTTTCCTTCCTTCCTTTCTTCTCCCTCCCCCCCATTCTTTCCTTTCTTTTATTTTCTAGATATATCTGTTATCCATTAATTTCTATACTCTAAGAAAATCTTTAAAATTCCGTTCAGTGTGGTTTCACGCACCCCATCCTCTCTGGAGTCACCACTCCAGGTGGTATTAGTCCTCCCCCATTCCTGCAGCAGCCCCCTGCCCCAGGGCACTCCTTCACCTCCTCCAGTCTCCTGGACGCCTTATTTCTGGATCTTTCATCTTGCACCCCCTACTCTCCTCCTTTTGATGGAACGCATCCTGCAGGAGTTTCTTGAACTGATAAACTTTTAAAGGCAAACCTTTTGAAATTTTGCCTATCTAAAAGTCCGGTGATCATTGGTCTGGCTATGGCATTCCGCACTGGATGTCTCTTAGCCTCAGAAGTTTGATGATGATGTTACGTTGTATTGTAGGTTTCAGTATCGTTATCTGAAGTCATCTGTTTCCTAATAATTGTTAGGTACTTTGGGGGCATTCTTTTGCCCTAGTGTTCTGAAATTCTATGTTGATATGACTTGCATGCTCATCCAGTGTAGAAAGTCATCACTTCTTCCTTGGGGGATGTTCTTACATTATTTCTTTGATTATTATTATTTATATTACTTCTTTCTTTTCTTTCTTTAAATATTGATTTTTTTTATGCATACAAGAACTGGGGTACAGGCCAAAGGTGTGGGGGTGAGAGGATTCACCCAAGACAGAGTGGGGAGCAGAACAGACGGATGTACTGAAATACACTGCTGAGGGGAGCAGCAGGCAAGACAGGAGAGGTCTGCTGTGTCCTGTGGCTCCCTGGAGGTCAGAATGACCTCTCCCTGGATCCAGCATGACAAGCTAGGAAGAATGCACTGCACTGAAGTGGGTGGCCCATTCATCCGGAGTGGAGAACTGCCCCTGCCATGGGTGTGTGCAGGCCCCATTTGGGGACAACTGGAAGGCAAAAAGAAATGGCATTTCCTGCCAAGCCCTGGTGGGTCTTCAGCATTGTATGACTTCTGCTTCTTAACTTATCTGCTCAAATACCAGATTTCTAGGCACTGAGTCACCCTGATAAGAGCTAGTGGGCAAAGCCTAGCCCGGAACATAAAGCAGCACATTCATAACCTCCCAGCTGGGATTCTTGTCCTGCCATCTTATGCTATTGCTGCCCCCTAGCTTTAACCACACATGGACCCAGAGCCTGTGGAAGCAAACTCCTTACAGCGGTGAGGAGCACTAAGACCAAACAAGGTAAATCACCTCTTTTATCCTCACCCCTCAGGGACACTCACCTCCATTTGCAGGAATTGTGTATAGTAATTTCCACGCCAGGACCAGGGCGCTAGCAGAGTTCTGAAAAGCAAGTGGGAAAAAGTCAGTTCTACCCGACTATACTACTCCAAAATGATGTCTTCCATCTACTGATGATCTATGAGTTCTTTTTTTTTTTAATGATTTATTTATTTATACATGGAAAACTGCGGTGCAAGCCAGAGGTGTGGGAGGTGCTAGGACTCACCAGAGACAGAGTGGGGAGCAGAACAGGCAGATTGACTGAAATACACTGCTGAAGGGAACAGTGGGCAAGATAGGAGAGGTCTGCTGCGCCATGTGGGTCACTCCCTGGCTGGGGATGGAACTCATGCTGCAGTGGCTGTGAAAGCTTCACAGTGCTGCCATCCAACCTGTTGCGCCACCAGAGAGGGCCCAGTATATGTGTTCTTAATGAAAACTGTGAGGTTTGTTTTGGTTCACTGAAAGAGTATTTCCCAAACAGTGATGAATCCAATAATCTTCTGGGTCAAGCATTAAATGATAAATGATAGCAATTTGAGTACACATATTGGATTCTTACCTCTAGGACAGTCTTCCCATGACTTAAATTTTCTAGTTATCATATTTTTAAAAATGAACAAAAACAGATGAAGTCCATTTTAATAATATATTTTATATTATTTAAATAATAACATCTAATTTTAATAGTGTCTTTTCTTTCAATATATTTTAAATTGGTGTCATTTCACTTATGCATATTTTATCAATTTTAAAAAATATTTATGTATACAGAACTGGGGTACAGGCCAGAGGCTCAGGGGCGGTGAGAGGATTCATCAGAGACAGAGTAGGGAGCAGAGCAGGCCAACTGATGAAGTACACTGCTGAGGGGAGCAGCGGGCGGGTCAGGAGAGGTTGCCACGCCATGTGGGTCACCTCCAAGGTGGGGATCGAACTCATGCTGAAAGTGGCTTTAGCTTCTTAGTGCTGTGCTTTAACCCACTGCGCCACCAGGGAAGGCCTGTTTTATAAATTTTAATAATATGTATTTTATTTAAAATAGAAATGATTTGTTTTACTTGTGTATCTAAAATATTATTACTTACATATGTGAGTAATAAAAGTATATTGAGGTGTTCTGCATTCCTTTTTTCCATTAGTTTTTTTCTAAAAATTCCTTGTGTGTTTTATACTTATATATCAATTTTGTTTGGCCACATTTAAAGTGTTCAATGGGGACAGATGGTTAGTGGCTACTATTATGAATGGTACAGCTCTAGAAGAAGATCCAAGAACATGTATATTTAAAGGCACCGTAGGTGAGTGTCTCCCCGGGGGCTTAGGGGTTAAGGCTCAGGACTACCACTGCAACGGTCTACCACAAGGGCCTGAGTTTGATTCCTGGCCAGGGAGCTGATCCACAGGTGCAGCAGATCTCTCCTGTCTTGTCTGCTGCTCCCCTTAATAATGTCTTTCAGTAGATCTGCCTGTTCTGTTGTCTCTGGTGAGTCTTCTTAATCCTCCCCGCCCCCCCAACCCCACACCTCTGACCTACACCCCAGTTCTTTTGCACAAAAATAAAGTCTTTTTTAAAAAATTTTAAAAGTATCCCAGGTGAGAAAATATTTACACACCATGCATCTGAAAAGGCACTTCTATTGAAGACCTGCAAAGAGCTTCTACAACTCAACAAAAACAAACAAATAACCCAATCAAAAAATAGGAGGAGAACTAAAACACTTCTCCAAAGAAGACATGCAGATGGGCAACAGGCATATGAAAAAAAATGTTCCTTGTCATTTATCATCAGGGCAATGCAAACCAAAACCACAGTGAGCTACCACCTCATACCTGTGAGAACAGCCCATATTAAAAAGAAAGAAAGAAAGAAACCTTCATAATACACCTTTGATGAAGCTGTAGACTGATCCAGCCCCTGTGGAAAGCTGTGTTCAATATCTGCAAAATACTAGAAATGGATCTGCTACATAACTCAGCAATCCCACTGCTTGGTTTCTAATTCAAAAGGAAGTCTGCACTTCTGTGTTTACAGTAGCACTATTTACAGCAACCAACAACCTAAATGGCCCAACACATTTGACTGGATCAAGAAGATATGGTTTGTATGAAGAGTGGAATACTATTCAGTGATCAAAAATGATAAATGCATGCCATTTGCTAAGCAAAATAAGTAAGAAGGAGAAAGATAAATGTCAAGTTGATTCACTTTTATGTGGAATCTAGAGAAACCAAATAAAAGGCTAGACAAAGACAAGCCTTGAAAGCTGACCATAGTTCTGAGGCATCGAAGAGGGAAAGAGAGGGAGAGGGAAGGAGTGAGAGCAGTAGGGGAAGTGACATTAGACAATGACTAAGGCTACTAGAATGGGGACGGGGTGGGGTGGGAGCAGCATGGAGAAGGGTGTCTGATGGAGGATTACTGGGGCTTGCGTAGTGGGTGTGGTGACCTTTGTAGAGGTGTAAGTCTGTACCGCTAAGATATATACTGTGATGTAAATCAGGACTACCCCCATAAATATAATTTACCAAAAATATAAAGAAAAATAAAAGTATCCCAGGTGATTTTGATCAAGTCAGTTTGGAAAACACTGCTGTAGGGAATGGCGGCCGCTGAACAATGAGCTTTTGAGCTATTTTGATAGCCTTGTAGCTACATGTCATGTAGGAGTGGAAGGGACCTTAGAGAATTTGTGGGACAGATTCCCCTTTTTATAGATGAGAAACAGGAGTAACTGATTTGCCAAGGTCACATGGTCTGCTGGAGTCAGAGCTGGAACCAGACCCAAATCTCCAGATGTTCCAGTTTTACTCTTACCACTGCACCCATGTGTGTTCTTCAGACTGGGAAATAGCTGTGCAAGTGGTATTTTACCAAACTGGTATAGCCTCTACCTCAATCACACTTGATTTTGCGGTAGTAAAACTAGCATTTATTGAGTGCCGCTATGTGTGCTATTGACATGTTGGGTTTAAACTCTCACCACAAACTTGTGACTATTATTCTCATGTTAAGGATAAAAGGAGTGGAAACATATTCGAGTTTGCAGATGGTAAGTGTCAGGAAGCAGGCTGGAATTAGGGTCTGGCTCCTAGGCCATGTCCTTCCCAGCCTGCAGTCCACATAGAATGTTCTGCCTCTTCCTGCTGCTGAGGTGATGACTGGAGGCTATGATACTGCACTGAGGTGGCATAAAGATCTTCCACTGGCGTATCCCTGATGTGATGTCACCATGGTCCTTAATGTTTGGGAGATTCAGTCTACCACAACCCACCTCTCCAGAAGGGTTGCCAGTCCTCAACTGTGCACGTGGTCTTCTGCTTCTCCCAGCCACCACTGCAAAGGTGGGAAAAGTCCTCCAGCCTTTGTCTAAATGTTTCCATCAAGTGTCTAAAGCTCTTGAAGTTGGACCCCAGGTTCCTAGTTTGATCACAGCTGAAGAAGTTTCCTCACTTGAATTTGGAAAGTGTGTCTGTTGGAAGAACTGACATGGTATGGTGCGGTTGCTGTGCCTTTGAATTTGATTTGGCAAACATTTAGGAGATCTTTCAAGTTGTGAGGTGGTATCATCCAGAACCTAGTCATTACTTTGGAATGAAGTGAGTATTTTCAGGAAAATGAAATTGTCATGTTCTGATTTACATATATATGACTCAGGAAAATGTGTGCAGGGGAGGTGGGTGTAGGTGTGTGTAAGGGGTTAGTGAAAGCCTTAAAACTGATATATTGTGTTCAAAGCAAGGATATTTTTCTACATGCCAGACGAATGGAGCACTTAAAGAAAATACAATTTCTCCCGTTCACTCAGACCCCAATGGTTTTCAAATGGGTAAAATAAGACAAAATTCTGCAGTAAGAAATCATTGAAGTTAGCCTTATGAAAGAAAGTCACTATCAGGACACAGAGGGACAGGCGCCAAAAGTGGGGACACCCACATGCCTTTGTCTTTTGGGACTGAGCAAACGGAGTGACCACAGGTCTGTTAGCCTTCAGGAAAGGCCAGCTGAATCGGTATCAACATCACTTGGAGCTTGTTAGAAAGGAAACTTCATAGGGTCCATCTCAGACCTATTGTAGTGCACACTTGGGAGGGAGTTGGCCAATCCATGCTCTAAACAGCCCCTGGGTATTTCAATACTGCTTTTGGATTGCAGTTCTCAATGACTGGCACATTAGACTTGTACCATAGGGAGTTTGGGGTGGGAGGGGAGGGAATGCCCAGGTCATACCTCTGAGATATTGTGGTTTAACTAGTCTGGAATGGGCCTGGGCATGTGTACATTTTGAAACCTCCCCAGGACATTCTAATGTACAGCCAAAGTTGAGAACCAATAATTTAGAGAAGGGGTTCCAGATTCTCTGCCCTCACTGGCTGTGTGACCTCGAACACTTTATATATCTGTACTTCAGCTCTTTTATTGCTCAAAAGGTTCTGGGAAGCAAGTTTTCAGTGATCTTTAGGGTACTCTCTAGGGCATCTTCCAGTTCTCTGTGATCTCTAGTGCAACCATGGGAGCACCAGCTGGTAGATAACCCTAAAATTTCCTCCTTAATTCCTGCTGCATGCTGGTAACTGGGAAATCATGTCACTAATGGGTGTGATCCAGGGCAGTCTTCCCACATGACATCTGAGAATGAGAGGATGACTGACCACTGAAAATTGACATCCCCAAGGGACTGATGTGGCCTGTTGAACTATAGAGATGGTCATCTGCAAGCCCCCTGTCTGTTGTCATCTGGAGTGATACGTCAGTAACAGGAATTTCTCTTTATTTCTATGAAACTGTTGACAGGTCACTTCGGAAAGGTTGCCAAAAAGTCATGATTGCTGGAGAAGGCTTTGACTTGTTACTCAAAGTATGGTTTATGAATGGACAGTGTCAACATTACCCAGACCTTGCTAGAATCACGGATTGTCAGGTTTCATCCTTGAAGTGCCAAGTCAAAATTTGTATTGCAACAAGATTCTTGGATGTGCACATTAAAGTCTGAGAAATCATACTCTGAGCATTCAGGACTATTTTTAGATTAGGACCAGTTATGGATTGATGCTCCTCCACACTGCCCCCCAATTCACATACTAAACTTTTTTTAAAAGATTTATTTGTTTAGGGGCCCTCCCTAGTGGCACAGCAGGTTAGAGCACAGCACAAAGAAGTTAAAGCCACTTCAGCATGAGTTCGAGCCCCACCCCGGAGGTGACCCACATGGCGCGGCAGATCTCTCCCTACCCATCCTCTGCTCCCCTCAGCAGTGTACTTCATCAGTTGGCCTGTACTGCTCCCTACTCTGTCTCTGGTGAATCCTTTCACCGCCTCTGTACCTCTGGCCTGTACCCCAGTTCTGTATGCATAAATAAATAAAATCTTTTTTTAAAGATTTATTTATGTATCTATTTATTTATTTATGCATACAAGAACTGGGGGGTAGGCCAGAGTAGGGTGAGAAATTCACCAGAGACAGTGGGAAGCAGAACAGACAGATTGACTAAAATACATTGTTGAGGAGAGCAGCAGGCAATACAGGAGAGATTTGCTGTGCCATGTGGGTTATCTCCCAGCTGGCCAGGGGTGGAACTTATGCTTCAGTGGCTGTGGATAGCATCATAGTGCTGAGACTTAACTCCTTGCACCACCAGGGAAGCCCCCATATATTGAACTGTTAACCCTTACTACTCTTAGCAACCTAACTGGATCCCTCTAGCTCACTGCTCAGAAAACCAGATTATGAATCACAAGGCTGTTTCCACAAAGTAAGCCCTTTATTAACGTGTGGCACACCACCGGACTATTGCAATAAGTACGCAAAACAAAAACAAAAAAACAACCCTGTCTTCCCATGGTGAGTGAAGGAAAACTCTATAGGCAAGGAAGGATTTAGAGGGTGTGCTGTGCAGGGCGTGGGGAGCATTTCTTCATTCTAAGGTCTGGGAAGTCGCTGGTAGTCTAGGGGCAGGATTGCGGATGGCCTTCCTCAATGAGTTGCTGAGTTCTGCATTATCAGTTTGAAATGGCCCTTGAGTGATCCTCAGGCACTGGTATTATCAACATCCTCAGAAGCAATAAAACATATCCTTAAGCAGGAAACAATCCCTTACCATGGCCCTGAGCAATGTGATACAGTGTGTTAAACTAAACTGCTCAGTTAAAGACCAAGGATGGAGTCATCTTATGGTTCTTGGTTCAGGCCTGACTGCAGTAGCTCAGAATGTGACTGCATTTGGAGATAGGGCCTTAAAGGAAGTAATTAAGGCTAAATGAGGTCTTAGGGTGTGGCCCTGAAACAATATGACTTGTATCCTTGTAAGAAGAAGCCACACCAAGAATGCTGTGCCCAGAGAAAAGGCCTTGTGAGGCAAAGTGAGAAGTCACTCATCTGTATCCCAAGAAGAGCTCCCTCAGGAGAAACCAGTGTTGTCAGCACCTTGATCTTGGACTTCCAGCATCCAGTACTGTGAAAAAGAAACTTCCATTGTAAGTCACCTAATCTGGGCTATTTTGTTATGGCAGCTCTACTAAACTAGTATGGGGCCTAATACAGCTTGTTTATACATAGAATATTTCTGGAGAGATGAGCAAAAGTGGTTAGCTATGAAGGGAAGTCCAGGGATCTAAAACAGAGGGCCACTTTTCATTACCACGCTTGTGATCTCTTTGCACATGTTGCTTTGTATTTGTATTATGTTCTCACTTAAAATCTATGTGAAATATAGGATTTATGTGAAAATAAGTTAACATTTTGAAAAGTTATTCCTGAGCTTGAAGCAAGACCCAGTTCCCTGGAATAGAAAGGGAGAAAAAGATACTCTCTTCTCCATTGGCTTATCCTCTGTAGCACTTGCTCTGCCTTGTAGGACCCAACCCCCAAGCCCATAACTGGTGTAATGATAACACCTGACCAGAATTTTTTCCTTTAATGGTCTTCCACTCAATCAGTCCGTAAATGCCCGTAGAAGTTGGAAGCTCCATCTTTAGAATCATTGGTACCTTTAAAGAGGGATCCACCTCAGCCAACAAGATTGGTCAGGAAAGGAAAGAAGGGAGCAGACCCCCTGCTATCTCCCTGAAGGGAAAGCTGGTCTTGAGCAGGCAGACAAGGGGGAAAGGTATTCCAGGCCCAGGAGACAGGAGGAACAGGCTTCCCGAAGTTTCTGTGTCAGGAGCCTAAGCAAAACTGTATTCCACTCAGAACACCAGCAGAGAGATAGGGGAGGTTAGAGGGAAAGTTCGAGGCTTGGAGGCTGTGTTGCCAAAGGTATCATAGGCTCTCTACCCAAGTGTGGGCTTCATCCCGCAGGGAATGGGAAGCCACTGAAAGATTTTCAACATGATGATGTGAGCAGGTGTGTATCTTAACTAGACCAACAGTAAATGTGAGGAGTGGAGATGGGGCTTTTCCACTGGTAGAGGCAGAGGTAGTGTTGAGCTCTGGAAATGGGGTATGGGGATATAGATGAGGGAGGGAAACCCTTAGGTGATGAAATCCACAGAGCTTAGGGGGCTGGGGTCAGCATGAGGCAGATGGAGCTGGGTGGCTGGTTCTGAGTAGCTGTGTGGTAGGTGGTGCCTCCTCTGGAACAGAGAAGGAGAGAAGCAGAGCTTGCTCCAAGGGGAAGATGCACCCAGGCTGAGCCATGGGGAGTTAGAGGTTCAAGAGGATAAGCTCCTGGATGAAATAATTTTCCATATTCTCTGTTAAGAAAACAGCTAATGTAGATCACACTTCAGAATCTACTGGATTTTTGTTGGTGGTGGTGGTTTTTGTTTTTAACAAAAGGGTTTAAAGGAAAGTCTTGGACACCCAAAGGAACTAACTTTAATTTTTCAGGAAATTATGAGCTGTAATCTCCTCATTCCCTGAAAAGTCAGAAAGGTGAAGCATAGTTAGGAGGTAAATATGCCTTCACATGAGGGAAATTACATTAGTTAGACAGCTTGCCCATCAATAATCACTCATGAGTCTTTGAGATCCGAAGTTGTATATTTATTTTATGCATCTGAATCTCTATGAAACTTTTTCGAGAAGCCTTGGCCTTAGCTCAGCTTTTCAACGGCAGGCCAGGGGGCAGAGGTGAATGCAGTCATCTTCTTAGAACAGAAGTGGATTTCCTAGAAAAAGAGCAGCAGGGAACACCGTGAACAGAATTGCCTCATGCTCTTGGGACAATCTATTCACCACCCAGGTCACTTGAGAAAAGAAACCAAAATCCACATCCAGAAAGTGAAGAGGGAGGGAGGGGGCAGCAGCGGCGGACCTGCTACTGCTCTCGATGATTAGGCCACTTCAGAGTTCATCACAAACCACAGAAGAGGAAAAGGGGAATCACACAGTTATATTTGCTGTATTATGGGTGTAGGAAGTTTAAATTGACGTATTCATACTCGGTGACCTTCAGTGAGGTGCTAGGAGCCAGTCTACCACCGAGAAAGTTCCTTTCAAGAGGATCTCACTAGGGGCTGTGCATTGGAATGACCTGGGGGCTTAAAAGATTTCTTTAATCACCCCAGATGATTTTAATCTGTAGCTGACATTGAAAGCAGTGCAGTAAAATCACCTATCTGACCCATTTTTAATTTTCCAACAAAATAAATATGACATGTATCTATTATCTATTTTATATATAACATATAAAAATAAAAACATAAAGTATATAGTACAAATACGTTTCTATATATAAGATACATAATGGATACATATTCTTAATATTTACTCAGTATAAAATACATAACTGGATTTAGAGGACCTGAAAATTTTTTAGTTAGGGCAAAAGTAAAATAGAATAAGTGAAATAAAATAAAACAGCTTCACAGCTATGTCAAGCTCAGCAGACAAACGGCTGGGCCGCTAAACACCAGCATGAACCCCAAAGTCGATGGAAAAGGCTTCCGGGAAGTACTAGGCATGTCAAACTGCTCAGACGTTGCTTTCATTAGTAGAGCTGAAATTGAATTAGACCTTAAAAAGTAAGATTCAAAATAATTGCCACTAGCATGGGCTGAGAATTTAGTAAGTGCTGGGCACTGTTCTCAATCCTTTCTCTCTGCTACCTCATGTAATCCCCCTCCCCCCACAACATCACCCTCCCTCTCCCCCACAGGTCAGGGGTGGAGGCACAGAGAAGTTGCCCAAGGCCACAGCTAAGAAGTGAAAGATGTGACATTCAAACCCAGAACTCCTGAGCCTGAACTGTTAAACCCTGCAATATTCAGCCCCCACCACAGAGCTGAGACCCTAAAAAGAGGACAATGGGGAGGGAGATAACAATGCATTAGGACTGGGGGTTCTGGCAGACCCCCTGGTGGCCATGCAGGGGATACAAGACAAGCCAGCTCTGCCTCCAGGAGTTTACAGGTTTGTGAATCACGGACACAGTACCACCAAAAAAAGGATCAAGAGAAACACAGATGAAGTGTAAGCAGGGTCAAAGGGAGACTTCTTTTATTTTTTAATCTGTAAAATCTCCTGGGAGTAGGAAGGTCAGTAATTCCTCCTCACCCGAGGCTCAGGTGGGAGGTGGGAAGTCAGGGGAAGGAAGGGTGGAAGGAGGTGGCCTGGGAGCAGAGCTGGCTGCAGCAGGACCTGGTGTGCAGCGGAACCAAGCACACATTCAGGTAACCTGAGCAGAGCTTGGAGGACGCATATCCAGCTGGAAAAGCCAGCTGGACCTGTCTCACCCTGGCTCTCACCTCTCCCTCACAAGTTTGGTTATTGCCTGTCTCTGCCTGGTCCCAGCCCCATCTGTGCCCCAACCCTTCTCCCCCTTAAAAACTCTGGCCACAAATAGAGAAAAGTGTTTCTTGGCTTATTTTGGCAAGTTGGGGCATGCTGTCATGGTCAAGAACTTTGATCGAGATAATGCAGTCATAAAGCAAAACTTAACAAGCAAACTTTGGTCCTATTAAGGAAGAATAAAGAAAGGGAAGTTATGTTAACGTAATATTTCACTATGGCAATAACCAAATTTCCACCCCCTGGGTTTCTGAACCCATATCCCAATCAAAGGAGCTCTAAGGGCCACAACATCGCCTTATTTTCGGGTCATAATCCACTGGACCCAAAGGGGTAGTAAAAATGTTGTACGGACCATCGCTAGCTTCTTTTCCTTAGGCTTTCTTTGAGTTGCAAGCAACAATTGACTAGTTTATTACATTTGAAAACTATATCAAATATATTGGCTCATTTATTATATTTGATAAGTATTTCCCTCCCTCCCCTCTCTCTCCTTCTTCCTTCCTACCTTCCCACCTTCCCTGCTTCCCTCCTTCCCTCCCTTCCTTCCTTCCTTCCTCTGCTTACCTACCTATTCATACAACACTGAACACCTATGATGCCACAGTCACTATGCTAAAAGTTAACTCGTCAATATCTTTCGGTACACCTCACTTTCAGGAATAAGTCCGATTCTACCTCAGTATGCCAGATAGGATGGTGGTTCTCAATTCCTCATTCCCTTTCTGCCACTAACTGCACTGGGCCTCCCAGTAGAGTAGAAAATTTAGACTTTCCTGACCCCATTGGTTTTGGGTTTGGCCTTGTGACTTGTTTTAGCCAATGAACATTAGCATAGGGTGTCCATCCAGATTGCAAACATGTTAATAACACAAAATATAATAATACTGAGTTGCAAGAGAAAACAAGATACTGTCATAGCATTGTTATTCCTGAAAAGACTACTCAAGTTTCTTGAAGTTGCCCAAATCAAATGATTGCATAAGCCATTCTTTGTTTACGCTGAGTTTAAGCAACTGTAACAATAAGAGAGACCACTAAGTAGGATTACTTAATGGGCTATTGGTAGACTTTTAACCAAAACCAATTTCAACAAACAAAAATTCTGCAATTTTTTTAAAGGAAACTTCGTTGTTAGGTCTTGATTATTTTTCAAAAACAAGCTGTTGGGTAATCATTTAGGTTGGTGCATATTATGAAGACACTGTTATGATTATTTCATAGCCTGAATTTCTGAAATCTCATTTACTACTTTTGAAAAGTAAACAGCTGAACAAAAGTTTTGCTGAGGATTTAAAGTCTAAGCCAATGTTCAGTGATAATCCTGAAAAAAAATTAAGGCCTTGGACTCACAAACTTCTTTGGCATTTTACACTATGGAATCACTGGGAGAAAAAAGTGTTCATAAAAGCAATCTAGTGACATGATACAAACCCCAAGAAGACTCCAAAAATTTAAAAAAAAAAAAAAAACCTAGCTTCTGTCCATTTCTATTACCTATGGAAAATGATTGCCAAAGCTAATCAGAAATAACTTCCCGGACTGCGTATTTGCACATTTCCCATTAAAGAACTCACAGAAACAGCTTCCCAATAAGTCACTTGGACATTCATGGTTCTATTAGTACATTTGTCTCCATGATCTTTTCCATTCTGGCTGCTGGCTTTGCTTTCCTCTTCACTATCGCCAATGATGGAAATGTACCAGCAAAGGAAAGGGGAAAACTTGAGACACACCGTTGAGAGGCTTCAAGGATTGACTGAAAGATTTCCCTGAAGAAAAGGTGGCCAGAGATGGTTTGTGGTGCCCACGATTCTCTGCCCTCCTCGATTGTGTTCTCAGAGAAACCAGTCTCTGTTTCTTCTGTAAGTGGCGTTGCTAATCCTCTGACGTCAGACTGAGGCGTTTCACACGGAATTATCAGACATGCATCCGGTGTGCACCTACTGCGAGACAGCCTAGCCCCTGTGGGACATTTGGGCTGAGTTTTATAAGCATTGTTTCCCTCCCCTCCGGGGGAAAAAATGCTTACCATCGAGGTGGGGAACGAAAATGAAATCACGCTGAAGTTTTTTCTTCTGTTCTTCCCCGCCCCTCCTCAAATACTGTAGCTCGGAAAAAGCTTCTGATTCATTGGGTTTAGTTGTTGCCTTCTACAAATCAACTCATTGGGTGTCAGTTTTATAAAGAGACTTACTGGTGTTCTCCTGGCTGATAAATGATGGAAGTAGCACCCGCAGCCTTGGGACTCTCAGAGCAGTGCTCGCTTTCTGTTCTCAGGGCCTCTTAGTGGATAATCTTGAGTTCCCTGCCCTCCCCTCAGCTTCCAGAATGCCAGGCTCTCTTGGCTCTCCTCCCACCTCACTGACGCTTACTAAAGCGTCTTTCATGGACACCCTTCTGGTTCCTTTTCAGCACCTCAAGCTCTATAGGTTAGAAGGACACAGGCTTCCATCTTCACACCACTTCTCCATTCACCCTCCCTTCTCTGGGAATCTCGTTCAATTCCTATTTTCAAATAGCATCTGTGTACTGGAGTATCTACCCCTTCACTCCAGGTTTAACATCCATCGTCCCTACCTGGCCTCTTTATTTGGATGTGTAAGAGACACCTAAAACTTAACATACCCCCCAAACTAACTCTTACTCCACCCACTCCAAACCTTCTCTTTACAGAATATTCCCCCCAATTCACTAACTGGCAACTCTCTTCAGTCCAGAAGCATAGGGCACATCCTCGACCTTTGCATCCCTCTTTAACCCCACCTCCCTGGCATCAGCAGCTTCGACTGGTTCTGCCTTCAAAAGGGAACCGAGATCTAACCACTTCTCACTACCGTCCTGGATCAAGCCACCATGAGTCCCCTGTAACTTTGTCACAGGGCTGGTCCTTCCACCGTGATCTCCCCTGTCCTTAACAACGAAGCAGGAAGGATGCTGTCAAAAGATGGGAGCCAGGTCACATTCTACTCCGGCTCAAATCTTCTGTGGCTCCTTTTACCAGCCTTATCCCTGCCTGGGGGATTTTGTACTTGCCATTTTCTAATTTCAGAAACACACCCTTCTCCAGACACCTGCATTGCTTGATTCAGATCCTTCACAACTTTCTCAAATACCAACTCAGTGAGTCCTTCAATTTCCATACTTAAGACTCCTCCCCCAAGTTGGCATTCTCTAGTCTCCTTACTCTTTCACTTCTCTTCATGGCATTTATCCCATCTGAGGTATCACAGTGTATATATTTACTTGTTTATTATATTATTAGGGTATTGCCAAATGGTCCTAAGCCAGACACGCCAGAATACCATGACTTGAAGAAGATAGGTATGACCAGTCTGGAGCTGTGGGCTGTTTCGGCCCCATTCATTTGGAAGATCTGTGGTCCTTCCACCATGTTGCTCTGCTACGTCCTGGGTGGAAATTGTATGGTTGAAACTGGGTCACCACCAGGTCCAGGTCCCCTTTCTAAGAGGAAGAGAACATGAAAGAAGCACAAGCGAAGTCTGAAAGCCCAATCAAGGAAGTAGTGGAAGTTACTGCCACTCAGTTAATCAGTGAGACTTTTGGTCACGTCAAAAGGCTGGGAAATGTAGTTTGGTCAAGCATCCATTTGCCAAGGGAGAAGTGGAAAATGGATTTTCGGTAGATAGCATCAAAATTTATTTTCTGTATCCTTTCTCCCAATTAGAATAAGGATTCCATGAAAGTAGGGCTTTTGTCAGTTTTATTCATTTCTATGTTCTCAGCACTCAGAGTAACTCCCGGCACATGAAAAGAACTCAGTAAACATGTGTTGAGTAAGAGAAGGTGCCGTAGCTGTGAAGGCCTTCCTCCTGGGGTTTGTAACAACAAATATACCTCCCCTAAGGTGACCTGGCATTGATTTATTTTTTTTTTACTTTATCATAGGAGAGCTCTTGCAGAATCTTTCTCTCAAGAAATGGGGTCTGAGATTTCTCTCTGCCTCTAAGCTATAAAATAGAGGCAAATTCTGCTTCCACCAGTTTCATACAAAAGCAGCCCCACAGAGTTCCCTATATATGGAAAGAGGACCTTGGCCACAGGAAGAGGCCTGTTCCCCCTGGTTCATTTTGGGGGGTAGGGGAAAGGGGGGTGTTCTGCAGTGATCCAGGATGCCCAGAGTCAGAAGTTGTTGCATTAATAAAGGGTTGCTGGCTGAGATAGTTATCTGTTCCATTTTTCCTAACATGACAACTTTGTAATCAAAACACAGCTCCCCGCTGTAATAATGGGGGAAATCAGAAAGATTCAAAGAGCCTGGAGCGTAGCCCTATAAAGTCTCAGATGGTCTGAGCTCAGGGAGCTCAGGCTCCCTTTATTCCCCTGCCTCGACTCACTCCCCTTCCCAGACAGCAAATCACACTACAGTTTTTCTCCAAATATTCAAAATACAGCTTTTTCAGACAGATTAACCCCACGTTCCTTGCAACAATCTTATAGGGCCAGTTGTATTTTACCAAAAGTTTCCTAGTGCAGACAGATGCCTCTGATGTAAGGGCTGCCTCTGTCAGGCTCCGACAGTGAAAGAGAGGAAATAACCATGAAGCCCAGGAACAGAGAAAAAAATCTCCTTCCTTCATGAGAAAATTAAAAAATCCCGGCACCATTTTCAATGTAAACTAAGCCATGGAATAAAACATGGGACTGCAAATTTAATTTATTGACAGTATTTATTTATGGAAGGTTTGCAATAACATTCTCAATGAGTGTTTTTTTTAGCGATTAACTCAAATCCAAAGAATTGCGCTTCCAAGTGTTAAGCTGGCTGAAGTATTTGAAACAAAATAATGTGAGGTGTTGGGGGAGAGGGGTGGTTATTTGTTTAGTGCTCTCACTTTTCAAAGATCAAAGATTGAAAGCCCACACCTCCAAGGGATTTTTATAAATGTAGTTGCTATTCAGGCATTATACTTGCTTTGCTGAGAATATGTTGCGAAGTCAGACTATGTTGATGAGCTCTAGTGGGGAATGCACTCCACGTTTGTTTTGGAAATTCTTCTGAGATACTTATCTATGGTTCCAAGGCCTATTTTGTGGGTCTTTTAGAAAATAGTAAATGGTTTAAAACTCTTAAAGATAGTGACATTTTTGCATGGGACTATGGTGGTGGCACACGGGTGATTTGGTGATGGGAAACCCGCGGGGATTACAATCGAAATGGAAAAAAAAATGTGCAAAATGATGTAAAAATAAACTTTTGTAAAAAAAAAAAAAAAGATAGTGACATTTTAATTTGTATGCTTCTCTTGAATATTCTGTGGCACTGAACAAAATTATTAGAGAGGAAAGCAACAGTGAGTAAGCACACTGAGACTGGAGACAGCTTTTTATTTTAAGAAAAGAGAAATTAAACACACACAATTCAGCAGGCCCATTAACTGTGGTTAATGTTGGTTTTCAACCACTTCCAAACGAAGTGTTCTGCTTTCACATTATGCGTGGCTACCTAATATTTCTGTTTGTAATTTATTCTTTCAGATAGTTGAAAACACCATGCAGTATTCGTGCCTGAAAAATATGGTTTTATCTCCCTTTATTTTTGAATTTCACAAAAGCCCTAAATAATGCTGCTCCACTTAGGGGGGCATAATGGGCCCCCTTAAGGCCGACCCATGGGGAAACATTTCACATTGGTTTCTTATTCTCTTAGAAATTTGTTAAGACCATTTTAAAGGGAAAAAAATCTAGCAGCTTCTATTGAACATATTCCATTTCTATATTCCCTTGGAATATAATTAACATTATCTCTCTGAGTAGCCTTTTCACACTTTACTTCAGATTTGGGGTAGTAAAGCTATATATTAGCCATCAGTGGAAAGACAAAGTCCCAGTTTTTGAAGGGCACCTAAAAGGTTGAACCAAAGAATAAAAAAAAAAAACGTCCATTAGGCTGAGTCCAGAATGGAAGGCTCTATGGAGACAGACTGGTGGTGCCTAAGGCACAGGATAGCAGACTGGGGAAGATGGAGCAGCTGCTAGTGGGTGCAGAACTGCTTTTGGAAGGAATGAAGATATTCTAAATTAGATTGTGGTGACCGTTGAACAACCGAAACCATTGAACTTATGTACTGGGACCATGACAACTTAAAGCTTCGGAAAGTGCATACATACCTTCCCTGCTGGCCTGAGTGGAGACAATGACCTTTCTTCAGCAAGAGAGACTGAAAACAAGGACATTTGGACTGTTACTGTTTCCATTTGAGAGATCATCAATGTTTTCCTGAGTTACCACAACACATTTCTTTAACACTTGTAAGCAAAAATCCGTGATTTCCCTCAGAAACATAAGAGCTAGAATGTCTCGTTCAGCACACCTTTGTTCACACCTCTGCTTGAGAAGTGATAGTGTGTCATTTATCTGTAGGGATGAGATGAACAATAAAGAATTTCAAAATATTGGAAATATGGGTTCTCCCCCCCCCCCGAGAAACGTAGTATGCTAGCAGAGAGCAATTCTTCAAAGACTCCATAGAACTTAGGTATGAAATGAAGAAAGTCAAGAAAGAAGGGAAAGGAATGGTCAGTATTTGATCTGCATGTGCCTGACGCGAGTTAAAGGAAGGTACGATGGTCACGTTCCCCTCTCCACCTCTTTGTCCCCTGGGGATCCTAATTATATAACTGAGGAGGTAAGCTGGTCCTTGGGGTGCAGGAGGGTTTGTTTGTGTGTGGGTGAGGAGTGGGGGTTAAGATTTTGTGTGAGCATGTTAATTCTGTATTTACTGTTTTCATCAGAGCCTGCCTCAAGAAGAGAATGAAAACCATAAACCACTTGGAAGATGTAAGGGCAAGTAATTTTTAAAAAACTATTTCCTTGAATATTTTTTGAATATTTGATAATAAATTAGTGTGAAACAGTTTTTCGTGGTGAAAAAAATTTCTAGTTTGAATTAGGCAGCTGGGCTCAGTTTAGAGGATCCCAATTTTGTTGGCCACGTCCAAGAATTCTGGTCAGGAACCAGTGGAATACCAGTTTTTCGTCACCCCCAGGTCCGGTCAGGGTGATGGCTGGGGCCACGTCTGTGTCACAGAGCTGCGTCACCTGTTGGGTCTGGTGCTCCCGGGCCTTGACCTCGTGGGACACCACGTGCTGTCAGGGCACTTGCTGATGGCACAAGGCCAAGCGTGTTCTCCAGGGGGCGCTCTTCCCAGGAGCGGGGTGTTTCTTCGTATCCTCCCTCAGAGGGACTATGAGGGCTCTTTGGCTGGGGAAGGAGGATGTGCGGGTCTTTATCTTCTAGCTGCGGACACCTTTCAGCGCTGCTTTCTGGGCCTTCACAGCTTTGGCTTTGGCTTGGGAGGCGGGGGGGGGGGAAGTGCCTTTATTTACGGTGCCGTCTTCATGAAAAGGGCTTCTTTCCTGTGTTAAACATTTTTAAGAAGGGATAATAGTATTATGAATATATTTTCTAAAGAGTCCTTATCATGGGCAGGAGAGGATTTTAGAAAGTCCTTATGTTTCTGAAATACACATTTATGGATGTGTTTATGCATGAAATAATATTATAGTTGGGATTTGCTTCAAACAGTTTAGGTGAAGAGCAAACAGGTGGGTATAAAAGATGAAACAAGGTTGGTCAAAGTCATTAATTGTTGAAGTGTGTGCAGACTGAAGGAACTCATCGTTATTCTGTCTACTTCTATAAATGGTTGACATTTCTCATAATAGGAAGTGTAAACCTTTTAAGAAAACTGATTTTCACAAAAATTAAGAACAAAAGTGAGGGCCCGTGGCCAGAGATACTAAAAGGAGACATTCAGTGGAAATGAAACACTATCCCAAATAATATTCTTTAAAAAAAAAAAAAAAGATTTATTCATACAGACCTGGGGTACAGCCCAGGGGGACAGGGGCGGTGAGGCTTCACAAGAGACAGATTGGGGAGCAGAACAGGCAGATTGATGAAGTTCACTGCTGAAGGGAGCAGTGGGTGAGACAGGAGAGGTCAGCTGTGCCGTGTGGGTGGCCTCCAGGGCCAGGGATTGAACTCGCACTGAAGAGGCTGTGGCTGGCTTATAGTGCTGCACCTCCCGCTATGCCACCAGGAGGGCTCCAAAATAATATTCTAACATGACTCTAAAAGAAATATTTTCTGGGCCTCCCTGGTGGCATAAGGGTTAAAGTTTCAGCACTATCAAGCTTACGCTAGCCACTGTGGCATGAGTTCCATCCCCAGCGAGGGAGCTGACCCACAGGGCACAGCAGACCTGTCCTGTCTCACCCACTGCTCCCCTCAGCAGTGTGTTTCTGCTCCCTACTCTGTCTCTGGTGACTCCTCTCACCCCCGCCCCCCTGACCTATACCCCATTTCTTGTATTCATAAATAAATAAAAATCTTTAAAAAAAATAAAGAAATATTGCCAAACATGAATGCAAAAGTTGCCCTGTAATGAAGTTCAAGTGGATGACAGCATGCCAGCACTGTCACCAGTTCCATAAGGAAGCAGATCGGCTAGGAAGTGGCCTAGCTGAGACGAACTGGGAGCGGCCTGGGACCTCAGGGCTACACTCACTGCCAGTCTAAGAGCTGTTTCCCGGCTGAAAGCAGGGAGGAGGGTGTTTAAGCAGAGAATAGAAAAACAACCTTTTTTAAGACTGGAAATTATTCAGGTTTTGGTTGTTGTTTGTTAGGGAAAATGAAAATTAAATTCTTACCTACCTTAACAACACAAATATCCTTAGCTTCACAAGTGCAGAGGGACCCTTCTACAATCCAACGCATTGAAATTTTAACTCACTAGCAAAAACTGATCAGGGCTTTCTGTTAACTGGAATTTTGCTGTATTCTCTGTTCAAGAGAACTTTTAGACTCCTGACAAGTAAGCATACAGAAGCATTTGTCATTTTTCTCAAAGAAATTTTGTGTATTTTTACAGTCCACATTCATAGCTAGGGTATTACATGTGTAACTATACTCCAGATAGGCGGTCTGTTTCTGTAAAAAGACAGTAAATATGTTAGATGTCGAGGGCCTGATGATCTCAGCAGGAGCTACTTAGCTCTGTCTGCCATTGTGCAGTGGACAACATGTGAGTAAATGGGTGTAGCTGAGTGCCAATAAAACTTTATTTGCAAAAACAGGTGACAGGCCAGATTTGGCTACACGCCATTATTTGCCAACTCCTGACACTAAATTTTATCAGTAAATGACTTGTTTTGTTTCCTATTACTATTGTATCAAATTACCACCAATTTAGTCACTGAAAACAACACTCATTTATTATCTTAAAGTTCTGGAGGTCAGAAATCTGATCTCTGTCTTGCTGAGCTAAAATCAAGGTGGTAGATAGACTGTTCTTGAGCGTCTTTATGTTGCCAGTATCCCTTGGTCCTGACCCTTCCTTCCATTTTCAAAGCTGGGAGCAGCCATCTGAGCCTTCCCCATATCACTTCACTCTGAGACCCTCTTCTCACTCTCTCTTTCCCACATTTAAGGACTCTTGTGATTGTATTGGGTTCACCAGTAGAATCTCCCCATTTTAATGTCAACTGATTAGCAGCTGGAATTCCATCTCAACCTTAATCTCCATTTGCCATCTATTATAACAGTCACAGGTTCCGAGAATAAGAACATAGATATATTTGGAGGGGCCACTATTCTGTTAGCCACAGACCTCATGGGATACACTCCATTTACTAATCATATTCTGGTTATGTTTTGGCTCATTCTTGGCTGTTGGTTCATGTCACTGACAAGGTTGAGAATGATACAACAGCAGCAAAACAATAGCGCTTTTGGTTTTAGCAGCAAGGTACAAGTTCCCAGTGACACAGAGCACTGTGTGAGCATCTAAGTATATCAGCGCCCCTGGAAAGCTTCGTGGAACACAGCTGAAAGCGTGGCTCCAGCGTACAGAAATTAATTTCCCTGCTCCAGCACTTCCAGAAACATGTAATTTGCCTTCCTGTGCTGTCAGTTTCCTTATGCATCAAATGGGAATAATAACACTTACCTTGCAGGGTGTTATGCAGACTAAATGAGATCATGAATGGGAAATAACTAGGACAGTGCTTACTTAGCCTTGTTTTTTATTTTTTTAATTATATATACATATACATTCTTCATTTTCACACTTTTTTCATCTCACTTGTAATCCCTGGGACTTCCCATCACCACTTCACCCATGTACATCACCATAGTCCCATGTGCTCTTCCCGCCCCAGTTTTGATCCTGTTCCCCTCTCCTCCCCTGAAGAATGTTCTATACACAATGGAATATTATTCAGCAATCAAAAAGATAAACTCATGTCATTTGCAGCAACATGGATGGAACTGGAAAGGATCATCCTTAGTGAGATAAGTCAGAACGACAATGAAAAATATCAGATGGTTTCACTCATAGCCTGAATGTAAGGGATGGGGGTGGGGGGGAAATATATATATATATATAGTAATTGCTTAGCCTTTAGTTAACACTTTTTCTGTTGAACTTGGGCTGGGGAGACGGGGCATATTCTACTTAGAGTTGAATCATGTCCCTTTGAACACTTAGAGTTGAATCATGTCCCTTTGAACACAATAGCCACATGGAGAAAGCATGCTGTAGGCTATTTACCTGCAAAATAAATTTTGGTTCTACATCCTCTATAGCATTATGATTGAGTCCTAATTATGAAGTCAAAAACCACATTTTGAAGCCCTTAAAATAGTACTATATATAAGTACATATTTAAGGAAAACCTCTGAGAGTAATAATAACTCAAAATATTTATTCTCAAATTACTTTGGCAGACCGTTCACCAGGGGCTCTGCTAAAGCCCTGTCAAGAACTTAAGTCCTGCCATCATGTGTTCAAAATAGATGTTGTAAAGCCATTCAGTAAATGCAGGAACTTTTATAGTCTTAAGAAATGGTATTAAATGGCTTTAGCCAGAGTATGGCTAACTATAGTATTAGTCAACTATAAAAGTAGAATTATTTTTCTTATTTTGCTAATCAGTTATCAGATGCTCTTAATAAACAAAGTTTCGACTACTTGGTATATCATACATGTCCTCAGCCAGAAAGGCCTTTTAAAAAATCTTCTTGACATCTCTTAATGATTTGTGTTTTAGCATTTTTACAGAACCCAAAACGGGCAAAATTACCAATAACTGCACAAGGCCACCAAAAAAAATTAATGGCAAACCAGAAAAAAAAAGACTTGTAAACCCCGTGTCCATGCCCCAACTGTTAACATACTCATTTGTAGCGTGAAATGAAACAACTCACTCTCTTATAGAAAACTTCCATAATCTCAGGAAAAATATTGACATATAGCGTCTGAGTCATTTCTGTGTGGTCTGTCTGAATATTAAGGTCTGCAGCCCTCCCCGCAGCTCCAGACAGCTCCACACTTAGTTTGTTTTGAACCGGAAGAGCATCTGCAATGAAGAGAGCCTCTTAAATGCATGTTAATTTCAACATTAAAAATGTTTTCACGGCAATTCACATAGAAAGGAATTATTTGAAGAAAATCATTCCAATGTCTAATAGCTTTCTCCTTCCCCATCCCTAGGGCTTCCCATATTTTTTGAATTCTCCACTTGAGAGTAAATTCTGAAAGTGAAGCTGACTCATGTACCCATGATTAACTGTAACTTCTTTTCCTTTCTTCCTTTAGATCCTTTCCACACTGAAAATTTCCTGAGGCAACCAGCCAAAATTCCTCAGCCAAACTACATGAAAAATGACCACTTTTTTTAATAAGTGAAAGGTCTTTGAATGCAGCTTCCAGATCTCCAGTGAACTTGGTGATATATTTTTAAGCATCTAATTTTAATAGCAACGAAGTTAGGAAAGGGCACAGATGGGGGAAGTGGGTTTTCCTTTCACCTAGCCTCTTACATCTGCATTGAAAGTTTTGATGATTTGCTCATCAAAATAGCTATGTAAAACATGATCAAACGTTATCTTAATGTCTTTTTACAAGGGTGGAGTGGGGAATGGAATAAAAAATGGGGGTTGAGGGAAATGCGCTGGGCTATGGTGATGGCACACGGGTGACTTGGTAGTGGGAAGCCCACGGGGATGACAACTGAGATGGAAAAAGGGCACAAAATGATGTAAAAATAAATTATTATATTGTTAAAAAAAAAAAAAAGTTGAGTCTAAGGAATGTATGTAGTTGGGCCGGATTCCAAAATGTCAGTCCTTAGAAGAATTGATGACAGGCATAAAAGTATCTCCTGGTTCAACATTAAATTTCAAAGAACTTGTTCCCTTTTCACATTTTTCATTATTGTTTCATACCAACATCCCATTCTTGCTTATTTCAGCATGTACATGTTTTAAAAAGTATACAACTTTCAAAAAAAAGCAATTTTAATGTTAAAAACAAAATGAGGCCCTCCCTGGTGGCGCAGCGGGTTAAAGCACAGCACTGAGAAGCTAAAGCCACTTCCGCATGAGTTCGATCCCTGCCTGCCCCGGAGGTGACCCCATGGCGCGGCAGACCTCTCCTGACCCGCCCGCTGCTCCCCTCAGCAGTGTGCTTCGTCGATCTGCCTGTTCTGCTCCCCACTCTGTCCCTGGTGAATCCTCTCACTGCCCCTGAGCCTCTGGCCTACACCCCAGTTCTGTATGTACATATAAAATATTAAAAATCTTTTAAAAAAATTTTAAAAACACACACACACAAAATGAGCCCCAGATACTTCTGATGGGAACCAGAGCAGCCTTTCTGCTAGTTGGCTAGGGTGTCAGAAGTCTTAAAACTATTTATCATTTTTAACACAGAAATTCCATTTCTTGAAATTAGTTCTAATGAAATCATCAGCAAGACTGGGGGGAAGTTCATCACAATGTTGTTTACAATATCAACAAACTAAAAAAAAATCTGTCCCAAAATAGAGAATCAATTCATATATAACATATGTCCATATTATTCACTATATCTAGCCAACTAAAAATTGTGTTTCAAAAGAATTTGGTAAAAAGATTTAAGATACAGCATTGAGTTTAAAAATAAATTATATGTAACATCTACAGTGTGAGTCCAATACATACGTAACTTAATGTGTAGTGTAGAAAAGAGAAGGAAAATGAAAGGATATGTCCCCAGTATACTAAATGGTGATGGCAGTTATCTCTGGAAGATTGTTTCTTCTGTCCTCTTTACAAGGAAGATAAGTTACTTTTTTCTTCATTGAAGTAGCATAGGTGATGAGCATTATGTAGGTCGCAGAGACACAGCATTATAAATCAGCATAGCTGCAGACGACAGCATGGTCCCCACCACCAGTCGTTTCTGTCCACCATCAGAAAATGAACCCCTTTACCTGAGTTGCTCTCTCCTCCTCCTTTCCCTCTCATAACCATAGGTGTGCTTATCACCTCAGAGTTTGTTTTGTTTTATAACTTTTATTAAGTTTCAGGTGTGAGCTTCTACATTAGCAATACTATATAGTATGACCAGCATTGAGAGTCTGGTTTCCATTAATCACCAGACGATTGACCCCTTACCGTTTCCACCTACACCAAAGCCCCCTTCCTCCCTGGTAACCACCATTCTGCTGTCAGAATAAGGATTTGTTTGTTTGCTTGCTTTGTTTCCTTATCTTGCTCATATGAAGAAAATCATACAGAATTTGTTTTTCTCTGACTTATTTCATGTAGCATAATCCCCTCAAGGTCCATCTATGTTATAGTAAATGGCAAGATTTTATCCTTTTTTAGAGCTGAGCCGTATTCCATCGTGTTATATGCCTCATCCACTCTTCCTTCTATGGGCATTTAGGTTGTTCCCATATCTTGACAATTGTGAAGAATGCTGCAATTATTACCTGCAAGATAAGGGTGTATATATCAACCGACTGAATGGGAGAAGATATTTGCATATCATATATCCACCCCAACAAAGGATTAACACCAAAATACACAAACAACTCAATACAATTCAACAGTAGAACAGCCTGATTAGGAAAAGAGCAGAGGATCCTAAATAACTTTTCACCAAAGAAGACACAGGTGCCAAAAGACTCAACAAAAGAAGCTCATCATCACTTAGCGCCAGGGAAATGCAAGTCCAAACACAAGAAGATATCACTTCACATCAGTAAGGAAGACTTTTATCAAAAAGGCAAGAAACTCCAAGGCTGACAAGACGATGGGGAAAAGGGGACATTTGTGCAAAGGGAACGTTTGTGCACTGCTGGGAATATAAATGGGTGCAGCCACCATGGAAACAGTAGGGAGAGTCTTCAGAAGTGTAAAGATAGAAATAACATGGATTCCAGCAATTCCATTTCTGGGTATTATCCAAAGAATATAAAAAAAAAAGTATTCAAAAAGTGCATTACTTACCTGCACCCCATGTTTATTGCTGCTTTATTTACAATTGGAAAGACATGGAAGCAGCCCAAATGCCCAAAAGTGGATGACTGGATTAAAAAGATGTGGTACATATACACAATGGAATATTACTCAGCAACCAAAAAAAAAACCCACACATGTCTTTTGCAGCAACATGGATGGAGCTGGAAAAGATCATGCTTAGTGAAATAAGCCAGAAAGAAAAGGAAAAATACCGGATGGTTTCACTCATAGCAGGAGTATAACGGACCAGGCTAGAAAACAATAATAATAATGAACAGCTATATACCAGGGACATTTTATGGGGGTGGAGTGGGGAACGGGATCAAAAACAGCGGGGGGAGGGAAATGCACTGGACTATGGTGATGGCACAGGGTGATTTGTTGACGGGAAGCCCACGGGGATTACAACTGAGATGAAAAAATGCACAAAATGATGTAATAATAAACTATTATATTATTTTTTAAAAGATGCATTACTACTTTTTAAAATCATAATACATGTTTGTGCTTTTATTTCAGAAATAAGCTTCTACAAAAAAAAGTGTTTTAAAAAACAATCTGTGTTTTCCATTCTTGTTTCTTCCGTGGGCCATTTGCCACCTGAAATATTTACGAAGTGGTCCTATGTACTTGTGTAACATGTACAGGTTTCATGGACTCCGCCCCTACTCCAGATGCTGGAACTCCAAATCCCATCAGTACCAAGAAGCACGCCGGGACGTGAGGGCGGAGCTGAGCAGCCAGGTTGGGATAAAACCGGACATGTGGGCTCTGGGTGAGGATCTGGTGGTTCGCAGCTGATCGTTTTGGCGCTCAATCGGTTTTCAGCATGCCGGTGGAGTCCAAGTCAGCAGAACTGGTAGGACATCCTAGTTAACCTGTGTTTCTCTTCCTCTTTCCCTGGGTTATTCCTTTACCTTTCTCCTTATAAATAAATCCATTATTTAACCTTATGAGTGTGTCCATAATACGATTGAATCGTAAGCACAAGGGTGAAGACCCACAGATGGGCAACCCAATTCACATTGGGGTGCCCTGTAACACTTGCACTTCCAGATACGAGGTCCCTGAGGAAGCTTGAAGACACTGGTGCGCCAGATAGTGGGCACAGCAGCCCCTGGAGGGTCTATAGGGGCAGGGTTGAAGATTGAAAGAGAAGCAGCAGCTTTGATATAGAAATGGATGGTGATCTGGATGGTGTCTCTTTTTGGTCACCACCCTGCAAGGCTCAAAGCATGGCCAGGCAGGACAGGAGGAGGAAGCCGGGGTGTCAGGTGAGACCTGACCCCAGGGTCACATCCTGCTTGGCACCACGCTGGAGTCATCAAAGAGGAAGGTGTGGGGAGGGAGGTCTCACTCACTGGGCTGGAGTGAGCCGTAAGGCCAAAGATGGACTCACATCCTAGAATGATTAAATATAAAATGGGGTACAGAGGCTGAGTACCCAGTCCCCGGGACTGTAGGGAAAGCGAGAGTAGGTCTTAGGCACAAGCAGGAACCCCTTATCAGAACTTAGACGTAAAACTGAGATGAAACTGCCAGCCTTGTTGACTTGATGCTGAGCCCCGAGGGGTGGTTACTGTGGTATTGTGAGTGAAACACGTACATTTGTATGTGACTTAGATTCATCAAGATGACCAAAGTGTATTTCTCACACACATTTGGTCTCCATGCAGTCCCAGGCTAGCAGCGTCCTAAAACCTTGGAATTTCCGAGTGTTAACAGTGATTAAGGTGTCTCTTATAATGTAAATGAAGGTAGCCAAAGGAAATCACCTGTGAGGCTGGACTGGTTGCCAGGGAAACCAACTTGAAAAGCTCAGATTTCTGGTTGCACCTGTGGGCCTCTGAGGAGGGAAGGGGGTGGGGAACTGAGTCCAACTGCGAATGGCCAATGTTTTGATCAGCCATGCCTATGGGATCAGGCCGCCTCAAACACCAAGTCACGACATGGGGGGGCTTCTGGATTCATGTGAGGAATGGTGCTCCTGGAGGGGGTTTGGAAACCTCTCACCCTTCCCACACACCTTGCCTGCCGCTTCACCTCCCTCTAGCTGTTCTGAATTATATCCTTTATAGTGAATCGGTAATCTAAGAGTAACCGGGTTTCCTGAATTTTGAGTCCAGTTCTAGCAAATTAATCGAGCCTGAGGAGGGGTTCCTGGGCACCTCTGATTCATCTCCAGTTGGTCAGAAGCCCAGATAACAGCCTGAGCCTGCAGTTGGCATCTAAAGAGCCAAGTGACCTTGGGAGGCAGAGGCCCTAAGCCTGTGGAATGTGGCCCTATTCTATCTGGGAGACTATGTCAGTATTGAGTTGAATGCTCGGGCCCCTGCAGGTGTAGGAGAATTGCTTATTGGTGTGGGGAAGTCTCGACATTGTCCCAAGGGGATGGATCCAGAAACCCTACATGAGCTACACTTCAGTCTTTCCAGAAGATAGCAGAACTGGCCAGACAGTGAACTTATTTGATAAACAGGAGGGACTATTGACCCAGGTTGTGGGGAAAAGCAGGCAGGACATAGATAAGAGCCCGGGAGCCCGAGAAGCCTGTCAGAACTGTGGCTGGTGCAGTTTCCAATCGATAAGACATGTTAATGGACATCCTGCGGGCGGAAAAGTGGAGGCCCTTGCCAATGTGACTCTCAGGCCTTCCTTACTCAAATCCGCTACAGTGTCCCTCCTAAAGACACAGACATCAGTGCCTCTCGGTGATGTCGGCAAATGTGATGTGTCAAAAGTATAAGGTCAGTTCATCAGCAATTTTTCTTTGTGTTAACCTGTGTAAGTTGGAAATCAGTGTGGCTGCACCAGTATAAGAAAATGTCTAGCTCTGTAAAGTCCAAAGAAAGTGCTACATTATATAAGACCCTAGCTAATCTATTGTTTTTATAAAGATTCTTTGGTATTTAAATATTGTCTCTGGGATAGGAAGTTGAATTTTGCAGTATTCCTTTCCTTCACATTCAAGTTTGGGAATATGCAAATTTTACCAGAAACAAGGAAGCACTTGGTGCGCCCCCACATTTGACTGGTGGACATTTGTTTCCGTGGCTTCTAGCTGAAACTGCGATTCTCTACCTTGGGTTGCCCATTGGAATCCCGTTGGGGCTTTGATGATCCCTGAGTCCACACAGCAGACAAATGGACTTGGGCGTCAGGATATTTTAAAGCTCCCAGGTGATTTAAATCTTTGGTGGAGAACCACAGAGCAGGAGTGACTATGTTCACTTATTTAAACCAAGAACTTTTAGGAGTGAATTATTCTTAATGACCAATTACCCTAGGGCCATGGAATAAGCCCGTTAAATTCTGAGGACATTTGAGCATGTGGTCACTCTAATTTTGGCTGTCTGCTGATGTCACTCAGTCTCCTAACATTTACAAGGTAATGAAAGTCTGGCTCCTAGGAACCTCCCACACCCCTTGGGAAATGTATTTTGGGAATTCCTTAACTACCTCTAATTCTAATTTCTAAACTCTTAGGGCTTTTCTCTCACCTCCTCCCTAAGAATGACCCAAAGAGGGGACCCAGGTCCTTCTGGTTCCCTATCCTCTCCAAAATGAATTGCTGACCCACCTGTGTGCTAATGTAGCGAGATCATTTAACATCAAACTTCCCTGCCCATGACAAGTCCCTCAGCCATTTCTGATGCCCAGGGTGTGCCCTGCCTCTCTGGGGTCTCCCTACACTCCTGACCTCTTGTTTTGTTACAGGGTAGGGAGGGGGCACCCTGAACCCCCAAACCTGCCTGCTCTAAAGGTTCTGCCACCTGCCGCATCAGGACAAGACATAAGAGCTTTAATGGAAAGGAACTTTAATACAATGAGTGTGCAATTCAGAAGACAAAGAATATAGTTTCTAAATCAAACACCCAAAGTTACCCATCCCCTCGTGGGTAAAAGTCTACCCAGAAGGGATTGGCACAGAGCAAGGCCTGAAAGCCCACCACAAGATTAAAGCAGGGACCCATAGAAAAGGTTCACACCTGGCCAGACAAGTCTGGGGGGAAAAGAGCACAATCAAAATTAAGATAAAAGCTGCCATAGTCACTCCCCACGGGTCTCTCACCCACATCTGTTTCAACCAGCACAGGGCCAAGAAAGAAGCACAGTTTCTTCACATGTCTCTCTGCTCCATGTGGCTTGCTCAGGTCTCCTTCCGGCGTTCCCTCCTGCTTACTTCTTCAGATTCCTTCTCTTCTCTGCTCAACTCTACCCTCCCTCTGGGTGTGGCCTGGAACCTGGAACTTCCCCCTTTTCCTGGGGACCACCCTGTTACAGTTTCTTTCTTATGTAGCTTCATTTTCCAAATCTTTAGTGCTTTCTTCCAACCTGTGGTTTCAAGATGTCCCTATCTGTCTCCTCAGTGTGTTAAAGACCTTTCTCAGAGAAAATTCCTTCTTTTAGAGAAAGTCAAGTATTAATTAGAAAAGGTGATAATTTTGCTCACCCCACTGAACAGAGTCAGATATCCTTTGTGTCAAAACCTGCTAGGAACCTATTAAAAGATGGAGAATCAGGCCCTCCCTGGTGGCGCAGCGGGTTAAAGCACAGCACTGAGAAGCTAAAGCCACTTCCTCATGAGTTCAATTCCCACCTGCCCTGGAGGTGACCACATGGCGTGGCAGACCTCTCCTGACCCTCCCACTGCTCCCCTCAGCAGTGTACTTTGTCAATCTGCCTGTTCTGCTCCCCACTCTGTCTCTGGTGAAGCCTTTCGCCGCCCCTGAGCCTCTGGCCTGTACCCCAGTTCTGTATGCACAAATAAATAAATATTTAAAAAAAAAAATAGATGGAGAATCAAATGAGTAATCATGCCAAGTTTTGGCAAGACTGAAAAGTAATAGAAGTTCTCCTAAGCTGCTGGTGGGAGCATCAAAGGATAAGCTGCTTTAGGGCCCTCCGGAGGGCACGCAGGTTAAAGCGCAGCACTATGAAGCTGTCCACAGCCACTGCAGCAGGACTTCCATCCCCAGCCAGGGAGCTGACCCACATGGCACAGCAGACCTCTGTGCCACCCCCACACCCCCCGCTGCTCCCCTCAGCAGTGTATTTTAGTACATCTCCCTGTTCTGTTCCCCACTCTGTCTCTGGTGAATCCTTTCACACACACACACCCCACACCTCTGGCTAGTACCCCACTTCTTGTATGCATACATAAATAAACCTTAAAAAAATTTTTTAAAAGGATAAGCCACTTTAGAAAACTGCTTGGCACACCAAATCTGGTGAGTAGACTCATCAGGTGTCTCTACTCAAGAGAAATAAGTCTATGTTCCCAAAAAGATTCATACAAGAATGCTCATAGCAGCCTTCGTCATAAAGAGCCCCAAACTGGAAACAGCCATATGTCCATCAATAGAGAATGGGTAAGCAAATTCAGCTACATGCGTACAATGAAATACTCTCAGCATCCATAACATGGGTGAATCTTACATTATGCCAAGTAGGGGAAAACACTCTGCACAAGAGGATGTATATTTCTATGAAATCCTGCAGTAGAACTAATAGAACCTAAGAAAATGAGGCAATTTGAAGTTGTCTGTATGTTGTGCTGGGTGGTGGTTACACAGTGAATATAATAGGAAAAA
Organism: Condylura cristata; assembly: GCF_000260355.1. Classification (NCBI taxonomy): domain Eukaryota; kingdom Metazoa; phylum Chordata; class Mammalia; order Eulipotyphla; family Talpidae; genus Condylura; species Condylura cristata. Next base: position 7,416,821 of record NW_004567128.1, read on the forward strand.
CTCATCTGACGACACACTGACAAACTATGCCTTCATTATATGGAAATTCTGTCTTAGTGTTTGTAATCATAAAATAACTTGCTAGGACACATTTGGACATAAAAGTGAGACTTTCACATCAATGGCAAAAGGGTGGAATATTTGGGACCTGCTGTGTATCAGGTGTGGTGACACATTGAGCATAAATTAATCAGACTTCTCTCTCAGATACTGGGTAACCCTAGGAACCAAATGCAATTATGTGAGTTTTTTTTTTTTTTTTTTAACCAGGCCCTTTCAGGCATTTTAATAGCAGATGAAACTTTTAAGGAATTTTCATTTCTAGGCGGACTAATAGTTTTCCCAATAGTTCATCTTGAAAATTATGGTAATCACCATCCAAATTATGTCTGCAGCAGAGAAAGCACTTCTACCCAGCTGCCTGCTGAACTTTATTTGTCCCAACAAGATTGTTTGTCCCAAATTGGGATAGAAATGCTAGCTCTACTTAGAGAAGTGTTTCACTGGCTCAGAAGGACACCAAACAAAATCATAAATTTTCCTTTGAACCACAACAAATCTATTAATAGAATTTTATTTCAAGAATATAACAATCCAGGAAAATTCCAGATGTTCATTTTATAAAGCCAAAAGGAAGGATGAAACAAGAAAATCTACAAAACAGAAGTTATTCTTGGGAGTGGGGAGGATGAAGTGTTCAGGCAAAGAAAAATGGACTTAGATTTTCTTGAGAGATAAACAGGAGGCGAAAGGCGCTCGTAAATGGAATCTATTAGCACTACACTGTTGACTACATAGATATGAACCTTGGCACTTTCATGGAGTAAAAAAAAAGATAACCATGATTTCAAGGAACTTAATTTTTACTGGGATTCCATCTGTATTTGATATCTTTTGGAAAGACATCTAAAATTCTTAACAGCTAGTACTTCTGTCTTACCATTAATCTAACTTAAAACTTGGTTTTTCAAGTTTTTTATGATCTGACTCAAAGTTATCTTTATCTCCTACTGCTTTTCCACATTTGTTCTTTGGGCAAGCCAACTCTATCTGTTTGTTGTCTCTAGAATGATTTTCCAATTCTTATCTACAAGTCTTGTTCATGGTATTCTTCGTAAGGGAGGAAAGTGGAAAAGTATCAAATTCAAGCATTAAATTCTGGTGAACCCTGCTTGGTGGTCTCCCCCCTGATGTGAGACAAGAGTTCAGAGTTCAGGGACTGTGAGGAGAATGTACACGGTGAGAGAACACTGCCTGGAGAGCAGGCCCTTGCGACTTACAGAGGGTTGCCCTCAAGTCTTCAGTTAAATGTGAATAAGAGAAGGGCCTCCCTGGTGGCACAAGTTTAAAGTCTCAGCGAGATCTAGCAAGCCACTGCAAGGCAGTTGATCCCTGGCCAGGGAGGTGACTCACTCGGTGCAGCAGACCTCTCCTGTCTTGTCCGCTGCTCCCCTCAGCAGTGTATTTCTTTTAAAGATTTATTTATGCATATAAAAACTGGGGTATAGGCCAGAGGTGTGTGAGGGGTGAAAGAATTCACCAGAGACAGAGTAGGGTGTAGAACAGTAGGATCTACTGAAGTACACGGCTGAGGGGAGCAGCCAGTGAGACAGGAGAGATCTGCTGTGCCATGTGGGTCAGCACCCTGACAGGGGATAGAACTTGTGCTGCAGCGGCTGGGAGAGCTTGATGCCACTGAGACTTTAACCCCTGCACCACCAAGGAGGCCCATCGACAGTGTAGGTTAATAGATCTGCCTGTTCTGCTCCCCACTCTGCCTCTCATTCTCCCCACCCTCACCTCTGGCCTGTGTCCCACATCTTGTATGTATAAATAAGTAAAAATAAATATTTTAAAAATATTTAAAATATGAATAAATGAGGCAAATTCAATCATTTGCTGCTTAGCAGGAAAAAAGATGTACTTACACATGAGTGATTTTCTAGTTGACCACTCTGTCCTAGCAATGAGCATAGGCTGCCATATGATCCAAATGAGAGAACTTGTGAGCGATGCCAAAACTGTAAAGAAAGCCTAGAGAGAAGCATTTTCTTCGTACAGTTCCCCAGGTTTTTGAAATCTTAGCTGGAAATGCCAGAAATGGAATTTTTCCTGGTATCTTCATGTTTACCTACCAAATAAGTTTGATCGTGTTCTTACAAAACAAATTAGTATGTAATTAAATTATTTTAAGTGATATAATAAATTCATTACCCACCCACAGGATTTGGTATGATTACAATAAAATGGCATCAAAGTGCAGGATCTAAAAGAGAAATGTGGAATGTGGTCAGGATTCAGAACTATCTGATTTCTTAATGAAGAACAATAGGACATTTAGTTGACTGAGGAACAAGAGTTCCTTTGAATTACAAATGAAGTCAGTATTAGCTTAGTGTGGTTTTAGCGTCTTGTTTCATCATGGTAGGAAGTCTGCCTGACTTGAGACAAACACCTACATTTCCATCCCAGATTTGTTGCTATGCTCTTCATGACTTTGAATAAAACATCTCTCCCCTCAGTTTCTTTATCCTGACCATGAAGAGATTGAACTGGAATAGTCTCAAAGATTCCTCTAGCTCAAAACACAGCGGCTGCCTTTGTTTCTTTCCTCGGTGCCCTTTCCCATTCTTGCGCTTCCCTCCTCTGGTCCAGGCTGCGCCTCCCCAGCAGCAGTGCTGGCTCAGGCTGCTTCCCCAGGGACACCAGCTACAACTTGCTCTATAGGTCCCAGAACCATGGAACTTGTGGGTTTTTCTCCCAGATAATAGTTCTTTCACCTAAGGAGTGCAAGGATGCTGAGGATTTGAGTCACTGTGGCCACAGCGCTGGAAGCTGGTCTCTGAGAACTGAGATTTGTGTGCTTGAGTCTAACGTGGGTTTGAGCCTCAGGGGTGCCTTGGTGGCTTGAGGGATGGGTGTGGAAGATGTTTGCCTTACTTTGAATGACATCAAATGGAAAGCTTTTTCCCAGCATGAAAAAAAATCACTCTTCAAGCCACTTCAGATATTAATTTGCATTTATGTGAATAAGACCAGTGTCTGTAATTACTGGGATTATGCACAGTAATCCATTATATGCTGCATTATAATTCACACATCTGTACTCACACCACAGCTAGACACTCGGTGTAAGTGGCTCCTTTTCAATTTTTACTTACGAAGGGTCTCCCCGAGACCCCCTTGTGCGTTCCCGCAGCTTCTCTGCTTCTCCCCACTGTGGGTGAAGGGAGCTTGCTGGGCAGTAAAGACCTAAGACACGAAGAGGAAAAGTGACTTCCTCATCCCGTGTATGTCTGTCCTCCTGGTCCCCCTGAGCTGGTGGCCTATGTCTCTTACATTGCGGCCACTGCGTTCTCTACCCTGCATGTTCCCTGGGACACAGATTTGCTAACGCGCCTGCGTGACATCCACAAGCTCTTCTGAATCAAAAATCCAGGTTACCTTGACATTCTCCTTCCTGACTGGATTGACTCTTCAGAATCTAAATATCAGAGTGTGTTGTGCATGTGTGTGCTTATCATACAGCCCAAGTGTCTGGCTTGTAGCCTAAGACTTGATTTCTCATTTTAACCAAAACACTGTTTCTTACCTATCAATATCTCAGTCTCATGCCAAGACAGGAAAACTGAGTCTGTGATAGGCAAGGTCAAGGCAATTCTGTGCCTTCTCCCTCGGTGCTCTGACACAAGCTACACAACCTCTGTCGTCAGACACGGTCCGGATGGAGGGGAATTGCTCTGAAAAATCAGACTTTCCACGCTAACTTATGTTATGACCTCCCTTTTTTGTATAATCGTAATATCAAAATATTCTGAGCAACTTTCAGCTTACAATTGGATTGCCTCAGTCGCATAAGGCCTGCCTGCCCCGACAAGCAAGCACTGCACCAGGGTGAGAAATTCCTCTGAAGTCAAAAGTGATTTAACAACTGGCTGATCAATAAAAAAGCAAAAGGGCTGTTTCTGCAAAGTCTCTCACTGCCTGACATAGGAAAACCCAAATCTTATCATTCTACTATCTCACCTAGCCTTCTGTTCAGCTTCTAAAGAATTACTCAAACTTCCTACTGCCTGGCCTTTAGTTATGGAAATTCATCCAGGTTGCCTGTTTTAGAGCTAGTCAAGTTTTTTACCTGCTACACTTCATAGCAATCCACAAAGTCTTTCTGGCTAGTCTTTCAGGATTCTACTATCTGGTCTTTAGATAAGGAAATTCACCTATGTCTCCTATTCAGAGCAAATTACCCTTTCTACTGTCTAGACCTCAAGGAAACTCACTTAAAACCTTTTAGCAAGTTTCAAGGAAACTCACTTAAAACCTTTTAGCAAGTTTCTTCAAAGAACTTTTCCAAAATTTGATTTGCAAGAAATTTCCTCTTCCTGCCTCCCAGGATGTCTCAGGTAGAAAAAGCCATCAAGTAATAGATAAGGTTTAAAGGACTTTATTTTTATCAATCTCCACTATAGTAATATTAGTCTTAAACTTTGTGCACCTATATACCTGTTTTTGAACCTTGATTGATTTTAGAATGTTATAATCTCAAGTAAAGGTCAAAACGACCCCAGACTATTCTTAGAAAAAAGGTGATTGTGATCTCAGCTCATTTCATAGGCTAATGCCATCCCCCTGCCTGCTTGAAATGGATAAAATAAACCTCTGCTGAAGGCAGGGCAGGAAGATTTGCACCCAACTCCGACTCCCATGTCTTCCTCACGCCCACTCCCCGTTTTTCCCTTTTTCCCCTTTTTCTAGGAATCTCCGCTCGCCGACGCCTTCCCATCTTAGGGTCCTGCCTGTGTTGCCTCCAGACACCTCAAAAGTTGGAGCTGGCCTCCCACAGTGCTGCGCCCCCCAAACCCCACTCCTGTGTGTAGCGGGGCTGCTGTTTCCACCCTCCCCCACCTTCATTCTAGTTGTGCAAGTCAAACAATAGCTAATCTGGCAATTCCGCACGACTTAAAGCACTGGGATGTGAGGCCCTGCACTGTCTTGGCAAATCACACTAAAATTTGGATCGGTGAAGGTGCTGAAAGATTTGGGGGAAAGCTTTGTTTTGCCTTTTGCCCTGCTTTTTGGGTGGACTCCTACAAGGAGCCCTACTTGGTCATTCTAAAAGCAAGTCAACAGCAGCATGGAACCTGTCTGCTCTGTCTGTCTTTTTTTTTCTTCAGTTAGACCAGAGTTTGAAACTCAGAGTTTGGGGGCAGGGAAGGAAAAAAGAGTGCACTGGCGTGCACCCACACCCTCAGATGATTGCGTCAGGGTGAAAGAATGAGCACCACACCCCAGGCACTCAGATTTCTGGGGTCACTTAATCATGCTCTGTACACCTGTGCTATGAGGGCAGCGCAGCTGCAAGACAAGCGTCAGCCTGCGAGGCCAACGCTCCTGCCCCTCCAGATCAGCTACTTCCAAGCATCCAGGGTTAGCTGCAGGGTTTCTAACCTTAACGTACAGCAACGGCAGGGGCAGGACGGTCTGCAAGTCGCTCTTCCAGAGGCAGCGTCGGAGCAGAGCTTCTCTTGCACACTTCTCCAGTCTGTGCTTGGGCTTCCAACTGGTGCAAGACCCCAGTGCCCTGCACCACATATCCTGCAGATGCCCCAGTGCTGTCCAGATGACGGTCTCCAGCAGCCTCCAGAAGCACTCTGGGAGCTCTGATTCAGTCCCTAAAAATAGCATCCATTCTGCCCACCCCTCCTCCTCCTGGGTTTCCTCGCTTCCAGCACTCCCAGTGGGTGTTACTAAGAGGCAAGAACACAAATGTCTGCAGGAAGTAGAACATTGATCATGTCTTCGTTATAGATTTCCTGGGAAATCCAGGAAAGGAAACAGAAAGGAAGTTGATTGAAATACTGCTTTTGGCTGGCAGACTCTTTCTCAGGAAATAGCTCATTCGTCAATCTCAAAGGCCACTTAGGTCTGGAATGCTTCAATTCCTTGCTGGCACACCTGAGGGGATTTGGGTGGGCAGGAGTAGGATGTAATATACAAAGGTCATGATGGAGATGACGGAGCCTGGCTGGTGAACTTCTTGGGTTCGAAGGACATGGTTGGGTGCCGGATCCCTCCAGAGATTTGGAGACGGCTCTGAGATTGCCATCAATGATATCAAACTAACTTGGAGGTCTGCAGAGAGACCCATCTCTCCGAGGACACTGAGAAGGGACCTGGAGCTTCAGGAAACAATTACCAGTGAGTCCTACTCCTTCCCGGGAGTCCACATCGATCTTTATACTCACCTCAGGTTGGCCTAGACGGCAAAGTAGGTTTGCTACATTGCCCTGCTCCCCTCTGAGAGGCCATCTTTCCTTGTTTTTTTAAAGATTGGTTTTTATTTATTTATGCAGACAAGAACTGGAGTCCAGGTCAGAGGTACAGGGGATGAGAGGATTCACCAGAGACAGAATGGGGAAACAGAGCAGGTAGGTTGACTAAAATACCCTGCTGAGGGGAGCAACGGGGAGACAGGAGAGGTCTGCTGCACCCTGTGGGTCACTCCCTGGCCGGGATCCAACTCGTGCTACAGTGGCTGCCCATAGCGTGATAGTGCTGAGATGTTAACCCCTGTGCCACCAGGGAGACCTACTTCTTCTTGCCCCCAGGTGCCTAACACTCATGTGGCCCCTAGGAGGCCCAGCGAGATGAACTCTGGTGCTCTCCAGCACTGTCATCTTAACTCTGCTTTGGGCAGCAGCCGCCTACCATCCATTGTCTGTTCTCAAATGTGAATCTCACCAGGCTGTGGTCATGCCTGAAACCCATCATGGGCTTTTCATTATCGTCATTATTTCGGTTCTTGACTGCATCGTGGCATCCAGCCTTCATACCTGCTCCCCTCTCTCCTGGAATACTCTTTGCATCGGGCAGCCCCACACGAATAAAGAGACAGGAGTCATGGAGCAGGCTACATAGTGCAGGATGCTGCTCAGGAGTAAGATCCTGGCCTTTTGACTGGTAAGCCAGTCAACAGCATTAATCATATAGGGAAGCAGGAAAGGAGACAGGGGAAGCAGAAGAAGCAGGGGAAAGGTGGAACTGTACTTCTCATCTGCTGGTAGCTAGTATCATAGATCAAGCCCTGACTCCCCCGTCGGGATTTCAATCTTATCAATAAGGCGTTCCACTGATCAGCTTCTGGGGTCTTTCATTATACATCAGTCACTGGCTCCCCGGGCATTCTCGTGATGCAGACCCTTCCCAGGGTGACCCAGCTTTATGCTCTTGATTGATGTGAAAGTCACCTTGTGGGGCGGGGCTCCTATGACCAGGTAGTTCTGACCTTGCCTTAAGAATACAGAACTGTAGATAACAAAATGGAGGCTGGATAGGATTAGTAGGCCCACAATACTCTTTTCTTCTCCCCTTGCCCAGGCCTCTTTTGGTGTGGCATCGTTCCTCATCCAGCCCTTAAGTCTTCTGGGCTGGCTTACATTCGTTTAGAGTCACCCGTACGTCCCCGGTCACAGCTCCTTGTCACTGTTTGCTGACTTCCTCCCTCAGTAGACTGAGCCCCCTGCATTTAAAGACCTTATGTGCTTTGTTCACCATCAGCTACGTTAGGTACTTGGATGCAGCCTTATGTTCATGCTTGGCAGATTTAGTTGAAACTCTCCATCACCCGTGGCCTGATGCGGCTTGAGAAACACTACTACTGCCCAGTATTTCCACTTTAGGGTCTATAGCGTCTCCTTTGACACCACATCCTGAGGGAGGAGTGCCATCTTGACATGCCAGTATTCCAAGGCTCGGGGTTGAAGGGCCCCAACACCACTGTCTGTTTTCTTTGTGGCTGGCTCTCTCTGCCATACAAAAGGCTTCATTTTAGTTGATAAAGATACAGAGATTAGAAGCAAACACGACCTTTGGATCTGAAGATCTATCTTGACAGGAACAACTACTCTAAATTGTGAGAAGTGTACCTTGCAGGTGCTGGAAAGGATACCACAACAGGGCCTTCTTGTCTTCTTTAGGCCCCTACTTACTGGATCAATAACTAAGATGAATGCACCTGTTACCTCCTTGTCTTTTCCTCACTATCCCTTTTTTGGGTTCTCTCAGCCCTAAACAGAATGCATTCAGCCAGCCCCTCACAGCACATGTCATAATGAACTCACCTCACCTTGGTGGAGCCAACTATATACTAGCTCGAAATTGTAGCAGGTCATTCAAAGGGAAGCAATCAAGAAAAAACAGGCTCATAAGAAAAGGGGACAAGGAAAATCAAAGGGAATGTCAAGAATAAGGAGAAATAAATATGTCTTGAGATGCCTTTAACAACATAGCAGATACTCTCCCCTGACCCCGCCCCACCATATCTAGCAAGAAAAAAAAGCTAAAGGCAATCAACCAGAGAATGCACTTTCCAAAGATCCAAGTTATAGAGCAATTGTAACTTGTGGTTTATGGTGAATTTAAAGAACTTCAATGTCTTGTTTTACTTCGTGTTGTCCAGGCAACCCATAGCCTTGAGAACTTTGGCAAAGCACTTGTTGGCCAGTGGAGAAATCATCTCTCAGAGGCCTCAGTTGGCCATTGTCCACTATGTAGATCAGCTCCTTGATGCTATTCTCAGCACAGATTTTCCAAGAGATGCTGTCAATGAAAACACACTGAAAGTTATAATTTCTTTTCCATCTGCTTTCACCTGTATTCAATTGAGGATACCAGTTCATAGCCCAGACAGTTTATAATAGAGCCCAGGGGACTACTCCACCCCTATTTTATAAAGTGCCTACGGTGCCAATTTCAGAATCACAGCTGTAAGTAACAAGACCCTAGAGTCATAGGTGATGATCTCATTCACCATCATATACCCAGAGCTTAAAGAAGTCAACGAGTGCTTACGGGTCATTGTGTTACTGACACAATGGGCCAGCTCACTTTCCTCAGGACTCCCCTGGATGTCCTCGCCTCCCTTTGCCATCTGGACACTGCATACCCTGTTTCTCAGGGACCAAAATCTGAGAACCATATACTAAGAAATTTGCTAAGAAGTGTGTGTGGGGGGGGGGCTACATCATCTCCACTGGCGTGATCTGATAGTTTCATTTTTGTGTGATTTAGTAGAAAACTTAACAGCAAAGCATACTGGAGACAAATTGAAAACCCACCTTAAAAATTGATCAGCTGCCCCCCATGGCCTTGGCAATAAAGGTCAAATTCCTCACGTGTTTAAGGCCTCAAGGTCTGTCAGCACTTCCAGGACGCTCCGTGCTTCCCCCAGCCCTCTTCTCATGGACCCCAAGGAGGAGGAGGCCCAGTGCACTCCATCTGGAATCCTCTCTACCTCACATCCAGTCTTCATTTAGTTTATCCTTAATAATCCTCGAGAACTCAACTCAAACGTCACTTCCTCCAAGAAGTCTTCCTTCCCAAGATCCCATTGACAAACTCCATTACACCTTTTCCTTCGTCATATTTTCTCATAGGGCAGTTTCAGCTGGGTAATTCGCTATTTAATGTATGTCTCTCCAGCACACTCTTACGTAACATGAATGTGATGGAGATGTCTGTCTTGCTCACCATCCTCAGACCCGAGCCCAGTGCCCAAAGCATGGAAGACTCAATAAAGGTCTTGCAAAGGTGGGTCATTCTAAAGTCTGACCTGTTAAATATCAAAGCAGTGCAAATGTTTTTTTTTATATATATATACTAGGTACACCATTTTTTGCTAATCCTTCTTTCCCGTGGTTAAAACACTTTTAGTGACAGTTTTGTTGAGATATAATTCACATACCATGCAGTTCATCCATTTAACGTGTATACAGTGCTTCTTGGTATATTAAGTTACACAACCTTCACCACAATTAATTTGAGGACGTTTTCATCACCCCAAAGGGAAATCCAATACCCATTTTCTCAGCCCTTGGCAACCATTAATCTACTTATAGTTTCTATAGATTTGTTTATTTTGTATATTCATATAATATATGAACTTTTATGGTCAGTGTCTTTGTTTTTTGTAATGTTTTGGGTTGTAGCATGTATCAGTGCCTCATTTCATTTTATCATCCAATAAGATTCCTTTTTATGGTTCTTCCAAGCTTTATTTGACAGTTGATGGACATTTGGATTGTTTCCATCTTTTAGCCATTATGAATAAGGCTGCTGTAAACATTGATGTAGAAATATTCATGTAACATGTTTTTATTTCTCTTGGTATTGACACAGGAGTGGAATTTCTGGATTGTGTACAGTAGCAACATGTGTAACCTTTTGAATATGAATCTCTGGAACTGCCAAACTGCTATCCTAAGTAGCTATACCATTTATACCCCTCCAGACTATATGAAGGCTCCAACTTCTCCATGTTACTGACATTTTGGTTACAGCCTCTAAGTAGCTGTGATTTTGACACATCTTTTCAAGTGCTTGTTGGGCATTTGTGCATCTCCTCTGGAGAGATGTCTGTTCAGATTCTTTGTCCATTCTTCAATTGGGTTGTTTTCTATTATTGAGTTATAAGAGTTCTTTTATATAACCTAGAAACAAATCCCATATCACTTAACATTTATTGTTGTAATTTATTGTCGTTTTATTGTCTGCCATTCTAGGGGTTGTCTTTTCACTGTCTTGATGGTCTCTGAAACATAAAAGTCTCATTTTGACAAAACCAAATGTACCTACTTTTTCTTTTGTGGCATGTGTCCTCACATGGTGGGAGAGCTGAGCTGGCCCTCTGGAGTCTCTTGTGAAGGTACTGACCCCATTCTTGAAAGCTTTGTGTTCCTGACATAGTCATCTCCCTGAGATCACCTTGGCTTTAGTACCACATATGGAGAGAAAGAAGCATCCAGACCATAGCAGTTATCACCCCTGCAGTCCTTGTACTGTGGATCCATTCCTCAATAATTGTCCTATCACATTAACATTTTAAAAGAAACACAGCTCCTCTTTTTTGTAACAGAATGTTCCTTAGATTTTAGTTATACCTGCCTACCCAGAATACTACAGAAGTATGGTGTCCTTCTCAGGATAGCATATTCATCTGAGGTGCATGTGACCCTCGTTTGTGAATTGAGATCCCCTAGTTGAGGTGTTGCCCAATTCTATTTAATCAGTAATATTTAAAACTTTAACTCTGTCTTTTCTCTGCTCTACCTGTACAACCTTGAGCTTTTGTCTGTCAGTAATTTCATATAATTTTGTCCACTTTTCGTGTTGCTTATAATTCATTTATTTAGTCTCTGATATTGTTCCAGTCCTCACTTGTTTCCTTAACTCTGACACCTCCCTTTTCAGCTGCATCTGTTGTTCTAGTATCTATTTTTGCTTTTGTTTTTGTCTTATTTTTATTCTCTCATTTTCAGTGTTGGTAGCTATCTGGACCTTCTGTTTTCTCTGCCAAGTCAATTATCTACATTGTATAGTAGACCTAGTTTCAGGTCCAGATGAGGTATCCTGTACATTTTATTCCACCTAGATGAAAAGATAGAGGTAGAGAACTCAGCTGGCATCGTGTGCCCACTTTATGGGTGGCATGAGCTGTTTTTTTTTAAAGATTTATTTATGCATACAGAAGTGGGGTACAGGCCAGAGGTGCAGGGGTGGTGAGAGGATTCACCAGACACAGTGGGGAGCAGAACAGGCTGAGTGACCAAGTACACTGCTGAGGGGAGCAGCAGGTGGGTCAGGAGAGGTCTGCCACGCCATGTAGTCACCTCCGGGGCAGGCGGGGATCGAACTCATGCTGAAGTGGCTTGAGCTTCTTACTGCTGTGCTTTAACCCGCTGTGCCACCAGGGAGGGCCCAACATGAACTGTTTTTTTTTTTTTTAAAGATTTATTTATTCATACAGAACTGGGGTACAGGCCAGAGGCTCAGGGGTGGCGAGAGTCTTCACCAGAGACAGAGTGGGGAGCAGAACAGGCAGATCTACGAAGTACACTGCTGAGGAGAGCAGGGGACAGTCAGGAGAGGTCGGCCTCGCCATGTGGTCACCTCCGGGGCAGGCGGGGATCAAACTCATGCAGAAGCGGCTTTAGATTCTTAGTGCTGTGCTTTAACCCGCTGCGCCACCAGGGAGGGCCCATGAACTGTTTTTAAAGAATTTCTTGTGTTCTGACCTAGAAGCTCAGACCTCCTACTTGGTGACAAACTACTGTTCCCACTATGCTTAGACATAGAATTATGCCCCCAATCTTGTATAAATCCATAGTAAATGGCAGAGCCAGGGATTTTATTTTTTCTTTCTATGATGAAAAGATCATTCTTTTGATTTTCTTCCCCAAAGGTTTCTAATTTCCTCACTAATTCACTTCTCTCTAAGTTGAGAGTTACTGGTGAGAATTTGGATTTTTATCCACTCACTTTCGATGGAGGTGAGAGTAAGGTTCAGAGCAGTGGGGTGTGGTATGACAAACTATATCTACAGTGTTGTAGACCAACATTGACTCCGTAGAATATAAACAAGATCAAACAGATAATAGCAGTGTGTGGTAGTAAATATTTAACAACTAGCCCTCAAAAATAAAAGTCGCTAATATACAACGTATGCCAGCCTGCAAAGCATAAACACTCCCACCATAACCGATTTCAAGGGTCAGCATGATGCTGGAAACAAAGACCTAGAGTGCACATCATTGTATAATTTCCACTATGTAAATATAAGAGCACTACGTAACCCAAAGACATAAAGGGGCAACGTGAAGAAAGCACTTAGGAAGTGGTGATTTTTGAGTATTCATTGCCTTTTCTTTGCATGTAAACTGTATTTAAATTGTAAGTTTATGGAACTTAATTTTTAATAATTGTTGTGTTTAATAGCTGACTAGAAAGTCTCTGCCAACTGGACCATGACCTTTCATGAGCCAGTGTGAGCTGGCTCCAGCGCACTAGTGAACCAGAATAAGAACCCAAATCATCCCTTCTTCCTCTGGCCACTACTTATTTGGGGGGGCCATCAGTTCATACCTCTTTCCTTTGATGGCTACTGTTGGAAAATGTTTGCTATATTTTAAAAGCCACTTTGTTCATATGAAGAAAAGAGGTTCCGTGATTGGCTTCAAACAGCTTTTACGTCAAGATCTTACCCATCCTTTTTCACACTAAACATTTCTGTGGATCTTTATAGAGCTGGGAAGATACGAACTGAGACAGTAATCCTCACTCTTCCTCTAGTGCTACTAACCACTGCTAGCTAGAGCTGAAAAAACCGTAAGTCCTCTGTTGAAGCAAGTTAAAAAAGAAATAAATATAGAAATATGCAATTTCAAATAGACAACATTTGAGAATAATAAGGTAATGGAAAGGAAGAGACAAGTAACAATCACTTATCTACATTCCTTTGAAAGGAAATTTCTAAGGATCAGGCTTGATGAGAGGTGCTTAATATACTCAAGAGCTTAAGTGAATTGCTCAGATTTATGTAATGTATTTTATATGTATGCACACACATGAAATTTTTTAATTCCATTTCAAGAAATGAAGAGTGTTTTTATTAAATGATTCCTTTCTGAAACAAATCATAGATTCCAGTCAGTATTTCCAATAATAGTTGTTCTCTGCACTGGCTGCACATTAAAATCACTTGGGGAGCTTTTAAAACACACCAATGCCAGGACCCCACTCCAAAAGTTTCTGATTCAGTTGGTCTAGGTTAGGGCCATGCTATTTGAAAAGCTCCCAGGTTACTCCAACTGGCCACCAGGGTTGAGAATCCCAGTCATAAGGTAACAATTAATGTCTTATTGATCCCCCAGAGAATCTACTGAAGCAGTATATTAAGATGGATGGTGATGAATAGGAAAATTTGTTTAGGTTTCTGAAGATGTTTAAGGAAAAACAAGTTACTAATACTGTTGTTAAGGGCTTTTTTGGCAGAGTCTCCAAATTTTTATAATTAAAAAAGGAAAAACAAAAAGACCTTTGTGGTAACTGACGGAGCAGAAGTTTATTAAACGTAATAATACCTCCCTTGATGCCGGTGCCAAAAAAGCAATGTTTTGAATTTTCTATTGGAATTTCACTGTTGTCCAAGCCAAGTCCAAGATATCGGTACATCAGACTGAGAAAGACCTTGTAAGTCTTCTACAGTAAAATCCTACTATTTTACTTTAGTTTGTTTTAGTTAAGATGGAAGTCAGAATGAATCCTTTCAGAGCAAACTATTTCTCAGGAACACAAATTAAAATCATAAATAAGATTACAGAGATCTCTAAAATATTTAGGCAAATAAACGTCCCTCAAGGGATTGATTACAAGGGAATTAATTAGACTTACTAGACACCATAATTATCTTCTCACTGAAATAGGGTCCCTGGAGACCTCTTTTAATTTTAAACTTAGATTTAATTATTAAATTTATTTAAATAATATGCATTTCTCTTTTAATCGGGACTTCTCTGGCTATAAATAACAAATCCAATTAAACTAAAATTAAGAGAAAGGGAATGTGTTGGTCAAAAAACTGAGAATTCCAGGGAGAGACCTCAGACAAGACTTGACCTAGAAATTGGCCTTGTCCGTTCCATCTGTCTTCTGTTTTTTTGCTAAGTAGACTCCTTTCTCAAGTGAGTCTCCTCATGGTAGTAAGATGGCTGCCAGCAGCTTAAAGCTTCCTACAACTGCTCAACCACCCCAACAGAACATTCTACCATCTCAAGAAGGCCAACAAAAATTGTGTCATTGAGGCTTATTGGTTCAGCTTGGCCTGGCTTTGGTCACATGACTTTCCGTGACCCAATCCCCAGGGTCAGTGGGGCGCATGACTGACTGACCAGGTTCCTGGCACAGGCCCTTACCTGGAGCAGGGTGAGGTGAGCTATACTTGGATCATGTGGCTGAGGCAGGGTGAAGCTTAGTTCCCCTGGGAGAGTAAGATTGTTATCTAAGATTGGGGATGGATGCTGAGCAAAGGAAAACAGGCTCACCACAGTTTAGGAAAACTATATCAAATTCAGCTTCCTTGCCTCTCTTTCCTCATTTAACCATAACCAATGTGGTTTTATGGTATCTTAGAAATTCTTGTTTTTCAAAATTCAAACATAATGTCCTTGTGATATTGTAATTTGTAAGAAGAAATGTATATTTGGTCTTTGTCCCAGTTTCTGGCAGAGATCTTAAAACCCTTGGAATTCCCTAAATGCTGAGAGCTGTGAAGGTGCTTTGTATTGTGTTAATGAGGAAACTCAGAAAGTCCCTAAGAATGGGGGTTAGTTGCTGGAGGATCCCCACTCAGAAAGCCAGAGGATCCCACTGGGTGCTTAGAAGCTCAGAACTTCAAGCCCTATTATCCCTGCCTCCAGGGAGGGGACAGGCACTGAGAGCTTCTGAGTTGGGGACTGTGGGGGGATTGGGGAGGGCCGTGTGCTTGGGGAGAGCATGGGGCTCAAGTCCCTTTTCCCTAACCTTCCCCTACACTGGAGGGAATCCAAACTGATGGTCATCTGCAGTTTTTTATATCACGTCTTTTCATAATAATAAGCTAGAAGTCTAAATTAGTAAAACATTTTTCTCTGGGTTCTGTGAGCTGCTCTTGCAAATTTATCGACTCCAAGGAGGGTGGTGGGAACTTCTGATTTATGTAACCAGCAGGGAGTACAGAAGCACAGCTAAAGCAGCAGCCCTTGCAACTGGTCACCAAGTTGAGTCACCAAGGAGGCCGTCATTAGAAGCTCTAATCTGTAGCCAGACAGAAGCACAGGTAATAAACTGGGCTTGTCACTGGCATCTGAAGTAGGGAAGAAGTCATGTGGGACTGAACCCTCAACTTACGGAACTGACAGTATCTCTGGGTAGAGAATGTCAGAATTGAGTTAAATTGTAGGATATCCAGACAAGTGCTTGTTGTATAGATGGAGAACCCCTCCCCACATTGGAAGCTGGCATCAGAACTCTTCTGAATGAACATCTTCTGATAAGAGTTAGTTTCTCAAGTAGTAACTGCTGTGGCGCCGTATTATATCAAGCCATTAGTAAACTTAGTATACAGTCTTTTTCCTTTCCTTTTTTTTTTTTTTGCCTCAAACAGCTAAAATCGACTTAATATGATAGAAATTTAAGTTTTATCTTTTTTTTATTGTGTCTAGAGGTAACGTTGATTTATAGCATGATTTAGTTATATAGATTAACACTTCAACAAGTGTCATCATGTAACAGGGTGGTCCCTAGGAAAAAGGGAAGTTCCAGGTTCTCTGCCCTACCCAGAAGGAGGGTGGAGCTGAGCAGAGAAAAAGGAGAGAAGAGAAGAGAATGAAGCTGGATGGAGAACAAGACGGAGACCTAAGGAAGCTACATGGAGCAGCAAGCATGTGATGAAGAAACAGGGCTTGTGTTCTGACCCGGGACTGGTTAAGGCAGATGTGGGCGAGATACCTGTAGGGAGGTGACTATGGCAGTGTTCATATTGATTTTGATTGTGCTCTTTTCCTCCCAGCCTTGTCTGGCCATTTCTGACCCTTTTCCGTGGGTCCCGGCCAGAAGGTGCTTTAGTCTAGTGGCAGGCTTTCAGGCCTTGCTTTGGGCCAATCCCTTTTGGGTTGACATTTGCCCACAAGGGGATGGGTCACTTCAGGTGTTTGATTTAGAAGTTATATTCTTTGTGTTCCGTATTGTATATTTACCGTATTAAAGTCCCTTTTCATTAAAGTTATTTTGTTTTGTCTTGTTGCGGCAGATGGTAGAACCCACTTAGAGCAGGCAGGTTTTTGGGGCTTCAGGGGTGCCCCTCTCCCCCTGTCCTGGAACAGATTTGGGGTGTCCTATAACAATCACACCACACCTACTGCCAAGGCACCAGTATAATGATCCCCCATCATAGTCCACTGAGACCCCTCGCCACCTTTGTTCCCATCCTCCCCAACTTTTGTCTTTTAAGATTTATTTATTTATGCATACATGAATGGGGGTGTAGTCCAGAGGTGTGGGGGGGCAGGGAGGGGGGTCGGTGGTGAGAGAATTCACCTGAGACAGTGTAGTGAGCAAAAAACAGGCAGCTCCAGTATAAGATACTGCTGAGGGGAGCAGCAGATGAGGAAGAAGAGAGGCCTGCAGTGCCTTGTGGATCGCCTCCCTGGCTTGGAATCGAACTCTTATAGTGGCTGGTAATTGCTTGTTAGGCCACCAGGGAGGGCTGTCGCCCCTTCTTGAAATACAAGTTTGTAAAGCCTAGACTAACATGGCTGAAACTGTTCTCTGAACACTTGTTAGCCACAGAGACAAAGTTGTGTCCAAGTTTTTCTTGAACCCAAAGCGTATGTCTTGAGATTATTTTCAAACCAGAGGGAGGAGCTTCCTGGAATGACTGAGGATATGAAGATATGCTCCTTCAGAGACACCATCAGCTCCCGAAGTTCTGAAGTGGACTGTTAGAAGCTAGTCAGTGACCAGTATTGAAAGAGTTCATGGTTTGTATTTTGTTAGTCCCGTAGTCAAAGCAACCAACTGGTTCTACATAAAGCCTGAAGCCAACAGACTTGTAATGGAATACATTCCTCCGAGTGAGTCAAAACCTTGTTGAAAAGGAAGCAATCACACTGTTATGGAAATAAATTATAAACTCCTATGAACAGCTCAGGGTTGAAATAAGCAACTTTTTTGGAATCACATATCCCCTCCTCCCACATATTTGTGATGATAAGTAACTTGGCCATGCTTCCATTCGACGAGACTGTCCATCACGGCTTTGAGAAGAGGCATGCTAATATGTAGCTGCCTACCACACAAGGGCTCAGTACGGATCAGATGGGAAAGTGTGTGTGTGTGTGTGTGTGTGTGTACACACACATGCTAAGATACTGCAGTGGGCGCCACTAATATATAGTAGTGCTATTAATTAAGAGACATTAACATTCAGAAATGGAAGTTCCAGATATTATTTTAACCCACCCCTGAGCTATTAGAGATTACTTCCTATGACACACATACTAATATTTTGTTCAGTCTAAAACCCAAGTGATGAAATCTGCACTGTCCCCCTGGGGCATACTATTCCACCACAGAGCCAGAAAGTTTATGCCAGTAGAAGAGAATGTTTAATAGCTTAGTTTTTGCAGGCAGGCAGTCATGGGTTCAAATCCCAGCACCACTATTTTGTAGCTATGGGAACTTGGGCAAGTTACTTCAAGTCTTTGCTTCTCAGATTCTCATCTCCCAAATGGGGGTAATAGTACTGAGTTTACAGTGCTGTGAGGAAGAGCCAATATAATAATGACACTCCCTGGCACAGAGTAAGTGGCAAGTAAGTGTTAGGTGTTATTGTCATTTGCTTTATTTCCCGCTAGGGCACCTTTATTCTCCTGCTAACCCTTGATGGAGTTGTTTCTTCCATATTAAATTCCTTTTTCTTCTTGATTTACTCTGTTGCTTCTAAAAACTTCCTCAACACTTCTGCTATTTTCATTCCCACCTGTTGTCCTCATCTGATTGATTAAGATAAACCATTGACTGGTTTCTCTTCAAAAAGGAGATTCCATAACAAAACTTGTTGGCATTTTTAGTTGCTTACAACTGATATTTTGGAAGTAGCCTGACTTCAGCTCACCAGCATGCTAGGGGGTTATGGGTCCGCATTGGCATTTTTAGTTGCTTACAACAAAACTTGTTGGCATTTTTAGTTGCTTACAACTTGAGAAGGTTCTTCAAGTATCAGTAGGAGAGACCACTTCTGGTGGGCCATAGTGGTGGTCAGCAGAGACAGACACATTCGCCCACCCCCTTCCCTGGCTGGCTGCTGAACTGGAGGGTGGGGGGGAGGCTCTTTCAGGCCAGAGTCCTCAACTTTGGCAGCGAGTTTCATCCATTTTTTATTCCTCATTTGGCCAACTTTGTCGAATTCCTGTAGCTTGGAGCCCCCTGATCTCTTCATCACTGTAGTTTTGTCAGTCTGAGCAGAGAAATTTCTGCTTCTAGGAACATTCCTTTGGAGAAGAGCAAAAATTTCAACAAACTATCAAGTGCTCTTCAAAGCCTTGAATTGGTGAAGCCTTGATCTGACTCTCCTAATAGACTCAGAAGAATGGCATTTGGAGCCATAAATTTGCATACAGTCAGTTTTTCCAAGAAATGAAGTCCTTTGGATAATTAATTTGTAGAGGTTGGCATTTCCCTCTACCTGGCCACATTTGTTTTCTCCATCTTCTTGGAAATTGACCTTAAAATAGTTTCTCTATCTCTATCCCTTCCAGAAGATTCATCTGTGCAGTTCCAGGATCTTCATTAATTTCAATTCCAGACTGACTTTGCTGCGCCATAAAAGGCTTTAAGGATCTGTAACAGCTCTTTGAATTCTCCTGAACCTGCTTCTCCAACACAGTAAGTTTTAACAAAAGGGGTTTTTACAAGCACAACTTGCCCTTACTAACTTCACATCATAAGCAAGTCACTCTTGGCCCTTTCTTAGACCAGCAAACCTCAGTAGTACAGTAGTCAATTCCCAGAACAGATTTTTTCCTCCTTATTCAAAGACACCTTGAGAACTCAGTTCAAGTCAGAACTATTTGGGGCAGAAACGAGGCAGGATATTTAATACCTTCGTGTCTGGTAAAATCCTTCCCAAACAGCACTATGTTCTTGTCTTTTCTTCGCAGTTGCTAATGGTTAAGATGCTAATTCTCTACTCTTGGCTTGGTTTGCATGCTAAAGCTCAGACCACTTCCTTTCGGGCTGGATATTTCTTAAGTTAGAACCACAATCTGAAGGGAAAATGCTTTTGATTAGAGTCAATTAAAAAAAAAAAGATTTCATGTGCTCCAAACTGATTTTATTCTATCCGACCAAACTCGCCTGGTTTCTATTTTGAAAAACATCGATTATGCACAGAAAAATGAAATCAACTTACCATCTCCAAGATGCCACGAATTCTCATCCAATAATAGTTAATGAGTGATTTATAGTGAGATTAGTAAATTAGAGGATTGGGGCACCTAACATCATTGGAGTGTGGTTT
The DNA here is from genome assembly GCF_000260355.1 of Condylura cristata. Taxonomy (NCBI): domain Eukaryota; kingdom Metazoa; phylum Chordata; class Mammalia; order Eulipotyphla; family Talpidae; genus Condylura; species Condylura cristata. Next base: position 7,436,712 of record NW_004567128.1, read on the forward strand.
TTAAATTGCAAAACTGTGAAGATTACTTAACACTAATTTCCTTGCTAATGGAGCTGTAATTTTAATGGAGAGAATGGTTTCTCAACCTCTACACAACGGAAATTTGGGGCAGGATAATTCTTTGCCGTGGAGGCTGCCCTGTGCATTGTGGGAGTTCAGTCGCAATTGGTCCTCTTCCCACTAGATGCCAGTAGAATGTTCACTCTAGCAGTGACAACAGAAAATGTCCCTACGCAAGATCACATGTCCTCGGGAGAACAGAATCGCCTCTGGTTGAGAACCTCTGCTGTAGAGGACCTGGTGAGACAGTTTTTCCCTTGCTTGCTTTTCTGGACTATGAAAATTTAGAGGCCAGTGAAAAATAAGAACATCTTAGGTCTTGGAATGTGCTATTTTGATTCCATTATTAGAAAAGCTTTAACTCTTCTCAATTGAGATTTTTAAAAAAACAATTAAACTTCCAAATATAGCTTCCATATATAAACATTGGTCCCTGGCACAGCTCACCTCTCTGCTAATGGGTCAACAAAAACAGGACTTTTCACGAGGTTTTCCGAGCGTTTGCTGGGCCCCTCTCTGGCTAGGTTCACTGAGGCCCAGGGTAAAACTACTCATTAGCTAAGTGACTAATCCAGCAGGCCCATTAGCTGAAATAGCCAGTGAGGGGGAAAAGGAGCGTAATGTTTCCTGTGTACTGTTTTCTCTTCTAAAGCAGAGTATGCAGTAGTCTAATGAGTGGCCCCATCCAGCTTGGTCTTAGAAGTTGGCAAGTTTGGTTTGCTGTCCAGTACTTGATTCCAGACTAATCAGGGTTTCCACAGGCCTAAAGGAAAAGGAAAATGGTGGCATCCCAGGCGTTCTCCGTTCCAGTAATGTTCCTCTGGCCTGTTCCCTCCCTCTCGCTCCCTGCCAGCCCCCTGCTTCTTCCTGGCTTAGGCTCCATGACCACTCTGAAGAGGGTGGTGGGGAGAAGGCAGGGAAGCCAGTGTGAATCAGAATCACCTGTCCTCGCCACACAGACCATCTCACCCACTTCCCACCCAGCACCCACCAATTGGGTCCAACTGGGAAACAAAAGATGCACTCAGCTAGGAGAAATTGAGGGGAGTTCAAGCAAGAGACTGTTGGCAGAGCTGTGGTCTGGGCTTAGGGAAATCCCAGAGGAAAGTGGTACCACAGGGCAAGTAACTTATGGGGCTGGTACCACCTTCAGGCTGGAAGGGCCAGGGGGCAGTTGTGGGGGCAGCCATCTGGTAACTGGTAACTGGTTGACAAGCCAGGGTGACCTGTCAGGGAAGGGGCCTGGAGACTGAATCCCCCAATTTCACTCCCTTGCCCTCCATCTTCCACCCATTACTTCCCATTGGCTGAAGCCAACCGGAAGAAGGCAGGCAGAGAGCAGAGTGGAGAAGGATGAAGAGTCCATCTGGGGTACTAACAGAGAATAGTCACGCACATTGCAACCCCAAACATCAGCAGCCCCTGGAATGGGGAAGCATATCATTTGAGAACATTCCCCAGTGATTCTGCTGTCTCTCCTGAGGTTGAGACCAACTACTTTAAAGGATGATGGGTATTTGCAAAGCTATCTCATCCCTGCCAGAGGGTTCCATCACTTAGCCAACTGGAAATAGACCTAACATGTAGAATCACGGCAATTCCACTCCCTGTCTTTACTCACCCATTGTTCCTCTGATTTCTACCCGAGTCTGCCCACCTGTCCTCACCTCACTCTACTGTTTGCCGTCACTTCAATTCCATGTAATAACCTTGCTTGAAACAAACATTTCACATCACACTGGAGGTCAAGGATCTTCCTAGGGTCCTTCAGGACATGCTTGGGGCAGAGAGGCAGGCAAAGTTGGGGCTGGGTAGAAGGCGAAGCCAGCATTAGCTGCACCCCTGTCCCATCCGCTGCTTAGCAATGTGCCAGGGGTCCTTAGCATCTAAAGGAACTTTGTGTAGGCTCCTGGGGTTTCTTTGTGCTGTAGTTTTTTGGTTTTTTTTTTTTCTTTCTGACAAGCCAACAAAGTCACACTGACTGCCTTCTGGAAAAGCCACCAATTCTAAGGAGTAGCACTAGAAAAATGTGAACCTCCGAAGAACAAGAGAATCCCATTTCACATACCCATGTAAATTTGAAAAGTGTCTCCCAAAGCACCCCCAAAATTCAGAAATATCAGTGCCAGTGTGATTTCTCGTTGACTACTGAGGGAGCTGACTGAAATACAACAATCTTCTTGCACAGCCAAATATGAAATCGCCAAGAAAATAGATATAAAGATGTACTGATTGGATCAGGAAGACACGCAGGGATGAACACCCGGGAGGGGGTTTTAATTACCCTGCGGTTTCCACTTACCTTACAGAGATACTCATTTAGCATGGTTACATCCAGACAAGTCACGAGTGTTCATTCACAAGAGCTACTGGGAAGGGGCCTGAGGGTCATGTAAATACCCCGTATCTTGATCTAGGGGGAAGTGTCATCATAAATTCAAAGTATGCACTAAAATCTGTGCTCTCTACTGTGGGGGGTTATACATCTCAATTTTTTGGCAGGGCGCAGAAAGAATACAGAAGTAGAACCTCAGATTCTTAGAGCTTTAAGATATCTTTTCAAGTGTGAAAAGAAAGAAGAAAACAATGGTCCCCAGGAATGTCCTGTCTCTGTAAGCTCTGGTGTGACATCGGTGTGTGCTAAGTCATACGCTGTGAAGTCAGACACCAGGTTTCGCTCTTGACACCATTTTGCTGCCTTTGCCTCAGCCTTCCCAACCCCAGAGAAAAGTAACTTTTTGCAACTGATCCCTAGGAAACTGGCAACAGAAGTGCACGGAGCATTTCTCATGTCCTAGTAGTGCTTTGTGGTGCAGAGAGAGCAGGGTGCCTCACTTGATTTTGTGACAACCTGGGGATATAGGTAGGGTTGTATGTTCATTTTCATTACCACAAGGAAGGATCTGGAACTCAGAGAGGTTAAAGATAATTTCGAGCCAACATGTCTCACTACTAATTTGTACGTTTTAGTGGTGCTCATAAATGTTGATTTCAGTACAACTAAATGTGCCAAATGATCCTGGATTGATCCTCGAAAGAAAAAAAATGCTATAAAGGGCATTTTGGGGACAGTTGGTGAACTTTGAAAATGGACTATAGAGAGAAAATAATACTGTGTCCATCACTGTAGAATTTTTGGCTTTGTAGTTTCATAAGAGAATGTCCTTTTTCATAAGAAATACATGCTGATGTTTTCAGGGTGAAAGATCATCATGTTTACAACCTTCAAATGGTTCATTAAAATTATGTAGGTATGCAGAGAAAGAAAGAAAATGTGACAAAATCTTAACAAAACATAGCCCTCCCTGGTGGTCTCAGCATTATGAAGCTTTCTGCAGCCACTACAGCATGAGTTTGATCCCTGGCCAGGGAGGTGACCCACATGGCGCAGCAGACCTCTCCTGTCTCACCTGTTTCTCCCCTCAGCAATGTATTTCTGTCAGTCCATTTGATCTGTTCCCCATTCTGTCTCCTGTGAATCCTCTCACCTACACCAACCCCCACACCTCTGGACTGTACTTCAGTTCTTGTATGCATAAATAAATAAATCTTTAAAAAAAATCCCCAGCCAGGGAGGTGATCCACATGGTGCGGCAGACCTCTCCTGTGTTGCTCGCTGCTCCCCTCAGCAGTGTACTTCATCAGTTGGCCTGTTCTGCTCCCCACTCTTTCTCTGGTGAATCCTCTCACCACCCCTGCACCTCTGGCCTGTACGCCAGTTCTGTATGCAGAAATAATTAAATATTTTTTCTTATTTCTTAACAAAATGTGAGCATCATGAATAGTGTGCGCATTTGTTGTATTGTTCTTGTAACTTTTTCTGGAAAGATTAAATTTCACTAAATCAAAAAAATTAAAACTATTACTTTAGATAAAAGCAAGCTGTGCCTCCTGCTGCGGGCCTCTCACTGTGCTAGTCATCTTGGGTAATGTGGGAGAAAATGACAAGATTGTAATTCCTAACAGACTTATTGATTACTTCATTTCATCTTATTTAGTTAACATTGTCTGGTGAACTTAAGAGAAGGACTTGTTCTGCTGGGAACAGTTGTAGTTCTCATGGAATACTAAGCATGTTCTATTATGAGGTTCTGAGGAGGAAGAACCTGCAGCTGCAGGTCCCCGCTGCTTTGTTGAATCCTCAGGAAGACAGCAAGACTTTGGAGGTCATAACCACAGGGCATGCTTGGGGACACTGAGACCCAGGGACAGAAGCTCTGGCCTTGCTAGAGTCCCGTGGCTTAAGTGTATCTTGGAAGCACCAGAACAGTGGTTTTGAAAGAGTCAGGACCCTGTGTGGTGCTGGGAAATGGCTGATGACCATAAATCAACTAGACCACTTTGTCATGGGGAAGACTCAATAGTTGAATGCAGATTTCCCTCCACAATAGCAAAAGAAAGTTTAAGTCAGAGCCCTCCCTTGTGGCACTATGAAGCTATCACAGCCACTGCAGCACAGGTTTGATCCCTGGCCAGGGAGGTGACCCACACGGCCCAGCAGACCTCTCCTGTCCTGCTCACTGCTCCCCTCAGCAGTGTATTTCAGTCGATCTGCCTGTTCAGCTCCCCACTCTGTCTCTAGTGAATCCTCACCCCACCCCACCCCCACACACACACCTCTGGCCTGTATCCCAACTCTTGTATGCATAAATAAATAAATCTTTAAGAAAAAAAAGTTTAAGTCAAAGTAAATAATAAAATGATGTTCCTGTATTTGAATGTTTGGGCCAATTCCTGTTACATTAAGTAACGTTCTGAAATGTATTGTATGGAAAGCACATTATACTGGTTATGACTTATGTAAAACCACACAGCAACTCCATGACTTAGGGAAAACAATCCCCATTTTACAAATGGAAAAACTGAAGCTTAGAGGAATGAATAAGAACTTGCCTGAAGTCACCCAGCAAGTAACTGGTGGAGGCAGCTGGCCTCGGCAGCCTGACTCTGGAGCCTGGGCCCTTCGCCCCACTGCCACACTTGTCAGGCCCACCCACCTACCCAAGAGCCAGCACTCTGGGCCTGCAGAATAGGATCTGTGATTTATTGAAGGGAGATGCTACTCCATGGTATAACAGAAATGTAAGAAGCCTATCCCTGTTCAACAGCACAAGACAATCATTAATTCCATCCCTTTCGATAGGTAGCCAAACTTTCCACACTGCGAATGACTAAGAGATAGAGCTGATTGTGCCCAGGAGGGTGTGACTCTACTGCTGAATGTCCTGGCTGGCAGTTCTCTCCCTCTCCTGCAAAGAGTGGGGTTCTTCCAAGTGACACTGGTGCTCGCCACTCCCCCGATGGACGTGTCACTGAGTCAGGTAAGCCTGCCAAAGACACATAGCACATGGCCCCATCCGGGGCCTGAAAGAGCAGCTCCTACACTAACAGCGTTTTGTGAGACATAATCACTGGCAGATTCCTTCTGGAGCTGCTTACGCTCCTTGTTGTCTCAGATGTATGGCCAGGCTAGAGCTCTCTTTGGCAGCTGAGGAATTTTCTGTCTCCAGCTGGAGAGTAGAACCAAATGACAGAAACCAAGGACACCACTCCGATCGAGTTTGGCTTTTCCAAGGCTTGGTCAGATGCATGGGGCAGGGCTTTGGGGACCCTATCCTTTTAGCAGATCCAAGCCACACAGATCACAGAGATCAATGGAAAATAATATCTTCCTCATGAGCTGATTAAGTACTGGCGGTAGTCTCTGTTTGGTTTGAAGGCATTCAGGGCTTGGAAATGGTGAGAAGAGCCTTCTTTTCCCTCAGTAAAGGGGCAACATGATCAGCAAATGACAGGCCCGGTCACCTAAGGAAAAGACTTGCCTGAGTTAACACATGCTTTCTGTTCAGAGAAGCACAACAGGTTTTGATTCTGCTACCACAGTGTTTCCATTGTATGTAATCTCTATTATGTCACATCACAAAGCTAATTTAGATATAAATTTGATTCTTCCCCCAAGCCCTAAGATGTGACTGTTGTGTATCCCATTTTACAGATACGTTACCAAGTTAATATAAACCTGCAGTGGGCATTCAACAATATAAAAGAATCTCATGGATGTTGAACTCAATGACAGAAATGAGATAAGAAAGAACACAAACTGCACCATTCCATTGCATGACATTCAATAACCCGCAAAACTAATCTATGGTGACAGAACTCAGAACAGTGGTTCCTCTAACGGCAGTATTGAGCGGGAAGGAGCATGAGGGGGCCTTATGGCATTAGGAAAGTTCTAGATCTTCATTCCAGTGGTTGTTCCATGAATATATACAAATGAGCAAATTCATTGAGCTGTGCTTTTAAGATTTGTGTCCTTTACTACATTTAAATTAGCTCTCAAAAAAGAGTTCACAATTTACAACAAAGTTGGCCTTGGCTGTGGTCTAATTCTCAATAATTGAGGGAGTCCACACAAGCACTGCATCTTGCAGAATTAAGAGAATATAGTTAATAGAGTGTCTTTTCTCCTTGAAAAGATATTGAGGAGGCAAATGAAGTGACAGACTAGGTCAGCAATATTGAAGCTGAGGAGTAAGATAGCTGCCTGGTGGTGAGAACAGCCGAACCTCAGGCTCCTGGCTTCTGTTCTATCATCTCCCCGCAAGCCCCCATTCCAGGGATTCTTGCATTTTTTATTCCTGTTTCAACTTAAAATGAATATGTGCATAGAAAAACTTCTGCTTCAGTGTTATAAAATTATGTACTAACAAGGAAAGGATGTGCCTCCTAAAACAGTTTCTCCTCTGGAAGTTTAAAAACATCTCTCTAATGTTATAAACCATTGTTACCATCATACAAATTTATTTTACAAAACTACAATTTTTCATTAATGTTGGTTCTATAGATGACATTCACCAAGTTTTAAAGAAACAAATAAACCTAACGTTACGTAAACTGTTCCAGAACACAGAAAACCAAAAAAAAAAAGACCTCAAAACGGAGAGTATTTGTAAATCGATAGAATCACCACCCAGGTGCACACAGGTGCTAGTCAGACTAAAAGACAGTGCCAGGAATGAGAGCTCTAATCAGAGAGATCACATTTTCAACTCTGGAATCAAGAAAATGAGGAAAGGAAAGGAAGGGAGGGAGAAGCTAAGCATCATAAAAGAGGAAATCAAGTAAAAAGCAAGAAAAAAAAACTGCTTCTTTAGAAATCTAAATATAAGACATTTTTCCAACACCCAATCAAAGGAAAAGGAAGTGGGAACAAACATACAGTACTAAAGAAGGTGACTTCATTTGAAGATGTGACTGAAATGGATACTTCTTAGGGAAATGAAAGTCACCAGAACTGCTCCCAAGTAGAAAATCACTGAGGTCGCTGCTGGCTTCACCACTGCAGAGCTAGTCAAAGATTTATGCCTCAGAGACAGAAGATCTACACGGTTTTATAGATGACATTCACCAAGTTTTAAAGAAACAAATAAACCCAACGTTATGTAAACTGTTCTAGAACACAGAAAACCAAAAAAAGAAAAAAAAAAGCGCACCCTTTTCACTTAATGACAGAGCAAAAATCTGATACTCAAGCCGGATTAACACCCCTGGAAGAAAACTAGACCAATCACTTATGAAAGTACATACAGAAACTGGAAATATCAGCTACCCATATCCAGATGTGTAGTAGGAAAATATTCAAATGAATCATAAAGAATATCTAAGGAATGCAAAGATGGTTGGGAACAAGAAATTACGTGAATATAACTCATGGTGTATTAGTAGGAAAAATAAACAGCATCTCATAGTTGCTTAGAATTGCTGGTAAAATTTTACACCTGCACATGAATTTTGAGGAGAAAAAACTTACAAAGCTATGAATAGATTGTCTTACTTTGGGAAAGAATGTGCAACATAAGCCTACAGCCAATATCATGTGCAGTAGCACACGAGTATCACCATTTTAACATTAGGGTGCCTTTGACCGCAAATAAGAAAATCTGAACCGAATGGTTTGAAATATATACAGAAAGTATTTTTGCCCTGTTAGAGTTCTCTAGAGAAACAGAACCAACAGAATGTGTGTGTGTCATGGTAAGGAACTGGTACATGTAACCATGGAGGCTATCCAGTGCAAAATCAACAGGTTGGGGTACCAGATTGGAGACCCAGCGAAGAGCCAGTGTTGCAGCTCAAGTCCAAAGTCCACCGATTACCAGAATCCCTTCTTCTCAGGGGATGAGATCTGCAGACCTTCAGCAAATTGGATGAGGTGCAGCAGTATTAGGGAGGGTGATCTGCTCTGCTCAAAATCTGCACAGTCGACTTTGCCTCCTCCTTTCCATCACACCAACTGCCCCCACGTCTTTCCAGCCCACCTTTCACACTGTCACCAAGGTAATCTTTCTAAGATGGACATCAAATCTTGTGAGCCCCCCTCCCCAACCTTACAAACCCACCGCTGATTCTGCAATCGATACAGGAAAGAGTCCAAATTCCTTTACATGCTATAAAACTCCCCTCAAGCTTTTTTTTCTAGCCTCCTGTCTTCCATGAACCAACTCTGCCTGCTCTCACCCAAGACCTCACCCTTACAGAAATGGGGTTACCCTAAGAGTGCCCTACCCGCTGTCCACGTGCCTTGGCAGTCTGGCCCCTCTTCCTGGAACAGTCTCCCCCTTCTTTTCCCTTCTTGCCAGTGAATGTCTATGATTCCTTTAATACCTAGAACAATTGTCACTCACTTGGTGTATCTTCCCCCACGTTTCTCAAGCAGAATTCACTCCCTCTGCTGGTCTCCCTCATGCCCCCCGTAATTATTTATTCATGCTGTCTCACCACTGAACTACAAACTGTCATGGTCACTGCTCTGTCAAGCACCTTACAAATGATCACTGAATGTTTCTGGAATGAATAGAATGATTTCTTGAATGGCAATGCTAGTTAATACAAAATCCTAAGTGTGCCCACCTTGGAGGGACGATTATGAATGCTACACATCAGTGGGTGCCAGAGACCTCTCAGAAATACCATCTGGCCTTGGGGGCCAAGGACACCACCCCCCTCCATCCTGCCTGGTCACAGCAGAGCACAGAAGGCAGGCTTTCCTAGGCCTGTAGCTAGAGCGTCAATAGGCAAGCCAACATCTTATTTGCCCTAATGGTGGCTCCCTCCCTGCAGCGCATTTTGTGTAAGCTGAAATGCCATGTTCCATCAAAAGCTGCTATTGGGGGGGGGGGGGGACAGGAATGAGGGAGGAGAAAATTCCATCCTTCTCCACAGAAACCTTTTGCCACACCTTTCAGTCTTACAGATTAACAGGCTCTCACCTAAAAGTCATTGCTAGGTTTTTAAAAAGAGCTACTGGCATTTCCCAACCACAATTTTCTGGAGCTTAGCAAACAGTTTCCAAGACCCATCTTCCTGGCATCCAGAAAACACAAATGACTCCCATTCTCTGTGACCCAGAGGGCAGAGGGCAGGAAGGTGTTTTGATAGGGGAACTCGATGCCAGACCTCTCTGGAGACAGAAACAACGTTCAGCAAATCACCCTGGGTGGGTTTCTTAAAGGTCACAAAGATGAAAAGAGGTAGAGAAAACATAACATTCAAGAAAGGAAAAGAAAACCATTCCGAGGCTTTGCGGGATGTCATTTCAAATACGGTGTAAAAGCCTCTGGGATAAACAGGTGCTGGGTGGAATGCCTGAACCCTGCCCGTGGCCAGGGATCGCCTAGGGCAAGATCCCGGCAGGCGCTGAGGGCCCAGTGGGTCAGACGAGGCACAAGGTGCCCGGCTTGCTCACAAGGGTCGGGCTGGCACGAGAGTCCATGGGAGGGAAAGCCGCGGGTGTTTATGCTGCCCCTCACGACTCCGGCCTCTTGCTGGGGTCACCCACGGGTTGGACCCCACAGGAAGCCAGCAAGCCTGGCGCAGCAAGCGGTGCCAGTCTGCCAAGGGCCTTGGGATGAGGGCCGAGGGCCCACAAGGCTGCTGGCGCTCCCTGCCCTGGGGTCGGGCCGCACCCCCCGCCCTTAACTTCTGCGGCTCTGGCCCCGCAGCCCTCTCCACTGGCACAGCTGTCTGCGGAGCTGCGCCTCCCCTGTGCTTTGCCGCGTGGCCTTGCGCGACGCTAGAGCTTGGGCAGCCTCAGGCTGGCGCGGCCTCGGTGAAGAAGGGACTTTGGGGCCGAGATGTGGCTGACGAGACATCTGATGGCCAGATCTGGGGAACAGCAAGCTCGATGCCCTGAAACAGAAGGACCGTTGGCACCTTTGTGGGACAGACAACGTCTCCCAGCACGCACAGCTTAACCTTCGCCACTTGTGAGTCATCAGCGCCGCCCTGCTCCCCAACGTGCCACCCTCATCCGGGCAAGGAGAGGAGGCTTCCCGTGGACAAGTAGCTTCCCTTCTCTGGGCCCGTTTCTTTGTTTGCAAAGTGGGAAGCTTCCCTGGGTGGAGCCTGGGCCCACCTCCTGCTCTGAAAGAGGAGACTCATCCTATAAGGAAGAAAAGCTGCAGTGCCACGAGTTCACTTGGAAAGCGTGGAACGGGGGCTGTGTCACTCCAGGCCCAGGACAGCCGGTGGCTTAGTGCCCCGGCTCTGGCCTGTCGGTGATGGTGACAGGCTGGCTGCTTGCGGCAGACACCTGCGCTCTCCAGCAGGCCTTTCTGGGCAAAAGGGGTGGGGGAGCTGGGGGGAGGGGTAGGAGCGGCCTCAGGCTGCCACTGGGAGTGGGAGGGTCAACACCCGCCTCTTCCTCCTGAGATGCCTCCTCTGAGGGTGCCCACCGAAGCATTCACTTTCCTCTCCCACCTCACGCTGAATGAAGAACATGAGATAAACAACTCCCTGAAATGTTCTAGCTCAAAGACTCCCCCAAGTCTGCAGTGATTAGCTGTGGTAGTTTTCAGTGACTAGCAGTGAACAGAAAGTTCCCGAGCGGCCGGCTGTGAGGGCAACAGCCCACTGGAGCGAGTCCTCCAGACAGGGCACTGAGCAGCGACTCGGCGTCTGGCTCTGAGGACACAGAGGCATCTGCGACCCCCAGATGCCCACCCTCGGGGTCCGTTCTAGTGAGGGGGCGGGCGACTGCCCTTGTGTGTCTGTGTGAACACAGCGGCCCCACCCCGAAGAGCGCCGGCCCCCGGAGGACGGGCCTTTCGCGGAGGACGGGCCTTTCGCGAGGACCGGCCTTTCACAGGGTGGCCGCAGCCCATGACCGAGAAGGTGACACAGTGCGAAGATTGAGGCACCGACTGGTGGACACTGCGGGTGCGGGAGGAATCTGAGGAGCAGAAAGAGAAGCAAATGGAAGGCAAGTGAGGACGTGGGAGGTGGGGGCCAGGGCCCCAGCTTCTCCATAGCACTACTAGGAAGTAGGGGTGCGCTCTGACTCCCCAGGGAAGCTGCTGGAAGGTTTTGGTGGTGGTGGGGGGGGACAGATCTGTGTGCGCTCCAGGAAGCTCCACTTCACTGCCCTGCAGGGGAGACAGCGGGCTCGAAGACGAGGGCCTGGAGTGGTGCGAATTTGGAGAAAGGTCCAGGGGAGGGTGGGCCTGGCTGCGGTCAGTGGTCAGTGGAGCCAGCCCCGGGCAAGGACAGGCGAGAGTGGAGCTGGAGCCGTAGGAGGGAAGCAGTGACTGATGAGCCGGCCCGAATGCCAGGGCCTGGCCAGCCCGCTGTTATTTTTAAATGGGCTAAGCGCCAGGGAGGAGGGTATTTTGTAAGTTCTTGGAAGCTGCTGCCAAGGCACCGGGAACTCCCAGCTGTGGCAGCTGCGCGTGCGCAGCCAAATGCCGCCCGTGGGGGTGGGCCCCTTACCCTGGTCCATGGCTGATGCCTGAAACGCCACCATTTGATGTAGCCTTTTCATTTAGGTTTTCAGTTCAGGCAAGATGGGAATTCCCTTCCAGAGGGCAGCATGGAAGACCCAGGGGAGGCTGCGCTAAGGACTGTGACCAGGAACTCCCAGCAGGAGTCAAATGAGACAAAGACTAGAGTTCTGGTTTAGAAACAGCTTCCAGGCAGTGGCACTAGAAGTTCTGAGGGGTACACCCTGGGGTGACCTCTTGGGAGCAGGTTTTGAGGAGTGAGGCTGAGGAGGAGGTAAGCTTGCAGGACTTAAAGAAGCTAGTGCTACTTGCTGGCGCCTACCTTCCCCTCTCTCTTTTTCAGATGTGCTCTCTCCTTGCCTGAGTGAGCCCTGGCCTCCTGTATCTGGTCTGCCCGGCTAAACAAGGCCCTGAAGTCCTCCTGTGGCGGCTGGATTTGCTCAGCCTAAGACACTTTTCCCAGGCCCCTCTGGGTAAGTAAACCCAACATTTAATTCAAACACTAAGTTCCCCAACAGTCAAATGACTGAAATGATTCCCATGGCTTTGGAAAACTCAATGCAAGCTAATTTTCTCACTGAACTTCAGCTTTTTTAATTGCTAATTTTTCTTATCTTCGCATTCACTTAAAAAAAAAAACTTGAAATGCATTTAAATGAACATTTATAGTTATTTTGTTCTCAAGCACATCTTCTATATTTCATCCTACCTGTCCAGCTGTAGGACACGTGTTGAAAGACTCTAGGTTTTTATTCTATGTATGTTTTCTTCTCTCCATTTATTTGATCTTCACCGCGCTCAGACAGTTCAAGTCTTTCGCTTATTTAATTAAAATTTGTTGAACTCCTGTTATGCATCAGCCACTACAGTAGAGGCTGGGGACGTAGAAAAAAAATTAGATTGGCTTCTGCACTATAGGGCCTGCTAAATGTGGGAAGAAGTTACAACTGTGTCATTGAAACACAAAGAGTAAGACATTAACTAAATTTTTATTTACATACTAATCAAATAAATCCTATAAGCATATACCACCAATTAATGTTTTTTTGTTTAAATGTGAGAAGGATTCCAAAATAAAACTGAAATAATGTCATTTATCTAATTGAGACCTTATAAATGGGCATAATTGCGGTAATTTTCTATTTATTATGTTAGATTGCCACCTCATGGAATTTTTATGTACTTGCAGCGCTGATTTATCTATTTGTTATGTTGGGCTGCCATCGTGTGGAAATTGTGTGTAACTGCAAGGCTCGGTTTTTTCCTATTTCTTGTGTTAGAGTGCCATCATGTGGAAGTTTTATGCAATTGCAGGTCTGGTTTTTTCCCCTTGTTATAGTGCCACCTAGTGGAATACTCTCAAAGTTGCAGAGGGTATTTCCCCCCTACTCATCAGGTTAGAAGGTCACTAGGGGGGAATTTTATGCAATTGCACATCGTTACATTTTGCTTATTACTCTGGCTATAAAGCCACTCGACAGAATTTCCCTGTAATTGTAAGGTTTTCCATTTTCTCTAGTTAGCGTGCCCCACTGGTGGAATTTTCATATAATTGCTAGTCTATATTTTTCTTAGTATGCAGGATAGACTGAGTATCTAGGGTAGACTGCCACCTAATGGAGTTTTCCTGTAATTGCCTATCAGATATATTTTTTCCGGCTAAATTTAGAATGCCAGCTAGTGGAATATTACTCAAATTAGAATGCCACCTAGTGGGCAGATTCTGTAATTGCAAAACATTTTTCCTACTACTTAGATTAAGGAACTGGGCAGTGGAATGTTTCTGCAATTACAGAGTATTTTTCAATTTCTCATTTTAGGGTGCCACCTGCCCGGATTATCTGGTCATTGCAGAATGTGGTTCTCTGTTACATATGAGAGAGTGCCATTATTCAGCAGCTGCAGAAAGGCTTTTCTGCAGTGGAAAAAATGCCACTTAGGGGAATTGTTCTTTACTATAAAGTACACCAATAGTTCTTAAACCTAGCATTTTAGTCACCTGCAGAGCTTTATAAAACACAGATTGCAGGTTTCCCATTTCCAGAATTTCCTGGTCAGGGGTTTTTGGATTGGGTCAGGGAATTGGAATTTCTAACCATTTCATAGTTTATGCTGATGTTATTTGCCCAGAAATGCATTTTGAGAACTCTGAAGTACCCACAACTTAAAGTTTTATTTCACATATAACTTGGGGTTTTTCCCTGTATAGTTTCTACAACGGTTTCATTTCCAAGGAGCTGTGAAAGCTGGAATGCTTTGGTTTTCTAGAGTCTTTCCAAAGAAGTCAGATACTTTTTGATTAAATCTACTGCTTGCCCTTGTTACCAATTAAGCTAGTTGCAATGTGGGATCTTGTATATTTTTTTGTATCCCCAACTCCTAGAATAGGTGTTCCATAAATATTGTTTGGATGAATGAATGAATTTGGCCTTCAACATTGCCAAGTTGTTTGGATCAACATGGCAGCTTTGTGCAGTTAAAGTAGGTAGGGGCTTTGTCTCCTTCCTTGTCCATCACTTTACCATGATGTCCCAATAAAAGAAACCACAGACAGAAATCTGTCAAAATCATTTATTCATATGTAGGCACAAAACCACACACAGCCACGTGGGGGAGGGAGGGCATTCTCTGTCCTAATGGGCGTTATGAAAGCTTCTTGCCAAAGGAACAGGGCAGACCCAATGAAACAAGAGTCGTCTGTCAGTGGCAAGCACAAGACCACCCTCCAAAGGCCCCTGCCTGGCGGGCACTTCATACTTTGGTTATGCAAAAGATGGGCTGTCTTGGGATCTTTTTGATCAATTACATAACTTGAACACCACTCGATTCCAATAATAAAATTCATTCCCAGTACTTCTTAGGTGACTCAAGAAGCTCTCTGGTGCAAATTTTGATAGGACATTTGCAAGTCCTCTAAAATAGGGGCTCCTGGTTTTCAGGGGCTCCCCCTGAAGCGTGGCTCCTGATTTTAGGTAGTTCACAGGTTAACTAGTCAGCTTGTTGCCATAGCTGGAGAAGATTAATTTACAGACAGATTTAGAAAACTGCATTTCTAATGAATTATGTTAAAGCTGATTGCAGATGGCAGAAATCCGGGAACAATGGGAGTTTCATCCATACATTTACTCAGTTTGTTACACTGTGAACATAATAGGCTGAAAGCCAAGGATTCTGAGTTCTCCTCTCAGCTCTGCCAGCAGCCAGCTGTGTGCTCAGACAAATTACTCTGCCTCTCTGCACCTGGTTTATTCCTCTGTGAACAATAGATGGGAACTGGCCACTGTGGCAGCCGCCTCCAGCGCAAGCTGTCAGGCTTCCACTCCCTGAGGAGTCGCCAGGACTCAGTGGCAACTGCGGTTGTCCTGCCTTTCTCAGCCTGTGGGGATTCAGCCCTGCCATCCCCAAGCACCTCCACGGTGCTGCGTGAATTGCCCTGCTTTCTGTTCACTGCGACACGGGCAGGTGGCAAGTCCTTCTCTGTCACCAGCGATCCTGGAAATGTGTCACTTAGGTCACAGGGTCATGGTCCTTATGCTACATGGCGGCTGTGGAGATGTCAAGTAGAGGTGACCCAGTAGCTGCGAGGGAGGGAAGGGAAGTGAATCTGGAACTTTCTGTGTTCATTTGAGCACTGTGTGTCCAAGCTTTCCTCACTCTCCACAACACCTGTCTGATTCAGTACAAAATGCAGGGGCCTGACTCGGCAAACATTTATCATCTCCCAGTTCTGGATACCTGTAGCTCAGGAATGTGAAAGCAGCTGAGCTGGATGTTTCAAGTTTGGGTGTCTAGTGAGATTGTACCCGGAATGTGGGCCAGGCTGCCGGCAGCCGAAGGTCTGACTGGGGCACAGGAGCCAGGCGCGCCCACGCACCTGTGGCTACCGTGTGGCCCTTCCCACAGGCAGGGACCCAGGGCCAGAAGTGCCTCCTGCAGCCAGACCGAACATTAGCCAGGCTCACCCTGCGCAGGCCTGCAGGGGCCTGCGCCAGGGCAGCACCGCCAGGGAGCCTGCACACCCACAGACCAGTCAGCTACACGGCCACCCGGCGCACTTTCAGGGCTTCTTCCGGGCCCTCAGGGCACCGTCTCAAATTCTCTCTCCAGAAAACCACTGCTTTCTCCCGTTTCCAGCAGTCAGCCAACTCCCCACCTGCTTCCTTTTTTCTTAATTGTCTTTCTTCCTTCCCTCCATTTTCTTTCTCTCTCTGGCTTTTAAATAAATGCCTGTTGGAGACAGCCTGGGGGTCTGGTTGTGAAATAGGTTGCAAGGAGCATGTCTAGGAGAAAGGACACAGGAGTGGTCCCGCCTTTTGAGACCCTAGTTGTCTCTGAGAAGACATTTGCTCAGGCTGCCGAAGACACTGTTCTTCTAACAGGCCCAAGCTGGCCAAGGGAGGAGACAGCTTTTCTCAATTGCAGGTGTGATTAAGGCCCGTGGGGGCAGGGGTGTGAAAGGTGACGTCATGTGGGGAGCTGGCTGACCTGGCCCAGGAAAGGACTCCCAGGGGCACTCACTTGGGGGCTGCCCTGTATCTGGGCATTTTGGAAACTGAGCAAACTGTTGTGGTCTTATAATGCCAGGCTGACGAGCTGTCTCTCGACAAGGACTTAAGGCGATTGTGAGTGCATCCCCTTTGCTGCTGGGACGGGTGAAGCCTGGCTGCCTTGATGCCCCCGGAACAGAAACCCTAGGTGGTGGTGACCAGCCAGCCTGCAAGGAGCCCTGTCCAGGAGGCTGGTGCTGTGCAGTGGAGAGCTGCGAGGTGGAGCTTGATGTTGGGCCCTTCTGTGAATGCAGGGGAGATGCTGGGAAACGCCAGCAGGTAAGAAAAAAATAATGGGAGCTGATGAGCCCCATCTTTGCTTGAAGTTCTAGGAATGAGCAGACACAGACAGAGGCAGAGAGCCGGCGAGCTTTCCTTGGCCCCTCACCTTTCACCACCCCATGCCACCCCAGCTCACTAGACCAACGCCTCTGTTCCAGGGCACCTCCTTACTCAGAACCGGGGTTCCCTGGAGGGCAAGAGGCTTGAGTGGTCTGGGAGAATCCAGGTGAGGACAAATGGGAGAGTGGGCCGAGGAGAACTTAGGGAGTTTTGTGCTGAGAGTCTTTCGAAAAGGGGGTGATTTCCTTACCAAAGGCCAGGACCTGCTCGTTTTCAGCGCCAGCCACTGGGTGAGGCGATGCTCAAGGCAGCCACCAGGTGGCGCCAGAACATTACTTTTCAGGCGGCCGCAGCCCAAAGCTTCCTTTTCATAGTCACTGGTTTTAAATCTCCTGAAATGAAATCCGTAGATAATACCTACCTGCCTGTATGGTTTTTAGATTTTTTAAACTAAAATAAGGCTGAAGTAAGAGGAAGATAACGTGCAGTACACTGAGAGTGTGTTTGGCGTGACTGCGCTAGAGCCGCACCGAGAGGGGGGTTTTTGCCCCCCTACTCCAGTAGAATCGCAGTGACTGCGACAGTGGCGGGGGGGGGGGGTACCCTGAAGTGGGGTGTCCATTCAGTGGTGCAAATACCACTCGCAGCACTGCCATTGGCAACTTTTTCTGCAGTGGTAGGCAGCTCTTGAAAAGGCCCAAAGCAAAATTCATTTTTGACAATCTTTCTTGCATTTCTTCTTAAAATCTTGGTGTTTCTGGAGAAATAAAACTCTTTTATTTCTCTGTGTGACACTGAGTCAGGGCCTACGCCAGGTGTTAGATGCAGGTTTTAGGTGGCGAGTGCAAACTTTGGAAATCCTGTGCCAGCTAGAAGACGTTTTCTTTGCACACGAGGTCTGGCACCCAAGTTCACGAGCACCCCCAAATCGTGTGACAATGAACCCCCACTCCACGGAGACATCCATTTGTGAGCCAGGAAGGGAAGGTCTGCTCCCACCATTATTGCTGGCTGGAAGGAGCAAGAGAGAGGAAAGAATAAGAAATGTACGCTTGGACTCAGGCTGGGGTACCGGGCTGGGTAGTGGGGTGCGCACTTGCTTGGGGAAGCAAGTGAAGCTGACCGGTGCCCTTTGTCCCCGCCCAGCTTTTCAGCCCCATCAGCACCGCTCCTAGCACCCACCAAGTTTTAAAATGCCCAGGAATCCATTTCTTTCTTTTGTCAGTTTTTTCATGGATTTCTCAAAGATTTAAAATGTATTCAAAGGAGATTTT
>NW_004567128.1:7455252-7539948 GCF_000260355.1 Condylura cristata
GAGTTGGTTTTTGTTGTGTTTTTCCAGTTTGTTCGATTTTTGATAGATTTAAGGTTCTCTTTGGACCCAGGTAGATTTCTGAGAATGGATTTAAAGATTTCGGGGGCAGGGGGGTGGGGAGGCAAAGCAGCAATATGAATCAGAGCCAAAAATGTTCGCTCTTTGTCCGACTCAGCGATTTTCAGCAATATCCTTGGAAAGTAATTGCATGAAGGCGTAACTGCACTATGCTCATCAAACATAGTGATTGTAAACATGGAGAACAGCTGATTATGCAGCAAGGCATGAGCTGAACGATGGCCACAGTGGAATTTTAGGAGTTGAAAAATCGAGTGTTGCAACTATTTAATCGCCATGGGAAAGGGGGTGACAAAATATTTGGAAACTTCTGATTTCATTTCTATATATTTTTTAATGTACAGGAAAAGTCTGTCACTGGAAGGGGTGGGTGTGGGTATACGATTGTAGAGTATCTTCATGTTTGCCTCGATCTATTTTTAGTTTCCAGAATTTCTATTATTGACCATGTTTCTCTTATAAGAAAAATGCTGGTTATAAAGTGGTGCAAATGTTTCTGAGAGAATCCTCTTGCAGCTGTTTGGACAAGGCTGTGCTCGGCCCTACTTCGTGCTTGGCGGCTCACTTGTTTCCTTGAGTGGCAAGGCCTTTCTGCTACGTCGGTGTGCATTGTGACGGGGTCTAGCGGCCTTCTGTGAGTGGAGAACTTGACACCAAAGTTGTGAGCAGTAGCCGTGAGGTACATGTGAGAGGTGTGCGGCCCAGCGTCTGCCCTGGTTTGGCCTGGTGGTGTGACCGGTGCTTCTTGTGCTTCCCTGTGGACAAGGGCTGCAGTGACGCAAGTTCTCTTCTTGGTAGCATTGTTGGTAGCACCTAAAGAGTTAACTTCTGACCGTAAATATGAATTTACTGAGTGCCTGATTGGTTCAGCCTCAGAGCGTGTCTGGAAGACAGCGAGACAACAGTGGCTAACAGCTTACCGAGGACAGCAAGGCACCAAGAGATTCAAGGATTTGTACATCTACTTACAGTGGCCAAATTCTAGTATCATGCTCATGCTGGGTCAGGCTTTGTTCTAAGTGCTTGGCAAATGCGAACCCATATAAGCTTCGTAACTGACTGAGATGAGTATCATCATTACGTTCCTTTAATGATGAGGTAACGATGACAGAGAGGTTAAGCAATTTGCACAAGGTAACACTTTGACGAAGTTGAGCCAGGATTTGAGGCCAGGCAGACTGGTTCCAGAGCTCAAATGTTCAGCTCTCTCTCAGATTAATTCTTTAGTTTCCAGTGGCTGCTTTTGTGTGAGGGTCAGTCACAGAAAATGGTTGGTAGAAGTTCAGACCAGGTTACTCCGCTTCCATGTGCATGATGGGAAAGGAGGCCAGACTTCCAGGGTGTGAGTGTGAGGCAATCTGTGGTCTGATGAAAGCTAGCCTGGGGTGATGCAACCTAGGACAAGGCGGAAAGATTTGCCCCCGGCAGGTCTTACCAGGCCCCATGGAATAGGGCAGACAGCCACATGCCTGAAGTAGCATCAGGGCCCTGGCCTCCGCTGCTTACACTCTGCCCGGTGCATACACGCCCACATTTGGCTGAGGGTGTCTTTGGAATCCATTTTCCACCTTTTAACATTGGTTCACAGAAAGGGAGGAGGCTACTACGGTTACCCCACCTTTAACCATGGATTCAGGGTACCTGTGCACCTCTGTTAGCAGATGGTTCATCTCTTCTCCCATATTTGCAAAATGAAGGCGAAGTCCCAATCTCCCTTGGCTTCTCATTGTGCTTAGCTCCCAAGCCTCGATCTCAGGGAGGGCGGGGTGACCGGGACAGCCGCTGCCACCCCGCTGCCTTCTCTCCAAGGTCACTCGGACCTGGGCAGCCCCGCCATTGCCATTCCCTTCTGCCTCACATAACCGGTCAGGCCAGCGGGAAGGCTTTCCTCAGCCTTCCCTGGCCACCCCCGTGACGACCCACGGAAATGCCGTATTATTACTGTAATTGTGTCTGTAACTGATCCAGTTCCCTCGGCCCCGCCCCCACCCCAGACCACAAACGCCATGACTGTGTCCCCGCTGCCTACAGTGGTCTGTAGGTGTCCGGTGGGGCTTGTGATATGAGTCAGTGAATGAATGCATGAACAAATGACTGACTTAAATGTTTTTATTTGACATATGTAAGCCTTTCCATAGCTTCAGTGAGCTGTAGCAGATACTGAAAAGTGGGAACGGAAATTTTCTTAGCTCAACTGAAGAAATTTTTTTAGCTAAAGGTCACTGCATGACCGACACGGAATCACTGATATCTGGCATCGCTACTGCTCTTCCTGGAATGAGATCTTTGCAAAGGCCCACAGAGGAGAGGAGCTCTGGGAGCGGGGGTAGGCCCTGCTGACCTAACAGTCGTCACCTTTGCTCACCTGTGTGCATCCCACCAGTACCCACAGCGGCCGGCGCCCTCGCTGGAGAATTTTAAAGCTACCCCCAGATAGCATATCATTTCAACCATAAAAGTTATGTCTGTGAAAGATAAAGACTCTTTTTAAACGTAATGCCATCTGCACAACTAGGCAATCCTTTTTTATTACTACTTTTATTGAGCCAGAATGGACAGGGAGCATTAAATTAGTCCCACATGTGCGACACTGGCGCATGTCGCCACGTTACATGTAGTCAGCTCACTCCCATACTGAGCTCCAGACTTTTTTTTCTGTGATGAGGACTTTTGGGATGTACTCTCTCAGCAGCTTTCAAATATACGGAACATATTAGCCAGACTCCTGTGGTACATTCCCTCCCATGACTTAGGTCCCTGAGAGCTGGAAGGCGGGGCCTTCCGGCCCCTTCCGGCCCCTTCCGCCCACCCCCACCCTTCCTCTGGCCACCATGGACCTGTTCTTTAGGTCCACAAGCTCCATCGTTGTTAGATTCCACATAATCATGAGACTAGAAGCAACAAACCCTTTAATGTCATCAAACATCTAGTCCGTATTTAAGCTGCCCAGTTGATCTCACAAATGGCCACTGGTCCCTTCCGCCTTCGTCGGATGACAATTCCACCAGCCTTTTTCTCTTTAGCCTGGAATTTGTTTCCTGAAGACATTGTCTTCTCAGCTGTAACTTCCCACCATTTTGACTTGACAGAACAGCCCATAAACTGGTAGGCACCCTCGAGACTTGGGTTTCCGCCAGGATTTGGCACCCTGGAGTGAGTTCTCCACTGTTCCCCACCTGCTGGCTGCGTGACCCCTTGGGGGTTGCGAGACCAGGCTACTCGCCTTCCCAGTCTCCTCCTTTAGCGTTCTCCTGCCCACCTGTGACTATGCACACGCCTATTTTTCTCCTTTTCCTAGTAAGCCCGGCCTACATTTAAAGTGTTTTTTAAAATATTCCTTCTTTAGGTCTTAGTGAAGCTGCTCTATGACCTGTCCTGGGCTCTCCCACTCATTGCCTAGAGCTCCCCCTTTATGCCACCCAAGGGGCTTACTAATTCTGCAGTATGCGGGTCTGTGTATGCCGCAGGGTGCAGCTGTGATCCCTCTGTCTGCAAAGTTCCCCTCAGGATCTGTGCGCGTGAGTTCCCCCAGGTTATATTTGGGGTTCAGCTCACATGTCCCCTCCTCAGAGGGGCCCTTCTGACTCTCTCCCTGTTACTCTACCCCTTTACCCTTTTTCTTCAAACCACTTAGGAGCTCAGATCATCTGTATCTGTGCGCACTTGTCATTGACTCTCCTCGGGCCTGAAGTACCGGCCCCCCAAGACTTGCCGCTGGGGCGCGTAGGTTACTGCGAGCTGAGGTCAACTGCGGTCCGGTAGGCTCCAGAGAGTTATTTTTCTCTCTTTTACCTGGAAGAATGAAAAGTGGGGCTGCTACCTAGAGCTAGGGTCATCTCCAGAAACAGCCTTTCTGCTGCAGGAACCCAGCTGTATGCCCGGGCAAACGTGCTGTAGTGCCAACAACCAGGTGCGGAGCACCTGGGGGTGGGGGTGGGGCTGGAGGCCGCCCAGACCCTGGGGGATCTTTCCGCTTTCCCTCTGGGCTCTCTCCTCCTCTTCCTCTGAGCCGTTCCTCATCACAGCCGTTCGGTGTGAGGCCACCTTACAGCCCCCGCCCGGGCGCACACACTTACGCCTGCCGTGCGCGACTCCAGGTGTCCACAAGCAGGCTTGCGTGGTCATGCCCAGGCCCTGGCCCCTCCTGCATCAGCACAAGCAAGGCCGCAGGTGAGAGCCCAGAGGTGCGGCCTGGAAGCCTGGCCAGTTCACTTCCTTATACATGTACTTACAGAGCCTTTGGCCTTGTCACGAGTCACCATCTCTTTGTCATGTGAGTCCCCTCTTTGACACCCCAGGCCTCCTTCGGATTCCTTCGTTCAGGATATGAACCCGCATGGCCTGTTTGTTTTAGCATTCACATCCTGGTAGGTAGAATCTGTATTTGTAGTTCAGTTTGCTCTCTGCCCCTACAGGCCTGTGTTTTACTTGTTCCTCCACACAGCCCGTTCCTGGCATAGCACCTGACATATAACCAGCGCTGGCCATCTAGGTGTAGATGAATGATGGCTGGCTGGCTTTATTTATGTCTGTTTGTCCTATGGCGCTTTTGGATACACACAAGCAGTAACTCCCAGATTTATATTTCTAGTCATCTGTTCCAGAGCCACAACTCCAACTGTTTTTTTTTTTAAAGATTTATTTATTTGTGCATACAGAACTGGGGTACAGGCCAGAGGTGCAGGGGCGGCGAGAGGCTTCACCAGAGACAGAATGGGGAGCAGAACAGGCAGATCAACTGAGGGGAGCAGCCGGCAGGTCAGGAGAGGTCTGCCACGCCATGTGGTCACCTCCGGGGCAGGCGGGAATCGAACTCACGCGGAAGTGGCTTTAGCTTCTCAGTGCTGTGCTTTAACCCGCTGCGCCACCAGGGAGGGTCACACAACTCCAACTATTAGGGAACATCTTCAGATAACTCTTTTCGCCTCCATCCAGACAAGGTTCTTCCCATGACCTGGACATGTGGCCTCCAGCCTTTCACATTCCTTTTTGTTTACCTCCAGAGTCAGCAGCAGCATGTGGAAGCCATACTATGCCGTGGCTCTCAATGCCACCCCTCCCTTTACTGCCCCACTCTCACTCCTGTCAGGGTGTTCTCACTACAGCTTGGTCATCAAGGTGCAGAGGTGGTAACATCCTGTTGCCCAGGCTCCGGACAGCGCCCGAATCCTTTCTCTAGCCTTCCTGATAGCTGGTCATGCTTCGAGCGCCCATTCTGAATTCTTTTGGCGACACCGGCAGGGAATTATCTCAGTGGATAATTCTCATTGTTGGAAAATTCATTGTTACAATGAACTGAAATAATTTTACACACACACACACGCCAAACCCTAGAAAGACAGGCCTGAAAGTGTATGAAGGTATATCAGATCTTTTGTGGTTTTACTATTCATTCAGTTTCGTGGTCTCCCTTCTTGCAAGAGAATTATACTTCATCCAGACTAACTGGAACATAGTTGAAAAGTGAGAGGAAACGATGGTCACTTCTGGATAGAAGCTTTGCGAGCCAGTTAAATTAAGGCCTTTTTTCCTCCTCTGAGTCAAGCTAAGCTCTGCAGAGAGGCTGCTTTATCAGCCTGAGTCCCAGAGCAAAGACATTCACCAGCAAAGACAATGCCCCAGCAAATCCCAGGGGCCTGTAGTTTAAACAAGCTAATAGTCACTTCAAGTTCAAGTAACTGAAACGGTGGAGGTTGTTGATCAAATAGAAGGTAGGCCACCTGAAATGAATCTTCCTAACTCTTCTAATCAGTCTTTACAAGTCACAATTTTAGCCTCTTACTGTTACAGGGCAGGGGAGAGAGGGGCACCTCTGAACCCCCAAACCTGCCTGCTCTAAATAGGTTCTGCCACCCGCCGCATCAAATCGAGACATAAGAGCTTTAATGGAAAGGAACTTTAAGGGACTGGTCCAAAGCAAGGCCTGAAAGCCACCATAAGACTAAAGCACCATCTGGCCGGGACCCATAGAAAAGGGTCACACATAGCCAGACAAGTCTGGGAGGAAAAAGAGCACAATCCAAATCAATATAAACACCGCCAGACTCAACCTCCCCACGGGTCTCTCCCCCACATCTCTGTCAACCACTCCAGGGCCAAGAAACAAGCACGGTTTCTTCACATGTCTCTCTACTCCACGTGGCTCCCTTAGGTCTCCTTCTGGCGTTCCCTCCTGCTTCCTTCTTCCTCAGATTCCTTTTCTCCTCAGCTCCACCCTCCTTCTGGGTGGGGCAGAGAACCTGGAACTTCCCCTTTTCCTGGGGACCACCCTGTTACATCACCATTCTCTTCACTGTCCCCTAGATTCCTCTCATTTTTGTCATCACCCTGAAAGTTATGCCCCTTAAGATGTGGAGTCCAAATCTAAACCCAGCAATCCCACGAGCATACATCCCATCCCTGGGCGCTGGGACCCGCCCCGAACAGCTGTTTTGTGTTGCTTTGTGTGTGCTTTTATTATCAGCTGTGTCATGCTGTTAATTCAAATTGTTTGTGAACTAGAATAACTAAGGTGGATAAGCTTTTCCCATTGAGCTCTCAATATTGACTACGGTAACAGATTTTTGAACCCCTGCCCAAGTACCCAGAGCAGCATTTTACAACTGTTACTCGATCTCTTAAAGACACTTAAGTGCCCGGCAGAACCACTTATAGAACACAACGTTCTGTCCTTGGGGCTCGACCATGCTGTTAAGCCTCACATCCCGAGTACGAGTATAGGCTGCAGATCTGCAACGCCGGAAGGGCTGGGCACGCAGTAGGACTGGCCCGCGGGGCTTACACTCGTGCACGCCTCTTTTGTGGTGCAGCACCCAAAGCTAGGTCCCCAGTCCGTAGGGCTCTGGAGGCGGGGGGGGGGTCCTACTTTTCCACGCAGGCGCCCTCACGTCCCCGGCCCCTTGCACGCGAGCCGCCCGGTAACGGAAGGAACCCCCCACCCCCGCCCACTCTGGCTTCAGTACCCAATGGGCGGCCGCGCGCCTTTTGAGTGGGCGGGGAATGCCCCGCAAACCGACCTGGTTGGCCTGTGGCCTGGCGCGGCGCGTGACGTCTCCCCGCCCTGTCGCGTCGCGCTCTATTAAGGCGTGACGTCGGGCGCCTGAAGGAGACTTGGGGACGCCCGGCTAGCGCTCTGGGGCTCCTTGATAGCCGCCGCCGCTGCCGCTCGCTGCCCGCACT
This sequence comes from Condylura cristata, assembly GCF_000260355.1. Lineage (NCBI taxonomy): Eukaryota > Metazoa > Chordata > Mammalia > Eulipotyphla > Talpidae > Condylura > Condylura cristata. The sequence goes on from NW_004567128.1 coordinate 7,462,510, forward strand.
TCATGAGGAAGATGCTCGCCGCCGTCTCCCGCGTGTTATCCGGCGCTGCCCAGAAGCCGGTGAGGCGGCGGGAGCGGGGCGGGTCGCCGGCGGGGCCCGGGGCTCTGGGGCTCGCGGCGTGGTGGTGCGTAGGGCGGAGCGGGGCGCCCAGGGAGCCGCAGCCCTTTGTTTTGCCACCTGGAGGGCAGCGGCTGCCAGGTCCTGGCGCCGACTTGGGGGAGGAAGGGCGCTGCGAGGTCCGCGTGGCGGTCGGCCTCGGGGCTGGTGGCTGTGCCCCAGGGGTGCCTGCTCGTTTACTGCCGGCCCGAAAGGCGGCCTTGGGCTGTCCCGAGTCCCCAGTGGCCCCCCTTCGCAGCCCACTCATTTGAAATCCCCCCGTTCGCCGTGGGACCGTGGGCTGCCGACCTCGCGGTGACGGCCGGCAGCTGCGTTTCATCTGTAAAGTGGAGATGGTAGCCTTGGTGCCCCGCGGTGCGGCTGGCCAGAGGGTTCCGAGTGGCGTGTGGGTCAGCTTCGCCGTGGCTCCTGGTCCGCGGTGGGGGCCGGAGGTGTCAACGCGTCCTGTTGGAGCGTGCAGTGTTACCCCTTTGTTGGACACCGTGGTCGGCTCTGGCAGGTTTCGCGCGGTGTCAGTTTCCCGGAAACGACTTCATCCGCGTAATTGTCTCCAACCTTGAGCTCCGCTTAGCTGTCAATTGAAAGCAGGCGAGGACCCAGGGGAAACTGCCCTCTGCCTTTGACACCCACTTGGTGTGTGTAAAAGTAGCTAAAGAAAACAGTGTTGCTTGGGATGGACGGGGCTAGAGGTCAGCACTGTGCCTCCAGCTTTTAGACGTGCTAGCACCTTCGACTATTTTGACCTCTAGGCACAGTGCGGTAGTATTACTGGGCGGAACGGCAGCCAAGCCCTGACTTGTCATTCTGGCTCTAGCAGCTCTCCCAAGACCTCGTGGCAGCCGTGCTTAGCATGGGCAGTGTGCGTGGAAAGGCAGGATGGGTACGCCTTTCGGAATCCCATCGGAAGAACTACAAAGCACAATTTGATTGATTAATCAGTTATGATTAGCCTTTAAATTCTAAGTGGCGCCCCCTGAAGAAGTAATTTCTGCATACTCCTATTGATGCAGCCAGCCTTCACTGAGCTCTTAATAGGTGCCAGGTTCTAGTTGGGTATTTCACATAGTCACAATCTCTACAATCGCTCCGTTTTTAGCTGCATGTAATGGAAGCATGTTTTCAACATTACATCGACCCTTAGTTCTGTAGTATATGAAATTAAAAGGAACTGCATTAAAATGGGAAGACTTTGATAGAATTGGTGATTTACAGAAAAAGGAAAAACGTCATCAAATTATGGTCACATCTGTGACCCTATGAACTCTAGAGAGGTTATTATTTAAACTCTTAAGCCTTAGTCCCTCAAGTGTCCCAAATACTCTGCTGTGTTTTCTAATCCTTCAGCAGTGTGTTGGCATGAAATGCAAGTTGCACTTCATCTTCCTCTCAATAGATTTGGCCTCTTCAAAAATCAGCCCACATTGAACAGGCCCGAGGCATAAGTTTAGGCTACAGTGATTTTTTTTAAAGATTGATTTATGCATACAGAACTGGGGTACAGGCCAGCGGTACAGGGGCAGTGAGAGGCTTCACCAGAGACAGAGTGGGGAGCATAACAGGCTGACTAGTGAAGTACACTTCTGAGGGGAGCAGTGGGTGGGTCAGGAGAGGTCTGCCGCGCCATGTGGGTCACCTCCCAGGGCAGGGATCGAACTCATGCTGAAGTGGCTTTAGCTTCTTAGTTCTGTGCTTTAAACCGCTGCCCCACCAGGGAGGGCCCCCCATGCTCTTTTTGACAGTTTTGTGTGTTTCCTATGTATATGACAATTATACTGAGGAACAGTGAAAAATACCTTGAATTATGTATTAACTAGCTTATATGTGTCTGGACCGAAACCTTATTAGCTATTTCCTCTCAACAGAGCAAATCCGCCAGCAATTCACTGTTCCCGCTGCTGACGATCCATGCTTTGTTGCCAGAGTGCTCACTATACTTAGGGGTTCTGGGGTCTGGTGCGTCATTCATCATCAGGTTTTGGTTGTGTTTAACACAGGCTGTTTAGAGTGTTCAAAATGCTTTATAATGGTAGATCTGTACTTCCTTTATAAAAATTTGTACTTCTTAATGCTAAAAAACTGAATACTAACTAATGGAAAATACAATTGAAGCTGATATGGATGGTTTCTTGTTCCACAACATGCCAGGCTCCCAGTGATTCTGGGTTTGAAACTTGAAATAATTTTTATTTTAAAATTTCCATTGGTTTACAAAACCATATAGGTTTCAGGGTATATCTTCACACCTCGATAAATTATGTAGCACAAGTGATCCCTCTATTGTTTTTCCCACACCCCCTTCTCCTTCCCTCTGGTAACCCCTACTTTGTTGTCAGTGTAAGGTATTTTTCCTTAGTTTGCTTCTTTATATTCCACGAGTGAAAACATTGGGTATTGTCTTTCTCACATTTCACTTTAAATTATTAGTACCTCAAGTTCTGTCCATGTTGTCACATAAAGCAAGATTTCACATTTTTTTTTAAGATTTACTTATTTATTCATATAGAACTGGGGTACAGGCCAGAGATGCGGAGGGTGAGAGGATTCACCAGAGACAGAGCAGGGAGCAGAACAGGCAGATGGAGGAAGTACACTGCTGAGGGGAGCAGCGGGCGGGTCAGGGGAGGTCTGCCGCGCCATGTGGTCATCTCTGGGGCAGGCAGGCAGGGCTCGAACTCATGTGGAAGTGGCTCAAGCTTCTTAGTGCTGTGCTTTAACCCACTGCGCCACGAGGGAGGGACAGATTTCACATTTTTAAAATCTTTATTATATTTTTACATCATTTTGTGCCTTTTTCCATCTCAGTTGTCATCCCTGTGAGCTTCCCATCACCAATTCCCCCATGTGCCATCTTCATAGTCCTGTGTACTCCATTAGATTTCATATTTTTTGAAGGTTTATCTTGGTTTGCAAAAGTGTCATTAAAATTAAGGCACTATCAGATGGTCTAAGCATAAGTGATAAATTGCTTTATCTTTTTAAGAGACTATGAATGGAAGGAGGTGTAGTGTTTAATATCTTAGAACCTAGGTGGAAACGTAGCTGTGATTTATTACTCTCCATTTGAGAGTCTGACTCAATGGACGCCTGGGATGTCGCTCCCCTGTGCTTGCTTTTCAGCCAACCTTCCAAAACCTGTAAGAGGTTAGCACCTTCTTAACAAAGTTGAGTCTCCAGAATGAAAGCAGAGCCCTGTGTAACTTAATTTATTCCAGGTGCCTCTAAATACCCGCAATTTTACTTTGGAATGAGGTTGAGAGTTTTCAAAGTTCTTAGTTCACATAAGGTTAAACTGTACTTCAGGTTTTTATTTTTGGTCTTATTGCTTGTGGTTTCCATTATGACTCCCTTCTTTTGTAAGACCTTTACTACTCATATATTCTTTTGACTTTGTAAGTAGTAAGATTTTTAATTTACATTGGTGGAATCAGGAATTTTAGGAATGTTGTCCCTTTTGTTCGAAAGCTTCCCAAGTATTTAGAAACATAATTTTTAAAGATATGTGAATGGTTTCATCAGTGGTCTCTCAAAGACCACTCTCCAGAGGAAATGGTGATCTTTTCAAATGTATTAACAGTAAAAATTAAATGCACTCATACTTCTGATAGGACTTTTGGTTTGACTCCTTTCACCTGTAATGTCAGTGAGTCACCTTGTTTAAAATTTGGGATAAAGAAAGTAAGTAGCTTCTAACAGTCATAATCTCTGACCTACCTTCCTGCTTTTTATTACACAGACCTGTCATTCTTCACTGTTTGGACTTAAAGCTGGAAAAAGAAAATTTTGCCTTTTCTCAGTTACTGTGCCCCAACTGGTTTAATCTCGTTTTCAGTATTCCCCTATTCTGTAGCTGCATCTGGAAATTCATTTCACAATACAAGAACTATTTCCGCCCCACAAAATAACTGCCAAAAGTAACATCTCTTTTTGATGCTTGCCAAATACAACCTTTTGTTTGCCACCTCATGGCTTTGCTTTACTTATCAAATTTCTCCATTTTCTTCATTTATTGCTAGACATATTAATGGACTTCTCTGACTTGACTGAAGCATTTATTTCTATGTTTTAAAAATTTTTTTTCTAGTGTTTTAAAACTTTCTCCCTCTAACATCATTGTCTTTACCTGTTGACTTTGCCAGATAATGGTATGGGGGGGGGATGGTGGTGAAAAGAGAGCATTAATACCTTTCTGCCTACTGGCTGGTATACAGTATACACTTTACAAGCAGGTCTGTCTTTTCCAAGTTGAAGTCCAGTACTAGAAGTTGAATGGTAAGGTAATAATACTCTATGAACAACATCAAAATAATATTTTGTGGTATCCGATGAATGTTCCACAAGTCTCCATGAAAAGAAGTCCTATTGGTTTACTATTAGTATGTGAACATGCGGCACAGTGTGGCTAAGGGTGCAGAACCATCACTGGTTACATATCTGTGGTCTAACTTGGACCTTAGCCATTACATGCTTTTCTGAAGCAGATATGTTTGTATAAGGAATCATTTCCCCCAACTTTTTACCCCAACCCCAATGGCTGACAGCCCCCCAAATTTTAGGAATCTATTGTAGAGAACCTCTCTCCTTTCTGGAGCTTCACGAGAAGCCTACCCAAGATACAGGCTCAAATTAGAAAACATCTCTAAGCTCACTGCTTTTAAGTCAGGGAGTGCTGGTTATCTTCTTTTGTCTTATACATGAAAGCATTTACCTCATACTATGGCTGTTTAAAATTTTGTTAGAGATCCAGCTCATAGAAAAATAGTTTGCCTAAAATTAGGGACCGAGTCATAGTTTTATTGGAAATACAATTCTGAAAGTAAAACTTCAGCTAGTTTGAAATATGACTAAGTAGTTTAAGTACAAAACCCACAGAGTATCTAGTCTCTTCAGTTTGGCCATTAACAGCATCATATTCTCACTATAATTTTCTTTGAAAACAAAGTAAGTGGTTGGGTTTGATTTTCGCCCCTTTAATCTTTCTGCTGTTTGCCTGGAGATGGAGGTAATGACCATATTTCATTGGCCTACACATGGATTCATTATGAAAGACAAGATCCCCATATAGTAAGCAGAATGGAAGATAAGCCCTAAATATGTTGTAGTTTATTGAAGTTCCATGACTGCATTCTGGCAACTAATCATTTTCAGAAAGGACTAAAATGTGCTGATTTGTCTATTTTGGTCTTTCAAGGCAAGCAGAGTATTGGTGGCGTCCCGTAATTTTGCAAACGATGCTACATTTGAAATTAAGGTAAGTGTTTAATTTTTCCCACAGGTGCACTATGATACGCAATAACCTTTGGAATAGAGCATTTTGTTGTTCACCATTTCCTTCCAAAATATTAGAATCAATGGAGAAGTTTAGCAAATTAGAATATGATTATTTAGCAGCTTCGGAGGAGGAGGAGGCATTAAAAACCCTGGAAACTTCAAAGTTTAGAACGTGATTCAGTAAAACGTTTGAATAAGAATGCTTTGAAGGCCTGTCTTTCAGCCTATAATACAGCTGACTTGTTTTCAGTGAAAGACCTTTTAGACACCCCCACCCTAGCCACTGTACAGTAAGGTTTATGATTTAAGGAGTTGGAAGCAACATGTGATATTTCTAGTGTGCCTCTCTGCTGGGTTTTGATTTTCATACTATTTGCAGTGTTGACAGTGTGTAACTGGAAGTTAACTGCTTGACTCCATTTCAGAAATGTGACCTTCACCGGCTGGAAGAGGGCCCTCCTGTCACAACCGTGCTCACCAGAGAGGACGGACTCCGATACTACAGGATGATGCAGACTGTGCGCCGGATGGAGTTAAAGGCTGATCAGCTGTACAAGCAGAAAATCATTCGCGGTTTCTGTCATTTGTGTGACGGTCAGGTGAGTGGTAGTCTTGTAATAAAGCCATGTTATTTAGGAATTTGAGTGTGGGTTGTTGACTTTTACCCTGACTATGTCAGGAGGATTCAGGCCGGCACTTTAGAGTGAACATGAAAATGTTGAAACCTGCTGTGAAGCTTAGGCTAAAGAATGTATTTCCTGTATTTTAAAGCTCCGTGACACACACTGGTTACATGTGCTGGATAGACTTTTAAGAAAGACATTGTTTGGTGATGTGCCAGTGGCTTGGATTTTACCCCCCACTCGGTTTCTGATGAAAATGGAGCTCTTCTTTATCAATGAGTTCTGCTAGGTCAAATATTTCGTGTAATAGTCTAGGAAACCTTTTATCCAGAAATGTGTATTGTATTGACTCATCACTGCTTTTTCCTTTCATGCAGGAAGCCTGTTGTGTGGGCCTAGAAGCCGGCATAAACCCCACAGACCATCTTATCACAGCCTATCGGGCTCACGGCTTTACCTTTACTCGTGGGCTTTCTGTCCGAGAAATTCTCGCAGAACTTACAGGTTTGATACTGATTTATTGAAAGGGGAAGTCAGTGAATTAAGTTTTCAAATGTCTCCCATTAAAATGTTAGCCATTATGAGTTATTAGAACCTTTTTCAGTTTAAAAAAAAAAAAAACAACACAACTCTCCCCTGTTAGGCTTTTGAATGAACTAGCTAGTTTTGAGGTCATTAGGCCCCTCAGGTCTGAGTAGTTTTTACCACCACACAAGCGTGCCAGCAGAAATCTAGCAGTCTTAAAAAGTAAGCAAAATAGAAATTTGGCCATCCAGTGTAGGAGGAACTGGAAGTCTCAGGTACCATCACATCTGGAGAGCAGAAAGGTTGGAAAGATCAAGGACATGGGTCTAGCCTGACCCTCATTATAAAAGGACTGGGAGACAGAGGGGCAGGTGCTTCTACAAGTGAATTAACCTCGTCGTGCTAATATTAGGTTGAGCCAGTAAATACTCAAATACTTGAGGTGCAGTTTTATGGATTTGGCTTTTGTTGCATTGTGTGCTGCATCTCCAGGTCGAAGAGGAGGCTGTGCTAAAGGAAAAGGAGGCTCGATGCACATGTATGCGAAGAACTTCTATGGGGGCAACGGCATCGTTGGCGCTCAGGTAGTGGAGGATGAGGATTGCGTGCTTTCCTACTTAAGCATGGGCCCAGGTCTTTCCAGTAGTCTCAAAGACGTTACCTTGTGGGTTTGGGGTGCTTTGAAAGATGCGCCCTATTGCTTCATAACCCTAGCATTTTATCCTCTGATAATTTGGATGATTCAATTTTTTTTCCTCTTTGGTGTTGTTAAGTAGCTCCACTGAGCAGGGCTACACCTTCACTGATATTTATTGCACGTGAGAACATAGAGGTCCATGTGCCCTCCCTACTCCTTGCTGTAGACGGTGCCGACACTGGTGCCAGTCAGGACACATGTGATCAGGATCTCAAGGGCCAAGTTGGAATTAAAAACCAGCTTTTGTGGTTACATAGTCCTCTCTCATCAATTAATGAAGTAACAGCATAAAAATCACATCTCAATTGTTTGGTTTACTTTCTAATTAGATTTTTTTTTAACCTAGGTTTCACCTTTTTTCGGCTTTTTTACTAAGGATTAATAGTTGAATCTTTGAGTGCAGAAATGTTAATTGCTTAATAGCATGTCATAATGTTACTTTACTGACTTGTTAAGACACTCAGGGGGAGTAGGGAGAATTTATATTTCAAATTCTGGCCATGAGTTAAAATTTGGAGCATTAATTTCTTCCTTCATGCCTTCTTGGTTCCACATAATGCCAGGTGCCCCTGGGAGCTGGGATCGCTCTGGCCTGTAAGTATAATGGAAAAGATGAGGTCTGTTTGACTTTGTATGGCGATGGCGCTGCTAATCAGGTGAGTGTGCATCCCTTAATTTTTCAGTAATGATGATAATTTTATTTCCAAAGTGCTAAATGTTCCTAGTTTACTTCATAAAGTACTCTTTTGCTTAGTAGTTGACATGGCCATTGAAGTGGCAAGCTGAAACTTGGGTTTATGCCAGCAGAGAGATTCTATCCCTTGTCATGTTTCACAAGTGCTTTATTAGGGTGCACTGCTGTGAGGGAGCTTCTCTACCTCAGTGCTTCCCAACTCTGTGGTAAGGGATCTTTTCACATTTTAATTCATTGCAAACCAATTCTGTAATGTTCAAACTGGTCCTCAGTAACCACCAGGCTGGAGACAACTTTCTGTGGCGGCCTGCTCTACATGCTGACTTGTATCACACTAGTTAGTCTAATAAAGACTGACTAGGCACACACATTTCTTTCCACTGCCCCAGAAATAAGTGATGATATTTGGCTTGGCTTCCCTTGATTGCATGTGTGATCCCAGATGCTTGTCTTCACCCCAACACACTCTTTGCCTCACCACCAAAAGCATGGTGGTAGAAGATGGTTTCTTTCTTGTGAGTTTACCAGTACAGCAGCAGCTGTTACAAGAGAAATAGGAAAATGTAACCACTTAAGCTTTTTTTTTTTTTTCCCACTTAAGCTTTTTAATACATATTTCCAGGGTCAGATATTTGAAGCATACAATATGGCTGCTTTGTGGAAATTGCCTTGTATTTTCATCTGTGAAAATAACCGCTATGGAATGGGAACATCTGTTGAGAGAGCAGCAGCCAGCACTGACTACTACAAGAGAGGCGACTTTATCCCCGGGCTGAGGGTAAGGCACAGCTCGATGCCTCTGTGTACTCTTGCTACCAGTGTGTGAGCTGGTCCTGTAAAATTCAGACAGCTGTGGCATGTAATTTCTGCTTTGCTCCTTTCCCATGCATTGATAGGTAGACGGAATGGACGTCTTGTGTGTCCGGGAGGCGACAAAGTTTGCAGCTGCACATTGTAGAGCTGGAAAAGTAAGACTCTCAGATCTCTTGGCTAGTGATTCCTAATAATTTGTTAAATGTCTCTACATGTCTGCTAGCTATTCATCTTGACAGTTAACAAGTGTTTCTAAACTCTTTGTTCTCCTCCCCCCCACCTCCCTTGAGTGAGCAGATTAGGGACTCCCAGTAGTAAATATTCCATGTAAGTTCATCTACAAACGAAATCTTGATTTTTTTTTTTCCAGTTATAGCAGTGGAAGGATAGCAGAGAAGTGAGAGTGGCCTAAAAAGAGGGTTATGGGCTATCTAAACAAGATTTGACTGGCAGTGATAAAAATGGGAGGAGAGATGTGACAGGGAAACGGAGAGCAGCTGAGCAAGAGAAAGTGAGACGGCAGGTTGGGGGAAGTGGGCTGCACAGTGTGCACTAGGGACTCCAGGTCCCAGTGCAGGGTCATAGCCCCCTCTCCCTGAAAGAATGTGTGTTGGCTCTCTGGAAGGCTCTAGAATGCCCCTTAGCCCAACCGCTGTGCATCCAAACGGCTGCTGGGTGACACAGCAACGTTGTATTCTCCAGTCTGCACCACTGCGGAAACAGGCCCAGTGCAGTTAAGCACCCATAGCTAGAGTCAGAGCCTCTCCTAACTACTACAGCCCCAGCAGTGCTCAGGTAAAGTATCACAGGCCACCTGAGCCTGCCAACTTTGTCACACAACTAGCCAGATTTGGGTGGAGCATCCTGGAAATTTACCTGTCCCAGTCTTAGGTCACCACCACTCTTTCTGTACTTCCCAGCACACACACACAGATCTGTCAGGAGTTTATATTGACTATGGAAAACACTTGATTGAGGATAAAAGCTACCCCTCTCGCATATCTGATCTGTGTTGTTTTAGAGGGTTCATGCACCAAATGCAGTGCTGCTGAGGTAAGCCAGTATGTGATTTCCACAACTGCAGCAGGTTGTGTTGAGTGCATTCCAGTTACTATGAGAAGGAGGAAGCATACAAACAAGCATTAGAAATGAGAAGAGATAGCCTCAGGATCAGTCCACCAGGAGGAATTGGCAACAGAGCTGATGAGCACTTCCTTCCACAGCATTCCCGAGGTGCTGTGCCTCTTGTCTCACCTGCGTCCTTTGGGTTGTCATAGGGGCCCATCCTGATGGAGTTGCAGACTTACCGTTACCATGGACACAGCATGAGTGACCCTGGAGTCAGGTAGAGTTGTGGGCAAGCCCATCAACATGAGTAGGTGGGCTTTGAATGGTGCTGCTTGTGTGGGAGAGTAAGGCATTTGCAATGGTGTGTTGGCCTCAGTGACACCTAATAAGTCTTCGATAGAAAACATTCTGAAAGTTTGTAAAATTTAGAATTGTACATGATAGCCTGATGGCAGTAAAATATTTTCAGACAAACTGTTATATATAACCAGTCAAATGGTAGAGGAATGTACATTTTATGGGCTTAAAAATACCCTTACAGTCCATCCCTTCTGGGAAGTTGGAATTTGAAAAATATTCGGCTGTGTATGGAGTAAGGCTGAGTAAGCACATGGGGTATTGGAGTGATCAGCTCAAAAAGCTGGATTATATTACAGAAACTTTCATTTAGAGCTCCATTCTCTGCAGCAAGGCTGCTTAGGAAAAGAATGTATTCTAGAATCAAGAACCGGAAAACCTGCTATCCTCACGGCTGCAGGGCCTATGGAAAGGCCCACACTGAGGCATTCTGCCTCAGAGCCTATCATTATACAAGAACCTTAAAGGTCAGGGCAGTTGTGTAGTCTAACTTCCCCCGTTACCACAGTGACTGAGGTGTGTTCCTATCTAAGAAAGAGGACTTTTGTATCACTTTAACAGCATGGCCCCTATTGTTCTTACCTACTCTTAACTACATTCCCACCCTATAGTTATCGTACACGAGAAGAAATTCAGGAAGTAAGAAGTAAGAGTGACCCTATAATGCTTCTCAAGGATAGAATGGTGAACAACAATCTTGCCAGCGTGGAAGAATTAAAGGTACGGTCCCTGTGGGGTTTTACAAGTTCTCTAGAAGGCAGTCTTAACTGTAAAAGTTGCAATGCACTCTAAAATATTCCTGTTCTGAGAAGAACTAGTTGGTACCTAAGCTGCTGTTTGTTCAAAATTCTCTTGCACCATATAATCTGATTTTTAGGAAATTGATGTGGAAGTGAGGAAAGAAATTGAGGATGCTGCCCAGTTTGCCACTGCTGATCCTGAACCACCTCTGGAAGAACTAGGCTATCACATCTATAGCAGCGACCCACCTTTTGAAGTTCGTGGTGCAAATCAGTGGATCAAGTTTAAGTCCATCAGTTAATGGGAAGAGCACATCTGATGGCTGGTTTAACCTTCGGTGGGCTATTTGGCAGGAATTCTGTTATCTTTAAGGAGGAATTAAACCCATAAAAAAAATTTCTCTACGACTAAACAGTGTGTAGATTAAGTGCATGCAGTTTTAACTCTGCTGCATTAGAAAATGTTATTGCACAAAGTATCTAGTGTGAGTATTATAAAGGTTATTTTAGACCTATATAAGATAGGTAAGTTTGCTTAATCCTTCCTTGAAATTATTTCCATAAAGTAGTTGGCTTAGTTGTAACACTCTCGTTAAAAGGGAAAAGTTCTTTGTATTCTGTCCACCCCTTCCCCTGGCAGCGGCATGAAGGTGCGGCGGCCTATTTACACTGACCTAGACAGTGTTGCTGATAGCTGGGCAGTGGGGACGAACAAGTCCATCCTTAAAAAAGACAAAACTACTTCATTTCATAAGCCAAATAACTTAGTTTTCTCCATTTATACATTCAATATAAATAAGCAATTAAGTTTTCTTTACATTCATATCAAACATAAATACAAGGCATGTATTCTGACCAATTTTATCTCTTACAAAGTAAGTGCAATACCAGTTAATATAATCTGAACAACGACCCTAGCCTTTGTTTTTAAATACCCACTGTCTCACCCTTGCAGCAAGTACTATAGGGTATACTGGTGTTTTTTTTTCAATTGAAGTAAATTAAAATTCATTTTTCATACTTTGGAATGGCAGAAGTAGGCCTCACAAGGGAATAATTCTACTCACTTTCAAAACATGCTGGTAACAGGGTTTAAACAAACCCATTGTAGTTAACAAAAATCTTTATAAACTTGTACCTGAACTGTTGATTAGATAACGGTGTTTTCCTTACAGAAACTTTAACAGCAAAAAAGTCCGCTCTTTGCTCCCCTTGTGCCCGGGCTTAGTTGCCCCATTAGCCTAATCCTGGGCGCCTGGAGACCCCTGAGCTCGTCTTCTGTGCTGGGAGACGGCAGTCCAGAGTCTGCAGAGGTGGCCACCACTACAAAATGAACAAGTCTGTCTTAGAGTCATGAGAAAAGACAACTTGAGAGCTTATCACAGAACACTTTTTGCCGAGGCCTTATGGTATGATCCTAGACTTGTCTCAATTTGCTGTCTAGTCTTAATGTATGAAGGTGACTCTTGAGCCACAGCAGAAACAGGACATGGCTCCCTGCGGTCTTACAGGGGCAGGAAGCTGTGGGGAGGGCGCTGCTACCTTACGCCTTTCCTCACTCCTGACCAGGCAGGGGGAGAGCACTGGTTTTGCCTTCCTATTTGGCCTCCACCTCTTAGCTAACCTTAACTTGGGTTTGGAGTGAGGTTGGGTATTTTTGTTTTCTAAGACATAGGAAAGGGAATTTCAATGACGGGGAAAGCCACAGCGCTTTGCTTTACTGAAAAATATACAAAAAGGTCATCTTCTGGTCTACAAAGTGTTTTGAGGCTATTCTTACCGTAGATTAAGGTATCTTAGATCTTCTTTAGTGATATCATTAAGAATATCAGAAAGTGTATAGCCCTCTCCAACAATCTGAAACAAAGGTAACATCTATAAGACTAAGTGGCTTCACAGTAGTAGCACCGGGAAGCGTTGTGGCCAGGAGTTCACCTTTTCAATTGTATTTGCATCTGCTCCTTGTAGCTGCAGCCAATCCACAAGCTCTTTGTCAGTTTTCTGCCCGCGAGGCCCAGGGGGAGCTGCTGCATTCTGCGTAGTGTCTATATCAATGTGAAACTTGTTATGTATTGACATGTAAGAGTAAAATTGCTAACACAAATTGGATGAAATAAATGATCCAGAATGTAAATATGATGTGAAAAGGACATGAATTAAACTTGTGTCACTCAGCTGCTCCACAGTACATAACCATCCACAGCTCATAGAGTCACTTCCAGAGATAATTCTCAGCTACATTACCTCGGTTGGTTTAGAATTTGATGTTACCTACTGAACACTTTATATGCTTCTTCCCTTGTTTTTATCATCCTATTTCTTAGGAATGTCATACCTAACTGCATGGAAATAAGTGGAAAGTAACTCACCATCACACTTGAATTGTAACTGAAGATAATATAGTTCTTGAGTTTTCTGTTCTAGGGTTTGCCGTAGAAGATGCTGGTACTCTTTCTCTTTTAGAAGTAGGTGTTCCAAGAGTCTGGTTTAAAAAAAAAAAAAAGCCATCAAAAGAGAGCCCAATACCATTTATTGCAAATATTGAACTTAAAAAATCATAATCCCGGTAGTGTGAGGGAAGTAATGACAAGCCGTTGGCCCCGTCCTTATGCTTCCACTCCCTGCAAACAGCAGTGAGCAGGCTGTGCATGTACTGGATTCAGTGTGACTTACCATGAGTCAAAAAAGGCAGCCAGCCAGCTGGTGACTAGGCCCAAGGGTGATCTGATCTTTCTAACTTGTTTCCCCACATCAGATCAAGCTGCTAAGCTAGTGGGCAGGCTCATTCCCCAAGGGGACTAAGGCAAAAGCTGGCACAACTAGGGGCGAGGAAGAGGACTCGGACTGTCCCGTTCATGATGCTTACAGGAATTGAACCATTTAAACCTAACAGAACTTTGAGAAAGTAAGTACCTTTTGTTCACCGAGATAACTGAAGCACTGAAAAGTAATTCCCTCGGTCCGCTGGGTGGTCTACCCCAGAGCAGGCGGGATGGCACTGCTGAACCGCAAACATCTCTGTCCCTACGCGGCGGTGAGCCCTCAGAAGGGCTGCACACAGCTACCGTTGTATTGGCACCTGGGGCGCAGGAGTCCTGGTCTCTAGCTATGTGCCCTGCTCGCTAACTGTGACCCTGCTGCTGCGCTAGGGAGTAAGCTTTATTTACATCACTGAAGTGAAGGGTCAGTTACCCCAGAAGCCTCATGACAGTGCATGCGGCAGACAGGTGCCCCTGCAGAAACCCTGAAGTATTACTACCAACTTCACAGCCATACCTTTAGAACTTTTGCCATTACCAGCTAATTAAAACTCCACCTCTTTATGAAGAGACCTGCCTAAGGTGAGATCTTAGGACTAAGTACTGTGCCTTCCCTCAATACTAGCATCTGCGGACAGCGCTGATATCATCACTAAGTAGAAGCACCGAGTTTGCTAGAGCTGTAGGGCTGTACTTTTTATATGCCTGTTGGCATCAATTCATAAGCAAAGGGAATCATTTTGTTCATTTAACACTTTTTTTGGGGGTTTGTTCCAGGAAATGAATAAAACAAACCAACAGGGGGAGTAGGGACCTCACAGCCATGCCAGGATTCCCTGACTAGGAACAAAATTTGTAAGTGTCTGACGGGGGGAGTGTGTCAAATCACCAGGACAGGATACATACACCTCAGGGGCATGGGAACACATCCATCCACGAAGCGCTAACTGCCCCCAACTCAGTTATGTGTGCAGGCAGGGACCAGACCATTCCAAGCTGCTGCTGCCTGTGTGGCCTGGCACTGTGCCTTTCTAGTTGCTAATGTTTAAAGACAGACTATTCTCCCACAAGAAGCTTTACTGAGACCTGGGTAAGGCACGCGGGAGCTGAACCAGTTGCCTTACTGGGCCAGGTCACTGTCCCAGTCTTGCTCACCTGTTGGTCTCTTGCCTGAGTTTATCCAGTTGAAGGCTTAGGCGTTGCTGGGCCTCCTGGAAAACCTCCGAGGCGTCCTGGGCTTCTCTTCCAAGCAGGTCTGCTGGGGGATAATCTTCCACCTCTTCTGGGGCCTTATCTACCCCCTCAGTCTCAAAAGCAGGCTCGAAGTGGGCTCGCAGTTCTGTGAAATCGCAGAAGGAGAAATGAGCATGGGTCAACAAGGCTAGGCTCGCTGTAGCTTCTGTCCTGTGCCTGCAGCAAATGAGCCCCGCTCAGCCAGTGCGACACTACATTTGTAGAAGGCTGTCAAGTGGGAGGAGACTGTTTCTTCATTCACAGTCTCTTAGTTAGCGGATGGCAGATTTAAAAGATACAACCAGGCTTCCAGCCAGCCCTTTGTTCTTTTACTGACAGTTGTCTGCTTGGACTGGGGAAGTGGTAGGGTTCGTTTAACAGGCCTGGCCTGGAAGCGGAGCCTCAGCTCCAGTGCTGTCAGGGGTGTGGACAGGAGGTGACGAGAACAGAGTGAAGAGGAAGTGGTAATGCCGACAGAAGTGTTGCAAAGTCTTTTCATAGGAACAAGTCACCATGGGAAAATTAACTGAAGCTCTGTCAAAAGCCAAAGATTTCTAGTTATCACATTGATTCTGTGGGTCTTCTGACCCACAAGTCAGTTGGTGTTCTGGGGCATGTAAATACAGCACCCGGGGATGTCCTTAAAATAACAGAACCACAGCCCTGGAAAGGTCTGTGACAATATTTACTCAGCGGTAGAGCAGAAAGTCAAGATGTGAAAGAGAAAGCAACACCGGTTGAGGGCAGAGGCCACGTCTGTTCTTCCCCTAGGCTGACCTTGACCAAAGAGGTGGCACTTACCTGGGGTGAGAATGGTGACTGCGGCCTGCACTGCTCGGCGGATGATGTTGTCCATTGCAAACATCCAGTGGGGCCTAATTAAGTGGTTCCTCAAAATTTTATTTACCTAGACACAAAATTCAGATTTCTGATTTTCCACACAGTTTTAAGAAAGTTTTCACTAGTACCAATTTGTCTATTCTGACATAAAGTGTCACCCATGCTGCCCTGGATCTCAACTCATTTCTTCTGCACTGAGTCTTCTAAGCTGCCCCCGAGTTGTGCTGGGGTCTGGGGGTTGGGCTCTTCCTCACAGGGCCTTTGTTCATTCAAGTTACCGGCACCTATGTAATGGAAGGATCTTGGCTTGGGATGCAGAGATAAGCTAGACATGGTCTTAGGCCTAGAGCAACTCATGCTGGGCAGACAAAAGCTTAAAACCACCCCCATTCCGCTGGCAGGTGGCCACCTGAGAGGTTCCCACAGTGCTCTTTGTTCCCAAGTGCACTACAGTCAGTGCTTGGCTGGAACAGCAGAAACTCGGGGTCCAGGCTTAAACAGGGTAGTAGAGCCCAGGACTGAGAGAAGATGGTAAGTGAACTCTTTGATCTTGGCTATAAGCCACTTCAGTGGGCTGCTTGCCTTCTGGCATGTTCTGTAGGGCCATAGGGAGCACTTACAGCATCCTGAAAGCCAAAGAGTACCAGGTGAATCTGATTGATGGATGAGCTGTCGAAGTCCAGGTCCACTTTCAGCTTTGATATTGTAGATGCCATCACTCTGTGCTCCGGGGAGCGGATGAAGTCCCTCAGTAGTCCAATTATTTGCTTGATGTGGCCAACTGAGAGCTGCAACTCTTCAGAACTCTGATCATGTCCCACACATCCCCCCACCCCAAAATAAAGTTACTTTCACTGAGTAAGTCAGGGAGAAGAAAAACTCAAAAAGCATTGTGACAAACTAGATTAAGCAGACTGTTACTTTTCCATTTATTAGGGGATTCTTTCGTCCCTTGGCACACTCCACTGAGCCTCTGGGATTGGTCCTGCCTAACAGTTCACCCCTTTGTGACTGCTCCACCCGCCCTTGGGCCTTGTCAGAGTGGGCTCATAATAGGGCAGAGGCCTCTTAGTGAGAGGACTCACCTTACCCTTATCCAAACTCAGTTAAAACTCAAATATTTTCATCCATAGCCTTTCTCCCTAAAGTGGTCTCCCAGCTTCTGAGCCACTATAGTATGCCCACAGCTAGGGCGAGGGCGAGGCTGGGAGCCCACGATCTCTGGCTGCCAGTGGCCTCACTTTCCGCCAGAGGGCAGCGCCACCTCATCCAAGCCGGGGCTCACAGCCCTGTTCTGCACATTCAGGTTTAGAGGAGGCGCATTCCCCCCACCCCCACCCCAGGTGGCAGAGGACATGGTGAAATACGTCACAAGGCTGCTGCAGAATCTTGGTCATTGCTTGGTTGCTTGGGCTAGGGCTGAGCAGAGGGGGTGGGATTCGCAGCACGCCCCCCCCCCCAACATCTGTCTGTACCTGGGCCACGCAGTCCTGCAGATTGGAGGCCACCTGGTTCTGCTCCTCCCAGAGGATTCTGTACAGGATGGCCCTGCGCTCACTGTCCTTGCGCAGCAGGAAGAGGCCTGGGTCCCTGTCCTCCAAGGCCAAGCTCTCATCTGGAACACTGCAGGGAAATACAATCATCTGGAGCCCAGTGTCCATTTAGCATATGAATGGTGATGCCTCTGCTGTCCCCAACCCCAAGATTACAGCTTGAGGCAGGCAGGATATGGAAGAGACTGGGTCCTTTTCAATCCCAGCAGCACAAGTGGTGGGAAAGGAAAAGAGGAATGGGGAGGGGTTAAGAGAGTTAGGGAGGCATTCCCTCTGGAGGAGGAGGGAAGAAGCGGGAAAGGGAAGGGAGGTGCAGAGGAGGAAGGGACTGTGAGCCTGCACAAAACACTGGCTGCGCGCAGCGGCTGCCAACCACCCTATTGGCCAAGCAGAAAGGGAGCCAAAGCCCTTCCTGGCCTCTGGTCTAGACTGGGAGGTGTTCTGCCCCTGGGAACAGGAGCCCCTGTGGCAGGCTCAGTGGCAGGCTCAGTCGGGTAAGGGATGGGGCCTCCGGTACCTGCGCCGGTGCTTGGGTGATCGGGTTCTCTCAAAAAATGCATCGGGCTGGGCATCTGAGTCAGGGGAGACAGAGCCGTGGTCGCTGCTGCTGCTGCCCATGGGCTCCCGCGATGTGGGCAAGGCCAGGGTGGCACCTCGGGCACCTTCTGTGGGTAGACAGACAGGTGGAGCTATGCATGCTACAGCCCCTCAGGCAGGGTCCCACTCAGGCTAAGTCTGCACAGCTCTACTGCGGGTGCAAAAATCCCTTGGGGATGCCTGTGAGGGACTGAGGCAGGCGTGAGACTTCTAACCACTTTGAAGGAAATGGCCATGGCAGCTAGTGGAGGGCCACGATGAGAGCAAAATGCTGAGGCCTTTGTCTTGGGTCTGACCTTGCTCCACACTCAGAAAAAGAGAACAAATAGCTCTTTTGCAGGGGCTGCACCTGTCATCTCCAGGGGAGCTGTGCTGCTCGAGTCTTGCAGAGCTTAAGTGGCTTGCAGGCAGCCAGCACAGGCAATCTTCCCCCAACACACCCTTTCATCAAGTTCAGTAGACAGGGGACAGACCAGGCAGGCTCAGCACACACAGAAGACACAAAACCCCAGCCAGGCTCCTTGGCTGCCCCCATCCCAACCCCAAGGCGGATGCAAGGGCACACACTGCAGGGTGCACCTATGGCACCAGGCCCTGGCACTCTCCAGAGACGGCACCAGCTAGGCCACTGCTCTCCTGGCAGCTGGCACTGAACAACTGAGAAGCCTGGAGCCCCAGGCGTGCCCAAATTGAACTGGGAGGCCTCACCTGATGGCTTGAAAGCAATTCTGTTCTTCTTGCCCTTGTTCACCTGCCTTAAGAAACTCTCTTTGAGCAGGTCAGCAGCAGTAACACGTTTGTAGGGGTCAGGCTGAAAACAGGATAAAATGAAGGCCCTGGCTTCAGCTGAAAGGGCTTCGGGAATCTCAGGGTGAATCTTAAACATCCCCACCTGCATTCAAGAGAGAAGTGAGAAAGGGGACCATGAGGCGCAGGCGGTCCAGGCCTGCAGGCTTTCAGCACATGAGGCCACACCCCCATCCTGTGAGAGGCCGAAGCAGGAGTGTGCAGTGGCGTCCACACACATGTCCACACTGCAGCTAGCCTCAGGACTTTGCCAATAGCCTGAGGCAGGGGCAGTTTCTAAAACTACCTCCTGTCATAAACAGTTGAGAAGTTTACTTCTCTTCTGGGTTAAACTGGTCACCACTTAGCAGATGAATCTCGGATGAATCACTGCCCAGTGGTGCCACCCAGTCCCTAGTGAGCATTTCTCTGGACAACGTGGTCGCAAAGGTTTGCATCTGCTTGGCTCTATGAAACAGCAGGTGTTCTTTATCTTTGCCAACTGAGTGGACTGCCTGTGGTGTACCTCACAGTCTGATTTCATGCTTATTCAAAAGAATTCCTTCTCTGCCACCTCTGAGAAGTTTCTGGATTGGAGGAGATTTTGTCTTTAATTCTGTTTCCCCAACACCAGCGACCTATGTCACCAAACATGTCTTACTTTGAACATTGCTGCCTGCGGTTCACCAAGCTCATAGAATGGAGGCTTGCTGGTGGCCATCTCGATGATGGTGCAGCCCAGGGACCAGATATCAGCTGGGGCTCCATATCCTCGAGGTCCTTGATCGATAATCTCAGGTGCCATGTACTGCAAGGTGCCTATTGGGAAAATAAAAGAAGGTGACCAAGAGACTCGCCGGCACTGGCCCAGCTCCCTAGGACACGGAATCCACTCAGGTGCCTAGACCATCACCCAAGCAGGACTTTCAGATCACCAGCAAAGAATACACACAGCATAAGACAGAAACTTAGAAATTTGAATTAAGATGCCAAGATACGACAGATTCCAAGGCGTCTCCCTGGAAAGAGAAGGGCCACAGGTGTGTTTCTCAGGGGGTCTCAGTCAGCTGGTTTCCCAGCTCTGGGGCCTCTTTGCCAGGGGCCTTCTACCCAGACTAGGGTTAAAAGGGTTGTGAGAGCAGAGACTGGAGTGGAGGTGTTGAAAGGGACTTCTTCAGAGAGCTGAGGGCTACCCTTTCACTGGAGCATGGCGGGCTATCCTTCAGAGGGCGTGCGCACATGGAGACTCAAGCAACTCAACATTACTTCAGGACAAGCATCCCTCAGGGCAGCATCAGAGTCCAACATTTCGAAATGTAACATTAATGAAATAAAGAAAGGAGATGCAAGGTGCAGCTGCCCACGGCCTGGGGGACATCCCAGTTGCCCAGCCCAAGGGATGGGCCTGGTGGGAGGTGCCACCGCTGCTTCCTGCCCCTAGGCCACTGCGGAACCCACCTGGGCTGCTCTGAGACCCTTAGCTGCGGCTCCTGGTGGGAAGCTGCACAGAGGATCTGTGTCCACAGGAGAAAAAGTAGATTATGGCAGCCAAGTTAGAGGCTAGAGTCTGGAGATGTCACCCTGCCCTCCTGACAAGTTAAGCGACTCATGAACTGTGGCACGGGACCCAAAGAAGAAATGTTGATTTAGGATCTATTTTAAAGGAATTTCGCCTAAATGCTGTCCTCTTGGGCCTGGATCCCACAGTAGAAAAAGATGGAGGGGTGCCATGTAACATGAGTGATAAAAGTGAGGGGAAGGGAGCAGTCAAAGGACAGACTCTTGTCTGTGAGTGACAGTAAGGGACCTGGCCAGCCCCAGGGCACAGGAAAAGTTGGCTTAGAAGGGGTTGGTGAGCAGCAATGACCAGGTCCAGCCCCACCCCAACCCTACTTCCTGCAGTGGTGGAAGGGAGGAGAAGGTGAGACGGGAGACACATGCTGACCCCTGGGCCAGCAGGGGTAGAAGACAGAAATGGCCCTGACAATAAGACAGTGTTGACTGTCTCTGAACCCTTTAAGTGCTGACTTGGGTTGTACTTGCTTCTCAACCTGTCCTAAGCTGTCTCTTTGCTGTCTAAGGGTGGCTGGAAAAGTCACAGGAAAGGACTACTGCCTTGTGTGGGGTGGAAAGGGCAGCCAGAGACAAAAATAAAAGTTTTAAACCCTCTGGGTCCTAAAGGGCCAACACATTTAACTGCACACACAAACTTGACTCTGCACACACAAACTTAACTGTTAAATTATAATACTTCAGTTGCACTTGAAGTGAGTCAGGTACTAGTCAAAACGCTTCTATCAATATTAATTCAATAACCCACGTCCAAATCCTAGGAGGGAGGGAACATGAGCACTTCTGCTTTACTTACAAAGAAACGGACACACAGAGGTCAAATGCCCAATGTCAAAAGCTAGGGAGTGGTCGGTCCAGAATTTGAACCAAAGAAAATTACAACAGACTAGAGCACGGCCCTCCCTGGTTAAAGGGCAGCACTAGGAAGCTGGCCACAACCACTTCAGCACAAGTTCAATACCCAGCCAGGGAGGTGACCCACATGGTGCAGCAGCCTCCCCTGTCTCATCCACTGCTCCCCTCAGCAGTGTACTTCGTCAGCCTGCCTGTTCCCCACTCTCTTTGGTGAATCCTTTTACTGTCTCTGCACCTCTGGCCTGTACCCAGAGTTCTGTATGTTCTGTACGGTTCTGTATGCATAAATAAATCTTAAAAAAAATAATAGACTAGAATAGAGTCCCTTTCCCAAGTTCCACTCCAGGATCTACCTAAGAGGGATGAAAACATGTCCACACACAAGTTTGTAGGTGAGTGCTCATAGCAGTGCACATTTTCCCTGCTGTCTGAAAAGAGAATGTTCCTATTTGGTATGATTTGGTAAAAACTTACCAAGTAGGGACATTCTAATTTAGGATAGTGGGGGAAACCTGTATCATTCACATTGGCCAAAAATTCAGTACATTAAAAAGATCACACATCGTGACCATGTGGGATTTATTGCAGGGCGGTTCAACATACACAAATCCACTGATATGACTCATCAAATCAACAAAACAAAAGATAATTACCACATGATCTTCTCAACAGATGGAGAAAGCATTAGATAAAATTCAGCATCCATTTATAATAAAAGCTCTAACATAGATAGAGGAAGAACACACCTAAAGATAACTTAGGCCATATATGACAAACCCATAGCTAATGTTACACAACAGGAAAAAACTGAAGACTTTCCCTCTAAGATCAGGAACAATAAAAACAAAAGTAAAAGTAAGATCAGGAATAAGACAAAGATGCCTGCTCTCACCACTATTATTTAACATAGTACTGGTTTTTTCAGCAATCAGACAAGAAAAAGAAATATAAAAGATATTCATATGGGAAAAGAAGTAAAACTGTCACTATATACAGATGGCATATTAGAGCATAGCAAATCCAAAATACTCCACAAAAAAAAAAAAACTGATAAAAACAATAACTACACTAACGTTTTAGGCTACAGAACATACAAAAATCTGTTCGTTTCTATATGCAAAAAAAGGAAACAGAAATGATGAAGACAAAGCCATTTGAAAGACCTATACAGTGAAAACTATAAAACACTACTGAATTAAAAAAGATGACACAAAGAAATGGAAAGATAGTCTGCTCATGGACCAGAAGAAAAGATGCTGCTGTCAAAATGCCTTTTCAACCTAAATACACAGATTTAATGAAATCCTCTCAAGATCCCAATGGTATTCTTCACAGAAACAGAAAAATGTTTAACTCTGTAGAAAACCACAAGGCACCTCAAATAGCCAACCTCAGAAAAAAGTGAAGTGGCAACATGTGCCCTGACCTCAAATTTTATTACAATGCTACAATAATCAAAACATTATGGTACCAGAGGTGGTGGTCTACAGCGGGGATGGCACACAGATCGACGGAATACGATGGTCAGCCCTGAAATAAAACCACACATAGACTAATCTAGGACCAAGGAACCAAGACCATACAATAAGACCGGGAAGGCGCTCCAATGCATGGTGCTGGGAAAACTGGGCAGTTGCAGGCAAAAGGATGAAACTAGGTTACTACCTTATACTCTGTAACTAAAATTCAAAATGGATTTAAAAAGGTAAAACCTAAAACCATAAAATACAGAGAAGCAAGCAGGTGATAAGCTTTTTGAGATCAGCCTTAGTGATCTCTTTGTGGGTTTATCTCCAACAGCAAGAGAAACAAGAGGGACTATGAAAGGCAGCCAATGAATGGGAGAAGATATCTGCAAACCCCATGTCACCCAGGTCAAATAGCAAAAACAACTTGGCTGACTCAACAATGAAAAAATGTACAACCTGATTTTTAAAAACAGGCAGAGGATTGAAATTGACATTTCACCCAAGAATACATACAGATGGCCAAGGAACAAATGAAAAATTGTTCTACACAACTTATTAGGGAAATACAGGATGACAAGATTTTACCTCACACTGCTAAGAAAAGATATTATCAAAAAGTAAAGAAATAAGTGTTGACAAGGATGCAGTGAGAAAGGAGCCTTTGTGTACTACTGGTGAGATCACTTTGGAAAATATGGAGATTCCGCAAAAAATTAAAACTACCATATGATCCAGCAATCTTACTTTTTGGTATTTACCCAAAGAACATGGACCACTAATCTGAAAAGATACATGCATGCCTCTGTTGACTGCAAAAATATTTACAACAGCCAAACTGTGGAAACAATCCTAGTGCTCATGACAGTGGAGCGAAAGAAAAGCTGGTGTGTATATACAATGCATACATAAAAGGGAATACTACTCAGCCATAAAAATGATGAAATCTTGTCATTTTCAACAACCTGGATACACCTGGGGGGGGGTTATACTAAGTGAAATGTATCAAAAGATGACAGGCAAATGTTACATTTCACTCATTTGAGGAATGTAAAGAAAAGCCAAAGCAATCAAACAACAAAAACCAACCCTCAGACTGGCAAAATGTGTGTGGACACCAGGTGATGCATGTGAGGTGATATACACAGTGGGTGAGGTTGAGAAACTCTACACCTGCAGTGTGGTCATGATAGCACAATAACAAAGCAGAAACAACCCAAATGACCATTCACTGGTAAACAGGCCATGTTAGCACCATCCTCGGTTGGGAAAGGAAGCGCTGACTTATACTTTGCATGGCCGAATGGAGAAGGGATCATGTGACATGAGAGCAGCGCCCTGCAAACGTGCACAGCTGCATCACCACACAGGCAGGATACCCCTAGAGCGAGCACATCTGTACAGAGCAATCACACTGTGGTGGCCTGGGACGGGGCAGGAATGGGGACTGACTGAGGTGGCACAGGATCTTTTGAGGGGGGAGGAATACTCAAAATCTGGCTTATGCGCGACTGGAAAAAACTCCCAGAAACCAGTGGCCAACACATGTCCCCTGCACTGTCTCGATGCCCTTATCCGTCAATACATCTGCTGAAACACAAAAGCAAAGGGGCTACCGGGTTCTAAGGGCCCTTCCTCCTGTCTAGTCAATTTACACCCACAGTTTACACCTTTCAGAGGAACACGGGTAGGAAGGGCTCCCGGCGAACAGGCCACCTGGGGCCCCTGATGCTGCTGCTAGGCTGGGTGGCTCCCAGAGGGTGGGAAAGTCCCATCTTGTCCAGCCATGCCCAGAGAACTGCACCAGACAGATTTCTTGACAGAACTGTTTTGCCAAGACTGATTAGATGCAGGGGAATCTCCTACCCAGAGTGAGACACCTTTTTCATTATCCCACCAGATACCCCTGTATTATTTTGCAATGCAAAATACATGCCTCCTCAAGCCAATTACTTAGGAAAATGTGCTATGTGATAATGAATCATCCATTTTCCCCCTTGGAGATGCTGATTATGAGATAAGTTGTTGGGGGGTTATATGTCTTGAAGTAACTCGGCACATCAGAGCCCCTCTTGCCACATACTGCAGAGCTAACTGGTGACTGCCAAAGAAGAGACTATAAGTCGTTTTCAATTAGGGTAGTAAAAAAGTGCCAGTCATACATGCATATACATATTCATATAGATACATGTATCACAATGAGTGAAAATTTATTATATGCTTTTCTTTTGGGAGATTCCAGAGGGTTCTTGGTATAATATTTGCCCATTTTGAGATTGCATGTACTTTCCCTAGCGTTGGAACTAAGAAATCATTTTTGATGCATAAAAATTCCCTTTAGATAGGGACTATGTCTCCACTGTGGGCATTCTATGGCCTACATACAACCACTCTCTTGTTGAATAAAAGACTTTCCAAGTCGAGTAACTACTCATCATCACAAAGGCCAAATATGGCCAGGGGATAACTTGGTCCTACAGGGTTGGGGAATATTCATCTGTCTTCTAGAGCTAACTTCAGGGCTAAAATGTAAGCATTAAAATGTAAGCCTTCTGAAGTACATCTAAGGGATAATACAGCTTTATTTGTTGAAAACTGGTACATCTTTCCACGGATCAAAGTATGTAATACAGTTGCTTTGAAGCAAGAGCTTCAAAAAAAATCGTAGGTGGCTGGTGAGCGTCATTCTACTCATTGGTCTTATAAAGGTAAACCTGGATGGAAACTATCCTACTTTTTGAACCCTGTTATCAATGGGGTTGATTCTATCAGTGATAGAGAAGAAAATACAACTCCTCAAACCCACTCAGAATAGCTTGTGCTCTACAAATTAGCCTCTCCTTTGGAGTTATCACCTCAAAGCACAAGGTATCAGAACTCACTAAACTATCAGGCTAGTTTTATGACAGACCAATCAGTACAATGCCCTGAAGAGCTTGCTGAGGAACACCGTTATTCAGAATGACCCGTGATGCTGAACAACATGCTGTTATGGTCAAAAAGTCTGCCACATTGCTGACTGGTCAGAGACTCAGAAAGTCTCAAGGAGAGCCCTACACCAGCCCAACTCTTGGAAGACAAAGAAGACATTCTTGTTGCCACAGAGTCGGCTAAATGCATCCTTATGAGAAAGATAAAACGACACAGTGTTGACAATACGCTGTCCACTTTCACAGTCAGCAGCCCAGCCGGCACTGCCAAGGTACTCAGCAGTAGTTCTCAAAGACCGCGCTTGTGAGCAGAACTCCCAGGCCGCCACCCCATGCCAAGTGTGTTCTGCTTACCAGTAAAAGTTTCTGTACACGGATTCACTCCTGCGAGACGTTTAGAAGTTCCAAAATCGGAGATTTTCACCACTCCACTATAGGTATTTACCAGAACATTATCACCCTTTAGAAAAAGAAGAACAGCAAATGCTGAAGATCGGAACGGGCTAACAGAAAACACACCTAAAGCCAGTCCGGGGTCTCCAGGTGGACTGGACTTTGCCCTTTGTGGACATCACTCTCCTGGCCCTCCTTGTGAACTGCCGAGCTGCAGACACGGTCAGCAGAGCCTGAAGGGAGGTGGCCCTGGGGGCTCAAGTGAGCTAGTACCTTTATGTCTCTGTGCACGATCTGGTTTTCGTGGAGATACTTAAGGCCTTCCAGGATCTGCTTGGTGTAAAACTTGATAGTGGGCTCCTTCATCGGCCCCCATTTGGATTGCAAAAGAGCAGACAGGCTTCCTGGAAAGAGACACAACAGAAAACTTATAGGTAGGAGTGGTCAGGAGAAAATACGAAGCTGGTATTTCTGGCCTCAGGTGGGCACCCATGCCAGGGACACACCTGGGATAACCCTGCCGGCTGCCAATAGTGCCCCAGGGTCTCAGCCATTCCACTGGGGTCAAAGCCATGTTCCCATCTCCTGAAATCAGAGGACAGGACCAGAGTGGGGAGCCCCTTAGGATGACGGTGACGAGGACTAGAGGAGACTGGGTGTCTCAGTTCACTGAGTGGAGTTAAGCACTGAATCTTTGGGCCAAAAGAAAGCCTCCCTTCGTGGCATCCTGCCCCTCTGGTTCAGTCTCTGTCCTGTGAGAACAGGCGCTAAGGCTTTAGCCAGTCCCAGCTGCCTTCCAGGGCAACGCGTTCTGCCCCAGTGTTGCCATCTGTGCCAGGATGCACGCCTTCACCTCTAATTCTACTGACACCTCACACCCCATGCCTGGAATGGCAGTAAATATGAGCAGCCACCAGTGTTTCCTCCTAGACCATGAACAACTTGCCCTCGAGCTGGCCACTGCCTGACTCTGCGGCAGGTTCTCCACAGTAGGTGCTTGGCAACTGCTGCATAAAGCTACGAATCAAGGTTTCTAACAGAAGTTTCTGCTGTTGTACTGCAGCCAGAGGAGTGATTATGACTATTAACTTTATTATTACTGAAATGAGCGCTTACTAAGTTTTCACTCTGCCAGGCATCTCTTACAGAGCTTATTTAATCCACCCAACAACTGAGGTAAGGTCATTATTTCTCCAATAATATTTCTTACTCTCATTATGATAGCAATTAATATCACTCCAACTTTATAATTCATGTATTCAATCAGAAAACCGTGGGCACAGAAAGGAAAATAATTTGCTGGACATCATATAGCTTGAAGCTGGAGGGCCTCGAGAGCCTGGCTCCAGATGCGAGGCGCTCATACTCCAGCACTCACTGCCTGCATTGGGGGATGGGGGGGCGGGGGGAATATGGGTGACTGAATTCACTGCCAATATGCTATTTTGCAATGTCAGTGTTAAAACCCCTGTACTCCTTTCTCTGTTCTTCAAACTCCTGGGCTGCAAAGGCCTCAGAGCTGAGACTGCGTGCAGCATCTGCTCTAGCCCAGCCCGGCGGCTGGTCCTCCATGCCAACTGGGCACTGCACTAGCCAACACAAGCCGGCCACTTATGGGTACACGGGAAAGCGCCCCGCTCATGCTGTGCCACAGCCAGAAGGTGTCATCCTTTAGATGGAGGACAGGAAATGGTGTTCACACTGTTTTCAGTAGTGATTCCCAGTGAGAGACACCAGAAGACCAGACTGCTCACCTCCAGGCACCTGCTCCATGAATATCTTGATGTAGCCGTGCTCTGACACAGAGCCCAGGTACTGAACAATATTGCGATGCTTGAGGTACTTGTGCAAGGCGATCTCCTCATGTAGCGGCTGAGAATACCTGGTGGGAAACACGTAGTCAGTGTCACCTGCCACATCGCTGGGGCTCGGGGTCCATACTGCACTTTGCCTTTGCCTGCCCTGCTGCTGGCCTGGCCTTCTCTCTGGAACATTCTCCCCCTAAACAACCAGGAGACTATTCAGCTTCCCCATTTGCAAAATGGGGGACCCAAGTGTGTTGGGTTTCTGAGCAGAGTGCGTGATGTGTGTGCTAGGTTCTCAAAGAAAGGTGGCTATCAAGGCCTGAACTCCTTGGCCATCAGTGCCTCTCGACAGTCCTCCTCCCACTACCTCTCATAAAGGGTGCTGTTCTAGAAGGTTCTAGCCTCAGCTGTCTTTAGTCTCATTCCACATACTGGATAACCGTCAGCAAATGAACCTGCCAGGGTCAGGCTGTAGTATCTACTCTGCCCTGCCCTTGGGTGCCACAGTCCCCCTTCCTGATTGGCAGCCCTTGTCACAGGGTTCCCTGCATAAAGCCCATATCAGGATCAGTGTGCTTAATGTGGCGCAGGATGACCTTCAACTTCAATTAGAACATACCTCTCCAAAATTTTGCCTCATTTCCTAAGTCCCCAGTGTGACACATCCTCCATTCAGGTCCCAACAGTCAGCCAGTTCTGAAACACCCTTGGTGTTAACAGTACGGCTCTCCCCTTGGTACAGAATGTGCTGGCCACCTTTTCTGCCAGACAAACTCCTACTCACCCCTCCAAGTGCAGCTCAAAGATGACTGATTATCTCAAACTGGCCACAACGCACCAGGACAAACAATCCACTCCTTCGTCCTATAAGCATGGTGGTCCCCCTCTAACAGTGCTGCTACCCCGACTCCTAGGCAAGCTGTACATTCGCAACCCAGCTGGGAGCACTGCGCCCTGAGGACACTGCCCTGGCCACCATTCACCCCCAGAGCCAGCTCCGAATCTGGCCAGAGCAGGTGGCCAATATCACACATCCACTCAATCAGTCTAGGGAATGGGCCATCTCTAAAAGCTCCTTCCAGCTAGAAACCCCCAGACACTGCTGGCAATGACAAGCTGACACCACCACTGAAACTAAGTGGGGAGGCGGCAGCTGCCACACGGACACTCAAGCCGCCACGCCAGCCTCCGCGGGAGTGAGCCTAGACGTGCCTGCTGTCTCGCTCCGGGATCTCCTTGATGGCGATGCGCACTTGGTTGCTCAGGTCTCTGCCGGCGTAAACGACCCCATACGTGCCTCTCCCCAGCACCACTCGGTCACCCTGTGCGTCGTGGTCGTACTCATACTGAGGAAGAAGGAACGGGACAGAAAAGCACGGTGCTTGAGGGAGAGCGGCCCAAAGAAAGCCCAAGATTGTCCCACCACTTTTGAAATTTATCAACAGCAGTATTTGAGTATCAGGTGGGTCACAGCTCCTAGAGGATGCCCATTTTGTGAAACAGGGCCCTTCCCTCATGATCCCTTATCAGTCTGGCAGGTAACAAACCTTTTCCTGAAGTGCAGGGAAGAAGGAAAGGTCAGTACGATTTAAACTGTCTTAACACAAAGCACATCTGCTGGACTTGGCCTGCGTTCAGATGCGCACAGCTAGCTTTTGCACTGGACTGCACAGATTCAGCCGTCAGTAAGTAGTGTTACTTTGTTCCCCCAACTTTATAAATGAAAGCTGCTGTACAGCTGCACCGCAGCTGCTGCCTGATAAGACAAAGGTGACCCCTGGCTGAGCAACTCTTACTTAAAACAGAGACAACAAGGGATTCATTTAAAATTTTGCTTGATGCACCACCGGTTTGTAACATTATGCAGGTCTCCGGTATGCAGCCTTATGAATCAGCACCCGCACACACTCCACGTTTACCTGTGGAAATGTAGTTTCTCGCCATCAGCACGCAGCGAACCCGTCTAAGAGTTTCTTATCATGCTTTACGTAGTAGCTACTTTTCTACCGTATAGACGCTGTGCTCCATGTCTCTGTGACACTTACAGAGCAGCGTGTGCACGTGTGCCTGCGCCCCGCCCTTCCCGGCTCCTCGGGGTGACTATGACCAGTGACATTACTAAGGGATCCCATCCCCATCTGATTTAGCCAGATGTCAGCCTGCTCTGTAAAGCTTCGCTCTCACCTTTGTCCCCACATCTCTGCCTCCAACATGCAACACACCTTTCACTTCTACAACAAACTTTGATTTGAAATGAAGATTTTGAATACCTGACTCCATTATTAAAATGAATCTCTGATGTTTTTAAAAATAAATCTTAAGGAATTAATATGAAAGTGTGGCAAAATCTCACTAAACTGTAGCTGTTGAAAGGACCTGACTTCGGGGCAAATCTGAGTAACTGCACAAGACTCAGGCAAACGTGGCCTCTATTACTGTGTATTTTCCATGGGCTACAACTGTGCTCTCCAAAAGAGCATGGCATGATCTTACCTTCTCAAAAATGATTGTAAGCTGTTGTATTTACTAATATATGGGGCCTCCCTGGTGGTGCAAGGGGTTAAGTCTCAGCACTATGAAGCTGTCTGCAGCCACTGCAGCAGTTTGACCCCAGGCCAGGGAGCTGACCCACAGAGTGCAGCAGCCCTCTCCTGTCTCACCTGCTGCTCCCCACAGCAATGCTCCTGGCCTGTTCTGCTCCCCACCTGTCTCTCGTGACTCCTCTCATCCCACTTCCTACTTTAGATATAAGCAAGAATGCCTGCTTCTAGGTTGCCATTTTTCTTACAGTCTCATGAACACTGCTAGCTTGCTTAGAAAAAACTTTCACAGGCTGTGCACAAAAGGGAGATTTTAGTATAATCCATGCCAAGTTTTCTTAAGCAATCTGTCCATAAAGACCCCAGTGTAATGAGGTCTTTCTAGAGTCATTATTAAACAACCTCTGAAAGTTATGGAGAGTGATGGCTAGCTCATTCATATAAGGAGGATTTCTAAATACACTTATAAAGAAATTCATACTCCAATATATTACCTTTTCTTTAAGCATAAAAGAGACAATAATTTTTCGTGTTCTTAGTCTTCTGTGACTTACCTCTAAGGTGTCGCCATCCACTTCTCCCTCCAGTTCCACCGTACTCCCCACCATTATCATCTCTTTGACCAAAGAGCAAAACCTAGAATAGCAAATGTCACAAAGGTGCTGCTAATTATGATCCTCTCTTGGTCCTTACATTTAATTTAACCTCTTATTAAATTGCGATTAAATATAAATGAAGCTTTTACAAGTTCATGCAACAGTCAATCTACTCTTTGATTGGACATGGTACCTAAACTTTAAGTTCAAATTCCCATGTGATTCTTGAATCTCCTCTATGTAGTACCTTACCCAAAGGGTTGGCCAACTGATACCTGAAGACCCCCAGTGAGAGAACGTATCACCTCACAAGGAAGCTTATGCTTTGGAGAACTCCATGAGGAATGCTTCACTTATACTGAACTAAAGTGAGTTCCATCCATGGATGGCTTAGAATGAATCTCTTTTCTATGGTAACAGTCTACTAGAAATATACAGAATTTTATGATTCCCTGCAATTCTTTCTACCTTGTTCCCTCACTGTCTCCTCCAGGAGCTGTTTGTTAGGCACCCCACTAGCAGGGAATTCAAGTGCCTCCGGGTATCGCTTTCAGATCTGTGCCTGAGGCCAGTGTTCTAGAAGTGATCTAAACACTGCTAAGGATTATGGGGTCATCATCTCCCAAGTTACACACACTCAAGTTCTTAGTGAGAAACTTAGTCTTGTATGAGAGGAAGGATGGGGAAGAAATGCATAAGGCATGTGTTCTGTCAACACATATTCAGCTTAATATCAACTATTTTTCAGAAATCTTTCTCTCAACTGCTGTTGGGCCACATAGGACATGTTCTAAACTTATGTCACTGTTCACCTGCGTGTAAGTAATTAGACTCATTAGAAAAATTTAATTTAAAATTCTCTCTTAAGATGACAGGGAAGAATACTGCACACTTTAATTCCCACAGAACATTAAAATGTTCTAACCCGTCCTACCTTTGTTATCTTTGAAAGCTGGAAAGTGCAACAAAAGTTAGGTTTCTTAGGGACACATGGCATGCACACAGCAGTAACAATCTGGTTAGATTTATAGATTAGCATCTTCTATCAGCCTCAATTTCCTGATGAGATTAACTGTCCTGCGATTACACTGGTAAATGCCCTTATTTTTAGGAAACACAGACCACAATATTGAGAGGTCACAAAGCCTTATGTCAACACTCTCAAAAAATAACTATGTGCATAGAGAGAGAATGTAAAACTAACGTGAAGGATTAACATTGGGGAATTCTGGGTGAAACATACAAAAATTCCTTGTGCTGTTTTCTGAAACTTCTAAGCATTTTCTAAAATAAAAAGTTTAAGAATTGTTTTGATTGAGCAAAGGAGTTGAGTAGCTATTTCTCCAAAGGAGACAAATAAAAGGCTAATAAACACATGAAAAGATGCTCTCACTCGTCCTCATTAGGGAAATGTGAATAATCCCAAGTGGGAAACGTAAGTGTCTGCGTCTGCGGAGGCGAGACTCAAAGGGCAGTAACAAGGGCAGCAAGGATGTAAGGATGTGGCACACTGCAAGCCTTGTGCGTTGCTGATGGAAATGTAAAATGAGGACACATTCCAAGTGTCTTTCAAAGGATGAATAGGTAAATCGCTCCATAAAACAGCACCGTGCTCAGCCTCCCAAAGAAAAGGAGCGCTGATACACACTACAACATGGTTGAAGTTAAAAACACCATGGCAAGTGGAAGAAGCCTGTGACAAGAACCACCTATTACCCGATTCTATTTATAGGAAATGTCAAGAATGAGCAAACCCTTAGAGTCAGAACGTAGATTAGTGGTAGCCTGGGGCTAGAGCTGTGCAGGCTAGGTTGAGGTAAAATGGGGAGTAATTGCTAACGGATACTGGGTTTCTTTTAAAGGCATGAAAATATTCTAAAACTAAACAGTGGTGATGGTTACAAAACTGAATATACTGAAAAAGAATTTCAATCTTTAATTACTGTTACATGAATGCAGTACATGCTATGATATGATACTCAATAAAGCTGTAAAAATAACTTCCACAAGTCAAAATTTCAAGAAGTCAGAAGAGCAAATAAATTTTTCACAACAAAGATCTTTTACAATGACTCACCACAATTAGATCACAGATCCCTGAATCAGTCGCAACTCACCTATTACACTGGTCCTCAGTGGAAAAGTATATCTGAAAGTCATCAGAATTATCATGGACATAAAGAAAGCAACAGCGCTCATCAAACTTGGATACGCTGTAAAATTTCAAAAACATAAGATTATATATGATATTAATTTTAAACCTTCGGAAAAAAGTAAGATATTTTCTTCCATCTTAAAAATTTGAAATGCTCATTAGTATTTTAACAGACACCTCCCAAATTTCGCTTCTATTTACCTATGACATTTAAATAGCAGGGATATTCTCCTGGCCTATGTTTGTGTTTGTATTTGATGACTTATATGTATCCAGAAGTTAACTATATTATAATCAGTGCTGAGGAAAGCACTATGCTGCAGAAGAGGGAATACAGGATGATCCTTTCCCTAAAGAGTTCATGATTTCACCAAGAAACAGAAAAGGTATCTGCAAAATAATTATGGTATAAAAGGAATTTCTAGACCTGAAAAACATCAGTACACAGTATTTGTGGCCACAAAGGGAAATAGAAATAAAGACGGCATCTTAGTTCAAAAAATCCTTTACTGTCCACCCCACCTGAGGCATGGACCTTATGCGACGGCTCCTCAAACAGGCAACTTTGGCCTATGTGGGCAGATCCAACCATAGAGAGGCATCATGCTCCATCTGTTGAGATTTCTTTGCAGGAAAGTTCTTTACCCACACTAGGCCCAAAGCCTTCGCAACGTCTTCATTTTGCCAGGTGGAAATATCAAGAAGGCAACATTCTCAAACAAAGGAAGTCACTTTGCCTTGTTCTTTGAGTCACCTCTCCCTGACACTACAGGCTCTTTGACCATTCTTCATGTGTTACAGATTACATGACAAATACTGATTGGAAAGAGTAATAGCATAGGGTGCTTTTGAGAGTTAAAATTAGGTCAGACGTGATCAAGTCCTACCACAGCCAGCTGGAGAGCATGAGAACGCCCAATATATGCCTGTTCTGTCCCAGTGACTCCAGGGCCTGACTGGACCCGGGCCCCAAGCACATCTATGCAACGGATGAGAGGGCCTTAAGAGCTCTCTATGAGATGTACAAACAGGAGATCCTTGACCACACATCCTCATACAAATCAATTTCTGAGTAACACACTTTTTTAAGAAGTTCAACACATTTTGAATTACCTTGTCTTTTCTAAGCAGCATGACTAAAATGCACTATTCTATGCTTTAGTTACTCCCCTCCCTATAAAGTGACATAAACATTCTAATTTAAACACTGATGTGTTGAGGACAGAGTCATACTGTGTCTGGAAGTTAACAGCAGATTCATTATGCGGCCTGTGGTCTCAGAATCAGATGGGACGTAAGAAGAATCTGCGACCTAGAGAAGTTGGATGACCTTCCCGAGGTCGAACGGTAGAAGAGGGATTAATTAGAACGACTGCTTCAGAGCTACTCCATCCTGCACGAGCTGGCAGGGCCGCACTCCTGATCCAGAGAGCAAGCACCGAGCTTCTGGCTGGAACACGAGCCCCACTCCCTCACCAACAGCAATGGCCTTGGGACCATCACTCTGCCCGTGAGACTACAGTCAAGAGGCACTGCCAAGTAACTCCCTTCAGCTGCAGTGCTGGGGAAGGACACACTTTCTACAGATATAACTTCGTCTTTTCTTAAATTCAGAGAAGAAAATTGAGTGTGTTGGCTAGAAGAAAAGCCGCTGTTATCAGAGACCATGAAGCCCTCAAGAACAGTACATCATGAACTAGCCTAGCCTGGGCCGGGCAACACAGCAGAACACAGTCCGATTCAGATTTGATGAAAATGAGAATGTCACATATTATGAACAAGTGTAAACACCAAAGTGCACAAAACGTTACCATCATTATTTATATCAAAACAGTAGCTGCATTTTCTCCTATGCGCTTACCTTACTCCTCTAATGGAAGAAGCGGTGAAATTCCACTCGTGGATCTGTTTCTGCAGGTATCAAAGACGCAAGTGAGTAGCTTGATTTATTCCCCATGCATAGAAACATTTTGGGCTTTATTCTATGGTCAATCACTTCTGCCATCTCACTTTCAACTGAGAATTTAGGGGATGGAGCAATATATTTTGTGTAACTTGAAACACCACTAATATTTTTAAACATTTTATAAAAACTGACTTGTATCTTTCTGATCCAATTTAGAGTAAATGATCCAAATTTGAAATAATGACATAAATTTGAGGTAGAAACAATATGCACATGTTAAGTATATAGGGAATGGTCTTTCACTTCTAACATCAGGAAAACTCTAAGATGAGTTTGGGAACAATTGTCTCAGTTGAGTGACCTGCAAAAAAAATTCAGAGAAGAATGTAGCAAACACCAATCAGAATTCATCAATTTTTAGTTCATTCTCATCTAGGACACCTATCTAATCTACATCTCCCAGCTTCCCTTGCAGCTAGGAGGGCCCATAAGGTGCCTTTCTGACCAACAGGATGTGTGCAGGAATGACATATTACCACCTGCAGCTTGGCTCTTAAAAGCCTCCACAGCAGTCCTGTCTACTGTCTTTCCTCATCCCAGATGGAATGAGGACTCTGCCAAGCTGGAGATGACACAAGGCAGAGATAACCTTTTATCAGGTTGAGTTACTGATATTTGGGGGTCATCTGTTTTTAGCAGCTAGCCTACCATAACCAGAACGAAGAACGTCAATCTTTGTAACATGCATTAAAAAAAAACTTATCTCCTTCCTCCACTACCATTTCCTGTCTTTAACCTGTGCACAAAGCTGAGTCTCAGAATGCCTGAAATTCCAGTTTTAGAAAAGCTGTAAAACACCATTTTACTGTCTTTACAGTTTGGATTTTTCAAATTCTGTATGTAAGTGCTATCACACAGTATTTGTCTTTCTCTGTTGCATTTATCTCCTTTAGCAGGAGATAAGCAGAATTTCCTCAAGGTAATAAGTTTTAAAAAGGAAATGCATTTCATTAGTTAGAAGAATGTCATAAATGACCAGCTACACCTGGCAGAGAAGAGTCCAGCGGCTTGAGCAGATGGTTCAAAACAGCCAGCAGGTGAGTAGTAATTATATTGCCAGTCATGGAAATGTTTTAAGTCACAACAGAGAAAGACAAAGTCCCTGTCTTCAGGGGACTTACATTCAAGCGAGAGACAGGCAATACATGTGGTCAAGGATAAAGAGTGCTACACAGAAAACTAAAGAGAGGAAGGCAGGGGTCAAGATGTTAAACTGGATGCTTAGAAAAGGCCCCACTGATGATTTTTAGGCAGAAAGCTACAGGGAATGAAGGAAGTGAGCAGCGCAGGCATGGGGGTCAGAGTTCTAAGTTTAGGGAACAGTATGTGCAAAGGCCCTGAAGCAGCAGTGTGCTTAGTTTGTTTGGGGACCAGGGGAGATGAGTGTGGCTGGACTGAGGGAGGGAGGAGTTGTATAGCTCATAGGGGAGACCATGCCAGGTTTTGGAAGTCATCAACAGAAGTTCAGCTTCTCAGAGTGAGGTGGAAGGTGGAGGGCGGTGTGTGGAAACAAAGCCAACAATTGGACCCAACTGTAAAGAAAGACTAAGCATATTTCAGAGGAGCGACATGTTCAAAGTCACTGAGAGGGAGGTGGAGAGAGCAGGAGTCTGCTTTTGGATTCAGGTACAGAAAATGTGAACTAGGCCAGACTCAAGAAAGTTAAGCCTGACCCTTATCTACCTGCAAGAGGCTGAACATTCTAGAAAGCTCAGCCATACAAGTTTACAAAGTCCTCCCGGATGGTAGGTTTATGTTAGGGTAGAGAACCTCTTGATTTGGAATGAAGATTTACTAGAAATGAAAACAACATGGGCTGTCCTTCTTCCTATCATCAATGAGCATTTGGGAGAGGGTACCTGCTGCGTAGGTCCTATGGAGAGAAAAGAAAGAAGCCCTATCTAGGCTTGTCACACATGGATGACAAGCAATTGAGCATACTTTGTACATGATTCAGACAACCAAGTGGCCTACAGACATTCAGGGGAGAGAGTGAAAAGATGGTCAGAGATACTTTTGCAGGAGTTAGAGCTTGGCTCAGTGGAAGGAGGAATTCCAGGGAAGAAGAAAGATGAAACATGCAAACATGAACCCCGACAGCACCAGCTCAGGAGACAGTCAGAGCAGTTCTGTGTGAGAGCATGACACTTGGGAAGACCCCGAGTTTCATCTACAAGCCACAGAGCCCAGCAATATGTGGGGAGCATTAAAAGGATCAATTATTGAAGGATAATGTACATTCCTGTCTCTTTCTGCATCATGTGAGGATAGCAAGAAGACCAACACCTGCAAGCCAGCAAGTGAACTCACCAGAGCAGCTGGTTATGCTGCCAATCCGGTCTTGCCTTCCAGGCTCCAGAACTGTGAGTGATACATTCCTGTTTCAGCCACCCAGTCCACAATAGGCCATTAGAGCAGTCCATGCCCATGAACACGCCTTGAAATACCATTCTCGACTATGCTTTATGTACCTCGGTAGAGGTTTAATTGCTACATGCTATTTAATTGCAACTATAGCTATTTAACGCGTAGCTGGATGAGTTTGGACATATGTGAGTCCCACCAAACCAAGGTAACAGACACATCCAACACTTCTCAAAGTGTCCTTGTGTCCCTTTATTTCTAGTGTTTGAGTGCATACTATGAACATAAGGTCTAACCTTTTAAGTTGTAAGGCGCACAGACCCACACTGTTAACAGAGACCCTATTTCTGCAATTTAATATAGCATAGCTCAGACCCCCTGAACAATGGGAGTTGCTGCATCATAACTGTTTCTGACAAGGAATAAAATTTTAGGCTGTGATTATTCTCTTTATTTTTAAAGATAACTGCTTATTTTTATTAAAACATAATTGCTCACTGTCCTGTCTCTAGGGAAAAACAATTCTCTGCCAAGTTCATGGCAGAAGTCTCCCCACATTCTGTGAAAAGCCAGATCTATCTAATGCATTTGTCAAAGGGGGCTATACCTTTCTGTTACTAGAAAACTTTTCATTAAAGAAAAAAGTTGACAAAGTACGTTAGACACAGAGAGATGAAAATATCGTTGTTACAAAAACATCAGGCCTGGCCCAGCACTAGTGTGTGGTTAAAAAGTGTCTCCTCCTATATTGTTGTCGGACAACAACAAACTGGAATGACAGAAACTGGACAGTGGCTAGTAAGTTTGAAACGTAGGTGGTCCTGAACCCACAGGCTCCATTTCTGGGAATCTTGCCTCCTGAAACAGCTCCACAAGTGAGGGAGGAAGCAGCTGCAGGACACGCAGCACCGTGCACACCACAGGACAGCATGCCCAACTGAGACCTCAATGTGCCAGAGAGTGGCAAAATCCCTTCTGGTCCATCCACACTTGGAAGACGCAGGACCACAGGAAACGGTACATGTTACAAGCCGGGCAGACTTGCACACACTAGTGAAAAATGCCCAAGTGAATGGGTAAGTTAAAAACAACCAGTTCTGAAATAATGCATATGTATGGTATAATCTCCCCTTAATGACAGCACCTCTCCACCTGCGTGTGCACACACACACCCAACCCACAATCATACATGTACAAATGAGTTTAGCAAAGGTATGGATAGAGACAGTCAGCCACCAAATCACTGGGGATAGAAATGGGGACCAGCTTTGGGGGGGGTTGGAGGACAGTCCCTTTATTCCTTATCCATTTCTTCATTTTTAAAAAGCAAGCCTATATTCATTCATGCATAGGTATGTTTACATAAACATAACATATGTCATGTGTACACATATTGGGTGTTGTAGTCATGATGTACTTTTGCTTAGAAAACAGAAAAAGTATGTCATGACTTTTCTGACAACCCAATATACACATACACATTCATAAACATGAAAACACATACACAATATACATATAAGTGCAATGGAAAAATCTACTTCCTTTCTTTCATTTCTCATGATGCTCTCATATATTCCTGTAAGTCAGGACCCAGTCACAGGTGTCTGTCTTTCAGACAGACATACGACATTGTTTCTCCTACTTGAAAGTCAAATTTTGATTAAATAATATAAAAAGGGCTGTGGATTTTTTTCTTACCATTTCTGTGGGTGAGACGTGCCACAGAGAAACCATCCTCTCCTCAGCCTCACTGTTGATAGAGACATATGAAGGCTGGTAGACTTTGGTTGGTTCTATGACCAGGACCTAAAAGAAAAACAGAATTCTGTAGTGCACAGGAAGGTGTCATGTGGGGTGCCCTGCTGGAAGGAAGTGGAAAGTTCTATACTCCCCACAAATACTCCAGTACCTACTCAGTGCCAGCACTATGCTTGGATCGAGGATACAGGGACCCACAACACATGTCCCTTCCCTGAGGGAGGGCTGATGGGGCAGACAGAGTGACAAGCAGACAGGAATATGCAGTGTGATGTCATACAGAGCGCAGGAGAAAACAAAAGTGAGAGTTGGGTATATCACTTCCTCAGACAGGGTGGCCAAGAAAGGCAGGTCTGAGGCAGGTCACAGAGAACAGAGGGAGGCAGAGTTTTTGAGTGAAAAGAGGATGTAAAAGAGATGAACTGCAGGCAGACACCAAGTCTATCCAAAAGGCAGGAAAATGACAGGTGAGGTGACATCCTTTCAGTAATATTCTATTTGTTGGGGAGAGGGAGGAAGGGGTGAGAGGGAGGTGGGAACAGGGACCAGAGAATGAATTTTCAAAACAAAGCAACCCCACGTTGAAGACTGTTACACCTTCGTGGAGATACAGCGGGCCTGTCCTACTATTTTTTCTCTAACCTTTCAGTAGGTTTGAAATGTCTCATAATTAACAGATTTTAAGACTTACTACACAGAAACATAATCATTATCATGACCATTTCAAACAACTTAATCTTTTATTAGCTGTTCAATGAAATCTGTGAACCCTGCTTGTTCACAAAATCTCACAGCATCAATCTGAAATGCAATGATCTCAAGTTCTGTTTCCAGGACACTTAGGTATCCTATAGCTCCTTCCTAGATAATTAGATAATTACAACAAAACTCCATGAGAAGCTCAATGCAATTGTGCTTTTCAATAAAGTTTCAAGTATTAGTGCCATTGCAGGAAAGCCACAGCTCACTAGGAAAATGCTCTGAGTTCCCACTTACCTTCCAGCGGGTTCTTCCACCTTGGCATGATTGATATTGAGGGCTGAATAATTCTGTGCTGTGGGGGGCTGCCCCTGTAGAAAGTTTAGCCAGTAGCACCACCTTCCTCACAGCTGAAACAACTGTTTCCAGAGGTTGCCAAATGTCCTCTGGGGAGCAAAACCCCTCTCAGGAGAACCAGTATTTTGGAGGACAAAACCACCTTTGTCGAGAGAGCTGACCTACCACTGGCTAAGTCTCTGTAAGTCTGATGACTGTCCTACTATTTCCAATTACTCTAAAGTTCTCTTTAGATTATTCTATAATTGACAACGTCAAGCTCCAGTTTCTCCTTTATATCTTACAGAAATGAATTTTGTGTATCTTACTGGAAATCGGAGTCCATTTGTAACTTTATTTGTGGCTTCAAAAATGATGTCTAGCCAGAAAGTAAGCCGTTCCTGTTTGGGAGAATGTTCAGTAATGGGTTTCTTGAAGCGTTGAATTAATAACAGGTTCTGAACTAACGATCGCAGGTACCTGGAAAAAATCATAAGCGCCAATAAATTATATTTCCAAAGAAAGGGAATTCAATCCTACTTACTTTCAAAGAAGTTTCCCCAAAGCTTTATTTACATCAATTCACATTGTGCCATGAACTTAAAACACCCATTTGGCAGCCACATAACTAAAGCAAACCTAAACAGTGGGCAGTCAGTTAGTTCAACAAAAATCAGAAAATATGGCTTTTTACCAACATTGGGTCACACCACCATTTTGGTAGATGGCATTCAAAGCATACTAGCAGTCATCTGATAACTGTCCTAACCAGAGCAAACAGTTTGAAATTCAAAGCACTGAAAAATGGCAAGATTTCAATTTTTTAAAAATTAAACCCTTTACTTGGAGATAGTTCATATTTACATATAATTGTAAGAGATAATACAGAAAAATACTGTGTGCCCTTAGCCCAATTTACCCCAGTGGTGACATCCTACAACATCCCAGATCCTCACAATCAGGATATGAGTACTGATAGAGGGCATTTCCATCACAGGATCCCTCCAGCTGCCCTCCCAGCCCGAGCCAGGCCCTCCTTGCCCCCTGGCACCTGGCAATTACTAATGTAAAATTCACATTAAGCCACTGAGAGCTCAGAGCTGCTCTTTCTACCCTTCCTTTGTTTTAATGAAAAAGTCAGGAGAGAAACAGCAGCTGTTACCATTGTTTGCATTGTGGGGTAGGTGCAGGGGCAGAGCTGGGGAAGGGGAATGTTCTAGAACAAGATCGGACAGAAGAGAGGCTACCGTGCACAGAGGACTCACCAGATTGGAGGCTTCAGCTTGAACAACCTCTCTGCTGCCTGGACAGCCTTCCCCACATTGCTGGCCAACATGCTGACGTTGAAAAACTGACCCACATCCCAATAATTGTTCATTTTCTCCAAGCTCCCTTTTCTTCCCAACAAGCTGTTTAGCCGGACACCTTAAAAAAATGTGGATTTTAGATAAAGTCATGGAGAATAGTTCTAGTTTCTAGCATACCATCTCAGCTTTAGATAGAAGGAAGTGTGGACACTTTACTAAGCGATTGTCTCAGTCATGCCATTTGGAAGTAACAGCTCTCAACATAGGTATGTGAACAAAAATTTAACATGAACTTAAGCTATCAAAGCCTCAGCTACAATAATAAATGGCTTTACCTATTTTCCTTAGTTCCATGGAAGTTTCAAATTGTTGTCCAGCAACTATCAGCAAAACGGCAAGGTTAATTCCTGAATAAAGAGATGGCTGGAGTTCAAACCCTTTGCGGTACCTGCAAGCACAGAACCACCAAATTCTTGTTCTATCAGCTTAATTGTGGTCAGAGAACAAAACGTGTTAACGACGGAGCAAGCCCACCCTCCTCGCGGAGGTCTCATGACTATCCCTGATGGGGCCCCCGCCTTCTCCAAGCCCTTACAAGCAGCTACATGCAAAACGCTAATAACATTTTCAAAATGTGATCATGGCCACTCACTGGGGAGTTTAAAATTTTTCTTCATCAGATTACATTTTATTTTAAAAACTACAACCATCATATAAAACAAGCAAACTATATTACAACGCACAAAAGAAATGTAAGGCTCTATTATAACACTAGTCCGAAAGTAGATCACAATTTGATGCCCAAATCTTGTTTTTAAAGTTGGGTTCCGTTTGTATATTGAGGGGTTTTTTTAACCACACAGAAATCATATCAATTACAGTCTTTTTCTGCACGTTGTTTGTTCGCTTGTATCATTCAAAATGGCATCGTCATTTTTTCATGTATGAAGCACACTGTCAGAATCCTGGACACCCGAGAGCTACAAAGAGCATACAGTGAGGGAAGGGGCAGAGATAAACTGCAGTAGGATAAAGGGCAGGATGGAAAACGGGGAGACTGTTTTTCCACCAAGAAGTGGACAGTGTCTTCTTCCGCTTTTGTCTGTATGTGAAGACAGCCTCTGCCAAGCTCAAGTAGGAATGTCATGGTTAGGAAAAAGGATTCAATCAAATAAGTAACGATACCAAAATGTTTGAGTCACACAGTTAATACTACGGACTTTAAACCACGAGTCATCGTGTGTGACAATGCAAGCATTAATCAACAAAATACTCATTCTGGAAAGGAGCGCTTATTAAAATCTGGCCTTACAAACTTTAAGGCATAATACAGGTACCCTCAAAGGCTCCCAGTACGTCCCTCCAACCCCGTCCAACTCAATTCCAATAAACGTGGAGCCTTTCTCCCCTTCCCGTGTGTTTTGGAAATGTAAAATGCCATATCCAAATTCCTGGATTTCCCCCATATTCCTTGACACATAGCTGGGAAGAGGGTGACTGCTCCATGATTCTTTTCCATTAATAAGCAGACCCAGGCTAGGGGCAAAGGACCTGGCCTCAGCGTCAGAACCGCAGCCCCAGGCTTGCCTCTGACCTGGGCGCTGGTCTCCCCAGTCATGTTTCACACACTTGCCTCCTTCTGTCCCCCGCCCAGGGGTTCGAGGATCCCCTGGTCTCATCTGCCGTTGGCACTGTCCTGGCCAGACCAGAAGACTAAGCTTCCCTTGCTCGCGGACCCACTGCCACCACCTTCCGAAGTGGTTGGAGAATGACCTAGGGCTGTCTTCAAGGTGTCATGGGCCTAATTTCCTCAGCTGTGGGCAGAGTCCCTGGCCACTGTGGTGGGAACACTGCTCCATTATTTTGGCACTACCAAAAGCAAATTTCCCAGTGTCTCCTTCCTTCAACACCCTGAGTGGCTCCTCTCTACCACACGCATAGCAGGTTTACCGGGAAATTACTAGAAAAAACACACGGTCCTGCACTTCAAGAGCCAATACGAGGGCAGAGGTGATAAAAATCACACAATTGGTGAAAATACAAGTGTGAGTGTGGCAAGTATCCTAACCACTCACACCGGCAAGCCTAGAGGACTCACAGAAGAGACAGGGTGCCCCCGATATCAGACATGGCACAAGGTGGAGTAACAGTGTAAGGACAGTGATTTGGAAAGGGAGAAAATGGCAGGAAGGGAGATGGAGGTCTGTGGAGCACCTAGGGAACTTAAGCTGAACTGGCTGTGTAACAGGCAGTCAGGAACAGGGCCAGGCTGGGGCCAGAGCAGCTTGGAGAACTCCTAGAGTGATGCCCAGTGAGTGAATTTTTATTTCTTATTCTCATTACCATTTATTTTAAAAACATTTCATTAAACCAAAAAACCCTATCAGCAGCCATTGCGTCCCTGCACCGCCTTCCCAGCCGCATTCACTTTCAGCGATCCCCCATCTGAAGCTGCAGACAACTTCTTCCAACCCTCCTTCCCTGCCATACCCCTACCCTCACCCCACTTAACTCTTCCAATAGACTTCACCATCAGCTGACAGCCTGCGTATTTCACTCTGCATGTCCAACTGCCTTGCCCAGCAATAGGAGGTCCATTCGGGCAAGGACTTACATCTGCTGTCTTTATTCTCAAACTCTAGAACGTTTCTGGCCACAGTAAACCCTCAATAAGTAATTGCTGACTAAATAATAAATAAATTCAGGAATAAACAGCTCACTGAGAAGGTAATGATCTGATGGCAGTTGAGTAAGGTTCTGGAAGGAGGAGCTTGGACAGGAGCAAGCCAAGCCTCCTTCTACAGGTGGGTGAACTAGAGTGTCAGAGGTAGAACCCTGCTTCTAATGGTGTCTTTTCAGAAAAAGCAGTCTAGAAACCCCCAGACCACATTTATGGCATTTTCCCCACTGCTGGCACAGGCAGAGACATATTCGCAGGGCAAAGACCTGGAGCCTTAGCCTCTGTAAGCCTGTTCTTCGCGGAG
The DNA here is from genome assembly GCF_000260355.1 of Condylura cristata. Classification (NCBI taxonomy): domain Eukaryota; kingdom Metazoa; phylum Chordata; class Mammalia; order Eulipotyphla; family Talpidae; genus Condylura; species Condylura cristata. Next base: position 7,506,906 of record NW_004567128.1, read on the forward strand.
ATGCCTGGGCTCCTGAGGGGCTGAGGCTTACCACTCGATGGCACTGTTGTGGCTGGCATCATCTCTGCAGTCTGAGTCCAAGAAGATGTCCTTGTAGATCCTCCCGCAAAGGCAGAACATGTCGGGGGCCGGCCGGTCGCAGCTCTGCAGCACCTGGAGCATGACCTGCAGTGCTTTGGCGCGGTCCCCTGCGCCGTTTCTCCTGAAAGATTGGGTTATAAGCTCACAAGGTCTGGGTGAGGACACCAGAGTACAGAAGCAGTCATTCTGTGAAAGGCTGGTGGTAAGAGCTTTCTTTGCGTTAGCAGGAAAACATTTCCAAAGCACCTTCACATTCACCCTCAGATCGCCACTGTTTGAGAAGGGCTTGGGTATGACTGCGCGACATTAACTAGCTCTACTTGGTCCCTTCTCTTAGACTTGGCTGACAGGCGCACGAAAAACTGCTCAACATCACTTGTTACAAGGGACCTGAACTCAAAACCACAATGAAATAATCAGCTTACCTGTGAGGAAGTTCTACATCAGAAAGACTGAAACAAATGTTGGTGAGTGTGGGGAGGAAAAGTAACACTCACCCTCTTGTTGGTGGGGATATATGGACATGTGGCCTTTATGAAAAGTGGCAGAGATTCTTCAGAAAATATAATGGAACTACCATATGATCCAGCAATAACTGTTGCAACCCTTAAAAAGAGGCAAATCCATTGGACAACATCCATAAAGTTCACGGGGAAATGAAATCGCCAAAGAAACTACACAGTCCTATTCTTTGCAGTAAATACTATCTATGTATGTTTTTATGCATACAGACAGAAGTGTGAAAAGATATACATTAAATTGCTCAAAAACTCAATACTGGGATTAGTACAAGGTGTTCCTATGTAGGTTTTACTAGTTCTAATAAATGAATCAAGAGATTATTTAAAAAAAATTTTTAGCCATAGGCTCTTTTATGTTTTCTCTGAACATCTGTACCTCAAAATAACTGCATCATCCAAGATGACAGATTAAACAGCCTTTCTCAACTGGGGTTCTGTGAAAGAGTTAAGGCCTACAGAAAATTATTTGATTTGACTATTTTCTCAATTCTCCCAAAGATGGCTTAGAACCAGCCCCATTCTGGATGCTTAAGAGTTCCTTCAATTGATACAGCAGATGCCTTAGAGCATCAGGCCTTAACTCTTAATTCTCAACTCAATCCCAGTTGAGAGGGGTAATCGAGACACTCAGCATCCTTCTAGAAACCTGGAGTAATTGTGTTATTTCAACTCTGACTTTTTGTACTGTCCTCTTGCTCTCACTCTAACACATCTGCTCCTTCCTTGGTGATGCGGACTCCAACTTCACCAGCGTGCAAATGAGACCTTTTGGTGCACATTCCAGCCATGCTACTCTTTCATTTTGAAGAGCCAACAACAGCACTCAACTCATATTTAGTAAAGCATTTAAATAATTGCTAGAGTCTGTGGTGAGAAAATGAAAAAGATGAAAACTTTAATGAAGCACTGAATTTCTACATCTACTATCAGCTAACTTTTGAGGTGTGAAATGTTCAGAATTCTGAAAAGAATGTATTTCATTCTTAAATGCCTTTTTTTTGGCTGCAATACATATATTTTAATTCAAAGTGAATTGACAGTAATACCATAAATTCTCATTTTGACACTCACCAAAACAGTTACCTGGAAAACCTGATTTTTGTGACAAAGTACAGAAGGCTCTGAGAGAGAAATACCATTGCAAACTGTAACAGACATTACATCTGGAAAAAGTTTCCCAGTCCTTGTAATATTGCACAGTGCAGTTGCTCCATGGCAATCTAAAGTAGTAAATGTTTCATTATTGATAGGTGTTCAGGTCTGTTTGGTTATCCTTAAGCCAGTTACATCAATATTTCCCTTGAATTTTTTTCATTAACTGGATACCCTCATTACTCAAAATGAAAGGTCTTTGAAGGATAATCAAGACAAAAAAAAAAAAAAGGGCAAACATTCACAAAAGAAATAAGATGGCTTCTAAGCTGAAAATCTTTTTAAGACAGGTGCTAAATAGCTAATCCTTTTAGTGGTTAATAATCAGTTTTTGGGTCCTGAGGTAGCCAAAGAACAAGCCTATAGATAAAAACTGTTTAATCAGTCCGCAACATCCGTCTGCCATTTCACAATGTAAGAGAAGGAAATGAACTAAGATAGTTGAGTCTCAACTTGGCTGCTCACTGGAATAAACTGAAGAGTTTAAAGACCCTGGTATCCTGACTGCACCTCAGCCCAAATAACGGACCTCTGGAGAAGGGACGCAGCCTCTGCTGTATCCTGCACAGTCTCAGCCAGAAGGTCTGTGTGCTGCTGAACCTCCTGGTCAATCCTCAGGCCTGGTCTTCTATGACCAGCAACAGCACATGGCCGCTGGGCACCCTGTCCATCTGCGTCGCAGGGCACCTCACTTGCCTGGTTTTACTCTTTAATTTTCCCATTCCTGTGCATCTCCCTGCCCCTCTCACAGTAGACTGTCCCTGGGCATGACTCCCAGCCTTTCCTCATGATCAGTGACTGTACTAGATTCCTGTGCATCTCCCTGCCCCTCTCACAGTAGACTGTCCCTGGGCATGACTCCCAGCCTTTCCTCATGATCAGTGACTGTACTAGATTCCTGTGCATCTCCCTGCCCCTCTCACAGTAGACTGTGTTATCACCCAGTGTTAAGACTGCCAACCAGTTACTTCTGATGACTCCCATACTTCATGCTCGGGTGCAGACCAACCTTTCCCTAAACCACAAACTCACGTGTCCAACTGAATTCTTAGTGTCTCCCATGCACAACAATGCCTCACTCATACTTAATATGTCCCAAACCAAACTTGCTCATCTCATCAAACCCGTTCTCAGTCTTCTCAATCTTTTTCGTTTTTTAGAAGTTTTACTTTTACTTATTTATGCATAGAAGAACTGGGGTATAGTCCTGATGTGCAGGGGGTGAATTCACCCCCTGACAGAGTGGGGAGCAGAACAGGCAGATATACTGAAATACACTGCTGAGGGGAGCAGTAGGTGAGAAGGAGAGGTCTGCTGGACCATGTGGGTCAGCTCCTTGGCCAGAGATGGAACTCATGCTGCAGTGGCTGCTGATAACTTCATAGTGCTAAAACTCTAACCCCTGCGCCACCAGGGAGGCCCTGCAGTATGGCATCTGTTGACAGATGCACAGAAAACTGAAAGACTACATACCAAACTGATGAGATATTACTCTTGGAATATGGGTGGGAGCAGAGGTTAGAATTATAAGGGACAGCTGCTGTAAATTTAACTTTTTTTGGTCAAAATATATAAACATTTATATACTACTTATGCAATAAAATGCACAGAGTAAACATCAAATATTGGACTAGAAATCACATAGGGCTATATTCTGGTTATTTTCAGACCATTTAGAACTTATCTGAATTTTGAGGAAGACACATACCGGCTGCCTGTTCACCTTTTCCACAATGTGTATCTATAAGAAGCTTGCAGGGTAGGAGACAGAGTTCTACAAACTTATCTAAGCCAACCCTGACAATTAACAAATAAAAGGTTTCATTAGGACAGTGTCCTTTCTAGAACAAACTTTACCTTAGGCCGCCTATCAAAAATCTTTTAAGAGACTCTGCTTCCAATTAGGATGCAGAAGAATGTGAAAAGTCTTCAACAACTTGGTAACAATAGAAACTCAGACAATATGAAAATCCCACTGAATAGAAGGAGAACAGCTTTGATTAGCTGAATTCCAAAGGAAAGTGAACCAGCTTAGGATAAGCAGGAAGTCCCGACAGCTTCCATACTTGGGGTACTGATGAAAGGAGAACAGAATCACTTAGGAACAGAAAATGGCAAAAGGACAAAGTCAACCAAGCTCTGGACATTAGCATGAGTTGCTCGAAGGGAATCTAGAAGGGTCTCGAAGCAAAACCAAGTTTCTTGGTGCAACAATTCCCTCATTGCACACTGACCCCTGAATTTTGCCAAGAAAGTCACTGTGGAGAGGCTGAAAAGCAGGAAGACATCACATACATTATCAAAGCACTGGATTCCAGAGCACTGCAGAAACTGAATCCGAAGATATGAGAAACAGATGCCCAAGCCCACCCAGCTCAAACACTGACAAGATCAAAAAGGCAGCAGAGGGGCAAGAAATTAGGTTGCAGCTAATCGCAAGTGAACGAAATCTAGTTAAAAGAAACACCCAGCTATCCTCTAGGAGAAATACAGAAAAGTCAGCCATACATGCTAACTGCCAGACCTAAGACAGGCTCAATCAAGACAATCCAAATTGAAATTATACTTCAATCCCCATTGTTCTTTTAAGTTTTATTTACATATTTTACATCAATGTTCATTTTTGGACAATGTATGCTTTCTCCTCCCAGGTGTATTCCCTGTAATATTCCCATGGTATATATCTTTATATTTATATATGTTATATATTTAGTTATATGTATTTTACATATTATATATTTTACTTATATATACATCATATATGTATGGGTATAACACCAGGGCAGAAGCATCACTTTAGATCATCCTACCCCGGCCCTACTGTCTCTACCTTTCCAGGCTCCCAAGCCACCAGGGAGGACCTGTAGAGACCGGACCCCACGATGGGGCAGCAGGCCCTGATGCGCAGCTCAGCACTGCTCAGTTTGGCTTTTCCACATTCAAGGAAGCACCAGGAGCTGAAGGCCAGTCCTGCCTGGACTCTCAGTACTGCTGCTACTGGCCACACTCCCAGGCGTTCCGGCACAGATGGACCCAGTGACACCCCTGATGTGCACGTTCTATCAGAGACTAGCTGTATTCGCTGAACCCCATTTCTTTTTTTCCCTGGGCACTTGGCCAGACTACATTTACCAACTTCCCTTACTGTTAGGTTGTGCCACGAGACCTAACTTGGTCCAAACTAGTACTGTCCTAAGCATCACTTTCAGTACTGTCCTGAACATCACTTCCTGCCTGGACTCATACAAGCCTTCTGGGGAGGGTCAAAAAGCAGAGACCACCCAGCTGCCCATCAACTAATGCAGGAACAAATGTGACGTGGTTATGCAGATCCAATGGAGGGTTACTCCACCATAAAAAAGGGGGAGAAGTACTGCTACAGACAGCGTGGATGAACCCTGAATATGTGAAGCTAAGAGAAAGACTTCAGACACCAAAGATCACCTCTGTAGTATGATTTTTATCGATGTGAAGTGTCCAGCATGGGCAAGTCCACAAAGGCAGAAAATAGGGAGTGAGCAAAGGAAATATGGGCGAGTGCGTTTGGATCACCAAATAGATTAGCAGGCTGTGCAGGGCTGAGGCCAGGGGGTTATAAGGAAGTAAGGGTGGGAAGACTAGTGACAGGTAAGGGATTTTGGGGGGAGGGACAATGAAAATAATTGTAATGCTGCACAACTTTGACTATACTAAAAACTACCAACTTGTGCACTTTCAATGGATGAATTATACAGTATGTGAATTATCGCTTAATGAAACTGTTACACAACACACATGCAACCAACCTCCCTGGCAATTCATCATGGCCTCTCTTTTCTTATCTGGCCGGAAGGATGTCTGAGGAGCTAAGAGCGGACAGAGCCCCAAGATGGCAGGAGACTGGATCAGCAAGCGATCACATGGAGAAGGGCTGCCCAGCAGGGATTACCCAACATGGGAACATGGCATACACGAAAATAAACTTTCACCAGGGCAGCGTAGGCCCCTGAAATTGCCTGACTGGTTGTTATGGCAGGTACCCTATTCTCACTGATACACAAATTATCACCAGCAAGAAGGGCTCGGTCTCCTCCATGAGAAAGGTCAACTACTCATGGAGCCTGTAACTAGTCCTGCTATGGCAGGCACCTGGATGCCACACTAGAAGATTCCACCACCACTGAAGCAGACTGGTCTATGCAGCCCTGCACATTCTGAAGCCCCCCGTTTTGGGCCATGCCCTACTTCAACAGCTGTCATTTAAATAGGGGTACTAGCAGCAATGGCATTTTTATATTTTTCTGTATACAATGGATACATGACTTAGAGATTTGTTTTCAGGCTCAGATACTGTATAAGTAAAAAATACAATAGACTTGCCGCCTACCAGCAAACCCTTAACTACAGCACCTACATACTCATTTATATGGCTCTCTCCCAACCATAAACCAGTTAATCATTTAGCCATTCATTCATTCATTTGCTCATCTATTCTACAAACACCAGGCACCTGCTATCTGGGAGGCACAATGGCATCAGGCGAGGGGTGTACAGTGGCTCAGTCTATCTTGGCTCCTGCTCCCTCCAGTTTACAGTTGAGTGGGAGGGTAAGTATTCGGCAAGTAAACAGCAGTGCAAGCGCTATGAAGGAAAGGAGTTAGCACTATGAGAATGAGTAACAGCAGGGACATTGTTTCTACATTTGGCAATGTTTGCAGTTGTATCAGTCTTGCTCACAGAGGGACATCTGAAGGCTCAGCACATCCAGTCTGGTAAGCAAAAAGTTAAGAGTCTGGAGTATTCGAGACAGATGAAACAGTCAGTACAGACACCTGGAGGGGAGAACAGCCTGTTGTTCTTCAGAACTGACACTGGAAGCAGCAGCTGCAGGGCAGAGAGCCGGAGGGAGTGGGGCAGGAGAGGAGGCCAGGACAGACCCCATAGGGCTGTTTTATTCCCCTGACAGTTTCTCAATCAAGGACTCCTACCTAGAAGCGCTCAGCAACTGCTCACTAAGTCTCAGGGTTTACTTAGAGACCTTCAGGATCCGACAGTCCTCCCAAGAAGTCATCCCAAACACCACCGGTGAAGACGACAGAACAGTGATGGACTCTCTGCCTCTCTATAAGCAGTGGTTTCAAACAAGGCTGATCTCTGTCTTCCAAGGGACATGCGGCAGTGTCTGAAGACACCTTTGGTTGTCACAGCTGAGAGGAGATGGCGTTACTGGCAGCTCATGGGCAGAGACCAGGGATGTCGCTAAATATCCCACAACACACGATGCCTCTGCCACAGAGAAGATTCCAGCCCCAGATGTCAGTAGTGCCACTTCAGAAACCTGCCATAAACTAATACATTCTGAATTTTATAAAGCACACTATTCTTTTTTTCTCAAATATCTGTTCATGTAAACCCTGTCACACTCCAAGTAGTCACCTGGAAGGACCATATCCTCAGCCCAGTGATGTTCTCATGTTAACAGCACTTTTATCAACTCTTCTTTATAAAATTCCCTCCTTTTAAATATTTTCTCTGGTGGGAAATCTATTTCCCTAGTAGTTTTGTTATTTAGAAATAGCCAGAAGAAATGGGTGAAGATGTGGGTGATCAAGCTACACAGTGACAGTCATGGCCACAGCCAACCACATACTCTGTGCCAGGAGCACTCCATGTTCTCGAGATGTAGCAGCCCATTTTATGGGGCGGGGTGGGTGGGTGCTAAGGCTTTGAGAGATGTAGGGGCTGGCCATGGCCCTAATGTTTACGTATAGGAGCCAGAAGTTCAGATTCGAATCTGTGCCTTCAAAGTCCACGTAATGACATTGACTTTCTATATGCCATGTAAGCTGACACTTGAGAAAATTCCAAAGAAAAATATTCTCTCCCCCTGACATCTTGCTATTCCGAATAACGGAAGCGCTGTCAGGACAAACGCAGGGCACGGCAGTGTGACCAGCCTCAAGAGGACAGTCCATCTAAGTTCACATGTGTATGTGAGTGTGCATGTGAACAGGCACACGTGTAACTATTTTTAATCTCTTGATTTGTAGTCACCCCTCGAAAGCTCTCCCCTTTAGCACAACACCTTTTCACTGACACACAAACAAGCCAGTACAGGGAAGGACCAGAGGGAAGGAGGCAAAGCAGGAGACAGACAAGATACCACGGGCTCAAGGATGTTGGCAGGGCGGGATGAGGACAGATACAAGTGGTAAGTCCCTTTGGGTAAATATTTTTTAGAAGCAAAGTATGATTGCTAAGGCCACTTACCAGAAGGTATGGAGCTAGCCTACTTCTCTGGAAAATGCAACTGGTCTTTTGGCATAAAGAGTAGTTACTCAAAAAGTGGCTCCAGCACTCGGCTCTCAGCTCAGGCGGCAGAGCAGGGACAGAAGGGATGCCCTACACATGCGGGCGGGCGGCCCAGGTGAGCTTCGGGCTGCTGCTCAGGCAGACAAAATGGAAGACGTGCTTCCTGGAAAGAGGGTTACTGACTGCGCCAGGATATTCAACTGCAGTGTAAGCACAGCACTGTGCTAAAATTAGTGAGCTTTAGTTCCCGAGTGCTTATTGATCAGTGATTATATTTTGGGCTCTTGACTTTACTTTTTCCTCCCCTCTTTTCAGAAAGAAAAGATCTGAACTAGGGGATTCCTCAGGGGGCAGATTTTTGTGGTTCTCTTTTGAAAAAGAATCACCACAAAACTGTATCCTTTAGCAACCTGCTTTTGGATGCCTGGAGACAAATGCATTATAAAAGTGTGAAGGGACCATTGTTTTTCTACTTTTGATAAACATGCAGTAAAGAGTGGCCATTTCTAGAAAAGTAAATGAAGATGGCAAGATCAAATAGTGAATGCAAACAGAAAAGAAAGGGAGGCTGGTGGTTGTCATAGAGACCTGGAGCCCACACCGCCCCTCTGGGGACATGTGTCCTCCAGCTGAGCCATGACCTGGCTGGGTAGCCCTGATGCTGAGGCCGAGGTGACCGCTGCAGGTTCTGGAACAAGCTTGCAGCGCCCCTAGCGTGGGCAGGATTTAGTTTACATTCATCTCCCACTCTGCCCCTTGCATACGTTTTAAGGCTCAGCGTATCGTCCGCTCTCCAGTATTGCCCTGAACTCATGGTGACTCCAAATTCGTGAGTCATGCATTCAGTAGCCCTGCTACTTGCTGAGTAATTCAATGAGTTAAGTTTTGCCTGGGTTGCCAGGCCTCACATAAGCAGCAGAGAGCAGAATATGAGCGCACACGCTCCTACTCTGCCAGTCACGTTTTGTTCTGTTGTTAAACCGAGGACTTCTGAGCCTGATATTCTTCTTCCAGACCTTCTGCCAACTGCCTGGATCCCCACTCAGAACTTTCTAGCTGCATCAGCACATCTCATGAAGTCCTGTTTGTAAGAGTGATTGGCAAGTGCTCAGAATGGCTGAGAAAGGGTTCCATGCCCCTTCGAGGCAAGCAGTTGCCCTGCTAAGTGGAAACTCGCAGTAGCTTTGAATGGGCCTCTGAATACAGTGAAGAAGACACCAGCAAAAACTGGCCCACACAAACCAGCTTTCCCAAGAACAGGGAGCAAGGAGCAGTGATTACGACCAACCTGCAGTAACAAACTGGTGGCCACGGTTTGCTCTACTTCCCGGAAGTTAAAGGTGAACCAAAATGCAGGAAAACTCAGCACTTGTCCCTCACTCTATTACCCTTTGCAGACAGAAGGCAACCCTACCAATAGCTCCAGAACTGAACAGAATGCCAAATCTTAGCATGGCCACTGCCAGTTGGCCGAGTCTGACACAAAGCAGAGATGAGAAATGGAGACCAGATCAGGTGGCTAAATGAAGCAAAGTCACAATTCTACAGAAAATCCCTAGTTGGTGGGAGGAAATGAGCTTCTAGGCACTGAACATGCTGCCTGCAGAGAGGAGAGTGCCAGAGTAAGTGGACAACGAGATTGGAAGGAAAAGAGCCAGCAGCAAAGAGAAAGGTGGCCCTCTGGGATGCAACCCTACCCTCGGCTTCCAGACCACAAACTGACTTGTCACCCACCACTTCTCCCTGCCACAACTATCAGATACGGAATTTCCACTTCAAAACTCTTCTATTCTTTCACTACTTGGAGGGGATGGTAACTGGACTTTTTCGTTCTGTTTGAGAGCTCTACCCCATGGGGAGAAAAGCATGGTGATGAGTGACTGGAGTGGCCCTTCTGGCTTTAATGAAAACCACTTTTTTAGAGGCACTTAACAGTGCATCAGGCATTCTTCCAGGAACTTAACCAGTACTAACTCCTGTAATTCTCATCAATCAAGGATTAGTCAAGTGTAAGTATAAATTCAAGGGGAACCCACTACTTTGGAAGAACAGGGCTACTGGACAGTTTCTCGGGCTTAACGAAGAGGCCCTTCCTGAAGGCCCACACCTTGAGATGCCGAGTTTAAAGCAGGCAGGCAGGTGTATTCTCACAGTGACTATGCAGGCTGCCCCCTTCCCCAAGGCACCAAAACCCTGTCACTGTGGGGAGGGGGCGCTACTGCAGGAGTACGCATGCGCACACTGCACCCCCAGCAGAAACGTGCACAAAAATAGTATGTGAGTGTTCCCAGGAGCACTGTTGTTAGTATTCCCAAACTGGAAACAATCTAAAGGTTGCTCAGCAGTAAAATGAATCCAGAAATTGTGGCATATCCATAGCAACAGGAATGAATAAGCTAATGTACACCCAAAAGCATGTCTCCCTCTCTCCACACACTGCACAGTAAAGCAGCCAGCTTCCTGGGATACATACCACGTGACTCCATTTACACAAGTTCAAGGGTAGGAAAAACTGATGAGTGGAGACATGTTGCAACAGTGGTTGCTTATGGTTTATAGAGGGTGGAGAGGGCCTGTGAACGGACATAAGAGAACTTCGCATGAGGATGGAAATGTTTTGTTTTGATACGGATGTCTTTTTCATGTATATACCCATTTATAAAGACCCATCGAGTGACAGCCATCCTTCAGTAGCTGCAAGGGTTTGGTTCCAGGACCGCTGCAGACACCAAAATGATCAGATGTTTAAGTAACCTTATAAGAAAGGGTGGCTCTTGGCATATAACCGATGCTCATCCTTCCACCTGCTTTGAATCATCTCTTGATTACTATAATACCTTGCAAGGCCACGTAGTTGTTGAGGGAATAACGACAAGAGCGTACATGTGTGTTCAGAGCAGACACAACCCCCATAGCTTATCTCCACAGTGTGTATTTTCCGCCCATAGTTGGCTGAACCCAAGGATGTGGAGCCCAGGGCAGGGAGGCTCAACTGTACACACTCAGGGCCTAAGCATTTCACTGAGCGCACTTTTCTACTTTGATATTAAAAAGTGACATGGTCGGCCCTCCCTGATGGCGCAGCGGGTTAAAGCACAGCACTAAGAAGCTGAAGCCACTTCCGCATGAGTTCGATTCCCGCCTGCCCCGGAGGTGACCACATGGTGCGGCAGACCTCTCCTGACCCGCCCGCTGCTCCCCTCAGCAGTGTACTTCATCGATCTGCCTGTTCTACTCCCCACTCTGTCTCTGGTGAAGCCTCTCGCCGCCCCTGAGCCTCTGGCCTGTATGTACAAATAAATAAATCTTTAAAAAAAAAAAAAGTGACATGGTCTCCTGGGTCACAGCACTCCTGGAATCACGGGCTCCAGTTCTGCTCCTGTCCTACAGATGCTGTGAGGGAAGAGTCCACTCCAGCTGCAGAGGCTCAAGCAAAGCCGCTGAGAGGCCAGAGCCCAGCGCTCTCTGCTCAGGCCACCTCTAGCCCTCACTTCATCCCTCCCCTAGGAAGGCACTGGAAGGTCAATCAGGAGATGCAGAGCCCTGTGGCCCCTAGGCCGCATTTGAATACCCGCCCACAGTCTGACTGACTCCTGCCTCCAGCAGGGGACAGACCCAGCAGGAGTGTGAAAGTGGGCCTGGGATGGTCTCTCCTTTTTCACCTAATGCTGCCCCCTTCCCACATCTTAGCAGAGGACAGGAGGTGCAGAACTAGGATATTTAGGTATCTGGGGCTCTGTGAGGCTGAATGCAGCAAACTCCTACCCTACCCCCCAAATCCACAGTAGCCAAGTTTAGAGGGGCTGGAATTCATCAGTCTCACATGCTCTGTCTTGCCCAGTAATTAGTATTCCAAGTTCAGATTATCCTAGAATATAAAGACTGTGCTCTCTGACTGTGCTCTCTTTTCCTACCACACGAGGTCAATGCTGTTGCTTAAACACTAGTCCCCCGCAGTATAAAGGTACTATTAACTCCTTATTTGCGTACACAGATCCTTTCAACACGCCGCCGCCGCCTCCGCCCTTGGCCTCAGCTGCACATCATTGTCCGTGAACGCCTGCCAAACACGAAGACACTATGCTCACGCTTTTGTTCTGGCCAAGTGGAATGAATGACCTCGTCACCCAGCCCCAGAGACCCCAGGACAACCTTTTTAATACTCCCACATAGAATGACGTCTTACCTCTGCTTTGTTTTCACAGAACTTCAGACAAACCTACATGAAGGCATTACTGTGAGCACTAGGGATCTGATTACATGTCTGACCCACCACTATAACAGCCTGAAGACCAGGATCAGCTGTACCCATTTCTGTGACCCTGATCACATTGGGCACGTGATCTGGCCCATGCTCAATGAGGGTTGAACAAGAGAAGCAAACAGAATCTGACAAATGTCATGTTTCCAAGTTCTCGATACGCATTAACATTCTTACCTATTTAGTGCAAATGCGTAGTGGAATTTAATATTATGCTGGTCAGCCAAATCACAGGTAGGCAGCGTTTCCAGTGTTTCCACCAGCTTCACCATTGCATCATAGTCCTGTTGACAAGAGATCTCAAGGTGAAAAAGAGAAAATGCTGCTTTTTGTACATTATTTTTTGAACAGGTATACACACAAGACTATCTCAGCATTTAAGCACAAGCCTTTCCTTACAGTCAAAGGTTAGTGTTGTTACTAACAGACCTTAGCTGAACAGAGATAAGATTAAAACATGAGAGAAGGGAAGCAAGCGAGCCTGGTAGCCATTCCCCACGGAAAGGGCAGAAAGAAACATCGTGCCTGTATTTAGCCAGAAACAATCAAATTCACCAGGAACAGGCTGCTCGGCCTCAGCACCCCGGTCAGTGTGGCACCTGAGCGCACCCTTTGCATTGTGGGATGTGCAGCAGCACCCCTGGCCTCAACCCACTAGATGCCACAAACACCTGTTCCACACCCTGCTGGAGTTGTGACAACCCAAAATGTCTCCAGAGTTGTCACATATGCCCTGGTTGTGAACCACTGCTTTAAAGTGCACCATCACCCAGAGAAAAACTGCTGCCAAGTTTTCCCAGCTAGCTCGCCGGTGATCAGTGCCATCTGCTAACCTCCCTGCCAGGCTGAGGAGTGCTGTCACTGGTCAACTTGCTGACAGCCAGCCACAGTAGGCCGTGGGCTTCCCACCCAAATCCCCTGTTTGTGGCTCTGCATTTTTGCTGCTGCCGCCCAAATAAAGGGAAGGCTTACCTTTTAGCCCCGAGTTCTAGCAAAGGTTATAAAAAGAGAAGCATGAAGGAAAGGACAGAAGGAAGCCAGCAGCTCTAGGGAAAAAAGACTTCAAAAATGGCCATTTACATTCTCTTGTCCCCCAGGACATGACTTACTCTTCGCCTTAATCCCTAAAAGCATCTGCTACTGAAATTAATTAGAGGCATCTGTTTATCACTCGGGGCCTGAGTCCCTCAGTGGTTCAGGTCAGACATGTATGCCTCTCTTGCTCATATTTAAAGGTCTAGGCCAAACCTCACTGATATGGCTTTGTAGGATTCACTGGCTAAGGTACATGACCTTATGTTCCTCCAAAGGGAAGAAAGGCAAGGTGTTCTTAGAAATGATTCAGAGGCATTGAACTTGCAGTGAGGAATTGCTTTATTTCCTTATGATACTAATCCCACAAGTTCTGTCACAGGAACTCTCCAGAAGCCTCTGATACTTGTCTTAGAATAAACACCTGTATTCCCTGCATCCCAGATGTGGCTCTGCTACTCGTACTCATCCTGTCTCTGAGGGTGGTGCTAACCAAAGGAGGAAGTGGCAAAGGCTTAAAGGAAGTAGCAAAGCAGTGGAGTGAGAGACAAGGACAACAGAGCGGTTTCCTCAGTGAGAATCCTGACTTTCTCAGTTGCGGTGTGACCATGGGCAAGTTACTTAACTTCTCTGTGCCACAGTTTCCTCATATGAAAAATGGTGCTCCTCAGAGTATATACCTCACAGGCTTCTGGAGGAGGTTAAATACATTAGCATTTTCAAAGAGTCTGGAATAATGTCCTATACAAAGGGCATATAAACTGTTAAAATGCCATGTTCTAGGCCCTCCCTGTTGGCGCAGTGGGTTAAACACAGCACTGAGAAGCTAAAACCACTTCAGCATGAGTTCGGTCCCCGCCCACCCCGGAGGTGATCCACAAGGCAGGCAGATCTCTCCTGACCCACCCGCTACTCCCCTCAGCAGTGTACTTCGTTGATCTGCCTGTTCTGCTCCCCACTCTGTCTCTGGTGAATCCGCTCACCGCCCCTGCTCCTCTGGCCTATACCCAAGTTCTGTATAGATAAATAAATAAATCTTTAAAAAAAATGCCATGTTATTTTCACTCAGCATACTGGATGTGAGATTTTGCTGGAGCAGCCCTCTGACATGACAAAACCTCCAGTATGTCCCACACAGATAATGCAAAATGGCCTACAACCTGGCCATGTGCCTGTTCTGCCTGTAACACATGCCTCCAGCCATGCACACAGTGCTCGAGGACCCCCCACAAGCACTCCTCATGCCACGAAGAGCTCAGCACGGTGGCTCAGCTCTGTTTCTTCCGTACCTGGATATCACGGTAGGACAGCAGTAAGTTGATGATGATGTCTGAGGTCAGAACCTCCGTATTATCCATGCGGAGTTTGATCCGAGCCAGTTCCTTTGCTAGTTCATCACCCTGGTATTTCTCCCTGGCTCTCCGGATATCATTTAACAAGGTTTCTTTGTAATAAGCACTGCAGAGGGATACACAAACCTGTGGTCACATCTCCATGTATCCAGGACTCTGCTTCCTTAAGCAGCGCAACCTACTGCACTTATCATTTGTGTGAACTGGGCTAACATCCCGGGCCCCTGGCCCAAACCTATAGCCCTCCCTACATAAGGCAAACGAGACAAATTCAGTGTGGCACTGACGTTTTGCAGAAATGAACCACCTAACAGAAAGAAAAATTCTCCTCATAACAACCTTGAAAACCTTTTCAAAGCTGCCCCAGCTGGACTAGAAAGACCTACAGGACATGTCATCCACTGACTTCCTCTGGTACCTTGCTTGAAGAGTTATTATCCCACTGATTAACAGGTCATCACAAGCACAAACAAAACTCCAAAGGACTTGAAATGCAGTAAAATGAGAACTTTGCAATCCATTTACCTATCAGATGCTATCTGTCCAAGCTACTAATCATGAAGTTTTTTCTGGCTGGTCAAGAGCTGGAAACAAGCTGTGTTTCTAAGCAAACCAAGAAGTCGGGCCTGGAAGCTTATGACTACTTTTGCCTGTCACCCACCATTCTCCCTGCATAAAACCCCTGTTCTATGGGCATCTGGATGATAAGAGGGATGTAAAGACACATTCAAGGCATTTTAACTTCACACTCAAAATCTCACAAAAAACCAATGCAAGCATTTGATGCTAGTGTAAAAATCTTTAAAAATGACCCGACTTGGTACACAGACATCAGCTCACAATGATCAAAGACCGACTGAGTTGTGTTTCTTTTCCAGGTGAACTTTTTAACTGGTGACTAAGCATTGCCAAGTGATGGCACTGTCAACACACCGAGTAGCCGAATGATTTAAATAGAGAGTAAAATTAGGATGTTCATTTAAAAAAATAAGCACAATTAAACAGTAAACTTTTCAATGAAAGAGAAACATGAGAATGTCACTGTTAATTATAAAACCATGCCACACAGTACAAGCTTACACAGCACAAAGCTTGCAATAAAGATTTCAATGAACATTTGAAAAAAATGATGGCCCACAAAATGTGCTCTGCTTTAGGTTTTTATTTCCTTACTTATTTACTGCTTATCATCCAAACAATGAGCAAATTAGCAGATCTTGCTAATGTTTAAAATTCTGTCATTAGTTTACGGGGTCACTGACTTGGGTGACAGCCACTGTCCATTTTGTGGACTATCAAGACATCAAAGTTGTGCTCTGACAAGTCAAAAGCTATATTTTAGTTTTCTTTCCAAGGGTGATTCTGAAAAGCAGTTTTAATAGCTAGGAAACCTAGTGGGAACAGAATCTTCCCAAGAAAGAAGATGCTGACGAACTAAGGCTGAAGGGATGTCCTATTTTTAACAGACATGCAGCCCTGGCCGCTTCTGGTAACCAGTGAAGATGTTGTGAATCAATATAAACTTGAAAATGACTTCCAGCGCCTTTCCAGCATAGAGCTCCAGGCCACCTTCACCAGCCTATCACAGCTGGCACTTGAGCTAAAACTTCTCTGCCACCCCTGACTGGGAAGCATAGCCAGTACGTGACTATACATACATAACGATGACCACACATGACCCCAACGTTCAACACCACTTACCCTCTAACCATTGCCAAAGGCTTGCCAGTTCAAGGGGTGGAATCCACCAACAGCTCTTTCAAGACCTTTGACATTACACCAAAAGAATTATTTCCCTACTGAGACATATTTACACTGAATGAGAAACAAATACTAGTCCATTTCTTACAAAGACCTGGTTCGTGTGACAAAATTGAGCTAATCTACCTCTTTGCGACCTAAAAAGAGGACACTGGGAGAAGTTTCTCCTTCAGCCTTGCGAAGCTGTTCATTCTGCAATAAGACAACAAGGTGTGACTGATGAGAAGCTGTCCAGGGAGGTGACCCTAACTGCTCCCTATTTGCTTTCTCCACTGGCACAGTCACACGTGTTTGAGTTTCCAGTCTTCTCTGCCCATTCAAATCTGTAGAAGAAACTGCATCCAGAGATGAGGGGATGAGATAGAAAAAGAGAAGTCTATTAACAAATATGGAGTTCACACCCATACAACAAGAGTAACACATCACAGCTCAGAGCGTGACCACTGGCACCAAGGTGGGGCATGTGGACCACCACCAGGCTTTGGATTTCCTTTTGTTTTGGAAGGACAAATTTTTCTCCTGTGTGACATACCTTATAGGAATATATTCTTTAAATTGGCTGCAAACTAAGTAACTGAATCCTTTGGTTAAGCAGAATAATTTTTCTGCCTTCAATTTTTAGAATAGCATTTTAAGGGGTAGTTTCTTGAGCATGGAGGCCTGAAGAAATTATCTGACTCTTACAAGTCCACACAACAAGGAATTGCCTGCGCCAGGATTCAGACTCAAGCCTGTCCACCTCGCAGTCAGCATTCCACACCATCTGACAAAAATTTACAAAGAACACATCTTGGGATTCCCTGTGGTCAGGACAGCCTTGGCTCCATGCAACGCCATCACACTTCTCTAGCACAAGAAGTTATAGTCACAACGACCTCACGGAGGCCTTCTGACCACCTCAGTAACTGACGGAGGTGAGACAGGGTCAGGAAATCATGTTCAGAAATAATTTTGAAACACAGATTCTCAGAGTTGAAAAGAGAGCATAAAAAAAAAATCAGAGTTAATGTCCTTATTTTCCAGGTGAGAAGAAAAATTAATCAAGGTCACATAGAGATTTAGGGCCAGACACATACTCAAGCCTGACTTCATTCACTCCAGTTCTTTTGATTTGATACACCTCAGTGGACCTACTTAGTGAGGTAGGAAGGGATGATAATGGACCTTAGGGTGACTCAAAAATGCTTGGCTTGGGATCCTCATTCCCCAGACACGTTGGTCTTTTGAGAGTGTGTGGCCTCCATGAATGTGAAGGGGCACTTTTGGCCAGGCCCCAGATCTGCTGACAGCTAATGGGAATTACCATGAGGTCACGTGGATGTCCTTGAGGAGGCTAGTAAACCTGTCCACCAGGGGCACACACAGCGGGCCCAGGATGGTATCCCATGTGGGCTGCATGTACTCGGAGGCACGTCTCTGGGCATCACTCTCACAGCAAAGATAATCAGCAGAAGGCGTCACAATGTATGGGATGAAATAGTAATTCCCACTCGATGCCTGGAAAACAAAACCAAACACGTTTCACAAAGTAGCTGGCACAAAAGCAGAGCTGTGGATTCGGGCAGGTGAAAGCTGGTAGGACAGGAAAGGAGAAAGCACTAGAGTATGAACAACAACTTGTTCAATGTAATTATGAATATTTCAGGCACCAAATAGGAAACCACTCAATTTCACAAGCTTCAGCACAGTGACGTTTGACACAATTTTGTATTCAAAACAAGGTTGCTTCATTACATGACCCCCAAAACAGAGGGGCTTAACTGAGGGTTGCCACAGAACTGAGGGTTGCCACAGAAAGGTATATTTTATTTCATCACAGAAGGAAAAGGCTTGTATTTGATGGCTGAGCTATAGCTAAACTCCAAAAAAGGATGTGTGGATCAGTGAAGTCTAGAAGGTAAAATACCTGCAAGGAAATGGATTTATTTTCAAAAGGGCAGAGCCTCAAGGAAATACAGGACACCATCAAGTGCACCAACATACATTAACAATTCATGGAGTTCCAAGAGAAGAGAGAAAAGGGCAGAAAAATATTCAAATTGCTGAAACATACTAAATTTAAAGAATCAACATATGTAATAAGTTAAATAAACTGCAAGTAGGATAAATGCAAAGAAATTCACATGTAAAGTCTTGAAAGCAAAGGATACTTTATCATTCACAAAGGAACCCCAGTCAGGTTAACATAGGACATTTCATTCAGAAACAACGAAGACCCAAAAGGCAGTGGAATGGCATATTTAAAGTGTTGAAAGAATAAAAGCAGTCAACCAAGAATCTTATGTCTAGAAAAACTACCTTTGCAAAATGAAGGTGAAATAAAAGACATTTACAGGAAAAAGATAAACTTGCTAGTGGGCCCATCTTATAGAAACACTAAAGGAAGTTCTTCAGGCTGAAACCAAATGACACCAAACAGTAATTGTAATTCACATGATAAAATCAAGAATGCCAGGAACTCTAGGAACAGGTAAGTATTCTCTTTCCCTCTTTCAACTTCTTTAAAATACAAAGCAGTAAGTCTATCAAAGATATTTACCAACATAACTAAATATTCTTTAGTCTCCGTAAGAATTAGGTAAGTTGGAAATACAAGACTCCAACCTATTTTTATAAAAATGTTTTATTTCCAAAACAGTTATCTTGCCTGAAATTTCACTTATATTCTTTTAGCAAACCTTTTCTACCCAAATAGCAAAAAGTAAACTTTTCTCCCATCTTGTTCAAATTCTAAATAATCAAGTGTTAAAATGTAAAATTTTTACAAGTGCTTTGTATTGTTAGAAGTTGTAGCTCAAGTGGTCAGAGCAGCAGCAGCAGAGGCCAATAAAGGCTTGCCCACAGTGAGGAAGGGTTCTGAGCCTTCAGACAAATATTTAACCACAGGGGAAAGTGAAGTAAAAGAGAGGGGAAGCACGCACTCTGAAAATTAAGCAAGCTTAATGAAATTGGAGCCTTGGAAAAGTGAAACGCAGTTCCTCTGAGAAAATCTTTCATAAAGGTATAAAAGTTTAAAAATTTTACAGAAAGAAAGTAGGATTAATGACTACATTTCGAAAAGCAATTCATAAACTTCTAAATGAAAGCATAGGCTCTTGAGTTCAGTACTTTTCTTATAAAGAAGACAAACAGGCCCAAACATCTTCAAATGGTGGAACACATTCAGACTTGGAGAGACCAGAAATGAAAAAGGAAAATACTGATTAGCATAAGACAAGTTCAACAGCAAGGTAGGCTTGGATATTTGTAATTGTTACATTTATAAATGAAACACCTCAATAATCCAGCTAATTAAAACAAATCTAACAAAGGTACCTTAGTTTCTTACATAAAGGGATGGTAAGAACCACTATGCTAGCCACATAATATGTAAACCCTTATTCCAAACTTGTTTTCAAGTATTTCCAAAAGGATGATTCTGATAGAGTGAGGTCAGAGAGCAGAGTAAAGCCACCGGTCTCTGATACTGAGGGGTCATACTCTAAAGTCTTTAATTCCTAACTTAGGAATTGAAATTTCCAGAATAACCACCATCTACAAATGATCTCTACTACAAACAGATCCTCACTAAGTTAAAAAATAGGTGCTTTTGGAAAAGTTCTTATTACAAAAATTTGATTATGCCATCTCTAATGCTATTACATTTTAACGTCTAACAAATCATCTAGCAAATACTCATAATAGTATATGTAACCATTCTCCTACTTAAGTACTTTTTTCAATTTTCTTTACTGTATAGTATGGCGATTAACACCTTTGCATATGGCATCTTTGTATACTGGTCTTTTTCTAAGAATAATTTCTAAGGAGTGAAATTGCCAGAGCCAGTTTAAGGCCTAGACATGTGTGGCCAAGTTCTTGCCCCAAAAAGGTGGAGTAATTTGTATTCCTGCCTGTGTCATGCAAAGACTTTTCGTCTTCCTCTCAGCAGAGTTAGGTAGAGTTTCTCTTCTAGTAAATGGAAAAGTTTTACTAAATTAGGTGAAAAAGAAACACCTCATCAATATAGAAATAGGAGGTATCACCTCAACTCAAAGATAGCCAAGAAAAAAAAAAAAGATAGCTAACACAGTGGAGAATTTGAGTGGCCAAGGTTGAATAGCTCTACCCCATTCAAGATGGATTGACTCTGGAAAACACACTGATCTATGTAAACCTCAGTTTCCTCACCTTTAGGATGGGGGATTACCACTGTCAACCTCATTTGGTAATAGAGGCTTAATATGGCCTTGGCACATATTTATTGGGCATCCAGTAAATATTACTGTATTCAGTAGTTCTAGACCAGACCAGGAATTCTGAACCGGGGTTCTAGTAATTCTTGGTTGGGTGGCAGGGGTCTGTGAACATGAATGAGAAAAAAAAATTACATCTTTGTCATCATCCACCTTCAACAGAGAAGTAACAATGCCTTCAATATTACTTAAGATGATTTGCAGCCTTAATATTTTGGTAAATACATTTTACTGCCCAAAATATTACTGTGTAACTAGCCTCCTTCATTATCCTTATAACTTACATGTAAGCATCTTAAAAGACATTGTGAGAAGAGATCCACAAACTCTGCCAGACTGACAAAAAGGTCCCACAGTCTCCCCAAACCTAGCTGATATAGCTTCCCCTGAACATCAGAGTCCCTTCAGTGAGTTTCATATCTAAAGATTTTCATGAAAAGTAGCACAACTCCCATCCACAAACAGTCCAGGAAAGCAGAGCATGTCGGCGTCCCAACCTAATGGCCTACTGGGTTCAATCACGGCCACTGAACAAGGACACCTACGACTCGCCTGTCATCTGGTTGCTCTGAGGTGCCCTACACAAAAGGTCAAGGAGCCCAGAAGGCCAAGATGGAAACAAAAAATGGGGCCTCGTTACATCGACACTTACTTTCATTTATGGCTAGTGGTGGGTGGCAAAGTTGGTCAACAGCTTCACAAGTGATATAAACTCATTCTTTGGAGCAAGTAAAATGCTTAGAATTTATCCCAACAGACTTTATAATGAGACTTCCAGCTTGACCTTCCAGAGAGCCTTTTTAATAATGACACAAAAATTTAATCCACCAATAAATGGCTTCGTCAGAAGTAGGGAGAGGGGGCATTTAAGGCAGATGACGGAAGAGGTTTAATAGTACCCAAGACAAACTCATTTCTGAGCACTTAGGAAGAATACACATCTTGACTGCTGGCAGAAAGTGGTTTGTATTTATAGCTTATAACACAAAAGGGTTGCAAATCCTTATTGAAAACTGAATTTGAAAAAATCACAGAAGATTCCTCACAAGAAGATTCAGGGAGCGAATGAACAAACATTGGAAAATAATTCATAACAATGCACTTAACATGACCATGTCTGATAAGGTCAGTTTATTAAGGAAGTTAGTCCAAGTCAGTGCTGCGCCCCACAATAAATGATTACAAGGTTTAAGCTGTGAAGATACATTTCTTCGGTCAGTTGGTGGGGAATTTTTAAAAATCAGGACACATGTGCATTCAGGGAAACGCTTTTTTAAAAAAAATCAATGTAAATAGCATTATACATCACTACTTTTCTGCATTTATCTGGATGCAAGAAGAAAACAGATACAGAAGCAGAATAACAATTTCAATGGAATACTCAGGCTGCAGTGCTACTGGGAGGTAACTGTCCCTGCCGGAAGCACACCGTGCCGTACCAGCTGTGCCTCTGCAACGGCCCGTCTGATCTGTGCAAACAACTGAACGGCCACAGTAAAGTCCTAGAACTATTTCAGAGCTGGCGTGAACCTCCATGATCACCCAATTAACCATCTCATTTTATAGAGGAGGAAACGGAGACCCAGCAAGGTTAAGCCCAGAGATGAGCACAGAGCCAGACAAATCTCACGCCCTTTCCCCCTTCCTGATTCCCGTCACTATCACTATCATTCTGCCTTCATTCTGAAACACCCTTAAAGAGAGGAGGCACAAGACACAAAACCAATCAGATGGGTGACTGGCGAGTTCCACAACATGTGAGCTCTCCCTCAATGTAAAGAAAATGATGGGCAAAATGAACAATGATGTAAAATGTATACAAAAATAAAAAGAAAATGGGCACGATGAGACACCAAAGGTCATTCTGCTGATGAGCATAATTACATTTAGTTTTTAAATATAAGGAAGTGAATATAAAGTATTTAGCAGATTGGTGTTAACCACTATTGTTATTAAAGATTTCTTTACTTATGCATACAGAACAGGAGTACAGGCCAGAGATGCAGGGGTGGTGAGAGGATTCACCAGAGACAGAGCGGGGAGCAGAACAGGATGGACAAAGTACACTGCTGAGGAGGAGCAGTGGGAAAGACAGGAGAGGTCTGCTGTGCCATGTGGGTCACCTCTGGGGTAGGGATTGAACTTGCACTAAAGTGGCCACAGCTTGGCTTAGTTTCGCAGTGCAGCGCTCCAACCCGCTGCCCAGAATTAAATTTTTATTTTCACTCTGACACTGGCTCCATGAAGTTTGACAGTGTTATTCAAAGAAACAGAAATTCAGAAAAGTTCTGTGGTTGTTACCTCCAGAGTACTGCAATGGAAAAGAGAACACAAGGTCACAGGCATTAAAAAAGCAAAAAGGACCCAACAGAGGATTTTATAGGAGGTAGAAATAGAAAAGAGGTATGCAAACTAAATATTCAAAGGCAGAGATATATAAATAAATATTCTGTGTATAGAATTCTTCTCCATCTACTACAGAGGTAGCCTTTTTGTCTGAAATTGACTCTTCACTGGTAAAAGTGGTAGAAATTCTGATTCTGAACTCAGCAAATTTAAAGGATATGAAAAGGAGAAAGTTTCTGTCCTTTTACCCAAGTGACCCTAAACAGTCTGTATCACCTTTGATAATTTTGGATTCCAAGCAATACAACAGGAGACATTTTGTTATCTTAAACTCAAGCCAGGGAAAGACTTCTAGCATTCCAGACAATGTCCCCAATACTGCATCTGTTTCCCCAAGATCCAATTTACTGAGTTTATAGAGGGGGTTCTTTTCATTAGAACAATGAGTTTCCCTCCAATCTCACTGACTTTCCAGGAAAAAAAAAAAAAAACACCTAAGTCCAAATGGAAACAAGGTCCAAGGTACTTTTAACAAGTCCTTCTACACATTTTGGGTGGATTATCTCATCTTCTAGTAATTTTCCTGTGGGACAGGAAAGATTTCCACATGTCTTCTCTGGAGAGGCTGTGTACAGCTTTTCAGGTACCAATTCAATAGAGGAAAAGTATTTCTGAGCCTTGTATCAGCCTTGGAGAGACATTCCTTAGTTTTAGGGTCTACATTTCCCCAAGAAGTGATTTCATAGGTGCACAGCCCAGACCCCCCCCCCCCAAGGCTGTGCTGTGCAGGCTGCTGGGAAAGGCAGGAAGCACTCCTCTGGGTCACATTCCTTCCGGGGGGTGGGGGGAGTGTTTGCAGCTGTACAAAGGCCAGTCCATCTCACCCTAACTCAGGAGAACCCAGAACATCATTCCAGATGCAAAGGCCCCAGGGCGGGGGGGGGGGTCACTCACTCAAGGCTTTTCTAAGGCTGCACCCCAGTTTGACCTCTCCCTCTGCCCAGTCCTGCTTGCCTCCCTCTCTCTCCTTGGTGTTGGTGCCAGGGGTGTTCCTTAATAAATGTCTTGTACGCTAAACTCAGTTTCAGAGTCTGTGCCCAGCGGGAAAACAACCTGCAAAATATACTCCAACTCTGAAGGCAAAACTTTCCTTTTGCAAAGGAAAATGAAAACCAAGTCAAAGAATGCCGTGAACTACAGACACTACCAGACGAACAGCAAGTACCAAGGTTTAATAGGTAATGTCAGTCTCTCGGGATTGGATAGGTTTTTATTGGTTTCCGTAAAGGCATAACGACAGTGCTGAAAGTGGCTATTTTTTTTTTGTTCCCTCTTAAATAGCAAACAGTAGCATAAGAATTAAAAAGGCTGAGAACAATACACAAAAAAAGTCATTTTCATTAAAAAAAATTTATGGAGCTTGAAGGGATAATGTTCAGTAAAGTCAGTCAGAAGGAGAAAGGTGTCACTTCTATGTGGAATATAAAGCAACTAAACTAAGAGTCAGATAAAGACAATCTGGAAACCTTACCCTGGGTGCCCACAGGACAGGCGCAGCAGGAGCTTGGGGCAGTGGAGAGGGAATGGAGGAGGGGTAGAACAATGGGGGGGGGACACAGGACCATGGAGGTGGGGTGAGGGGGAGCTGGTGGTGGGCGTTATGGTGGTAATACCTGGTGGGGTATTCCGACATTAACTCAGTTAAAAGTAAGTATCTTAAAAATCTGAGAATTATATTTTTAACTCCAACACTGGATCAGGTGTCAAATGTCATCACCGTGTCATGGCTGCATCTTTTAAAACAAAAGGGAGACTAGCAAACCCGAGTGAGACAGAAGGACGTGGAATTACACCACACTTCTCTTCAGCTACTGGCAGGGACCGTCAAGTTCAGGCTGTACCAACTGGGGCACAAGCTCACACGCTCCTTTGCTAAGGAGTCCCTGGTGGGGAGCGCGAGGTCCTGGCTCCAGCTGGAAGAACCGTGGAGGTTCTGGGGACACTGACCCGGCTCTGCAGACCATCAGACAGCTGGTTCCAGGCGCAAAGGCCTAGTACAGAAAGAACAGCAGACACTTGCCTGCCCCTGCTCAGCCCCACACTCCGCGCGGCTGAGGGGCTGGAGCAGGCTGGTTGCTTGAGGGAAAGGGGGTTTCTCACTGCCCTCCTCAGAAACACAGCCAAAGATGTGCCTAGACGTTGCTGTGCGTTCTGTAGTTTCAAGCATTTTATGTTTACACCTAGGAGGTAAAAAAAAAAATCTGAAAATGTAATACTCACCGTGTTTTTTTGAATTACCATATCCTGAAAAGAAAAAGAAAAAGGTAAGAAGAATACATCGTTCCCCCAAGCAAGTATTTTGCCTCCCCCACATTACATAGCACCCAACGCAGAGCAAGAGTTAATAGTTTGAAACTTCTCTCTGCAAAAGCTTCCCGTAGCCTCTCAGAACTATAATATCCTAATTCTGAGGTTTATCATAAAGGCTGCGCTTTGGAACTATGTGGGGAGGTATCTAAGTTCATAAGGATTCTCCCCTAGCAGTGGCAAGGGTTTTGGCTGAAACTATTTTAGGTTCAGGTCGGGGGTTCTGAGTGTCCTGTACCACCTTGTGTTCCCAGTGAAGACAAGTGATGGCAAGGAAGGGCATGGGGAGCACCAGGGGTCCTTGGGTAAGGAACCGTCTCGTGACTCAATGTGATGGTGACAGACCACTCGGGGTGCCTCCCCACAAGAAGGCTCACGGTTCCTGACACACCTCACTATAATCATCTAGGTTTCAAATTCAACAGCCACCACAGCCAGTTACTGTACCAGTTATGCAGCCAACACTTGCTGAAAAAAGAAACCATAATTAAACAGCTGCCCCATAAAGTGTATTTTAAGTCTCGAGATTTCTGTTTTCTAATTGCAAAAGCAGGTTGCTTCTGCTGGCACTGGATAGAATCGACTACCTGTTTCCATTTTAGGAAAATTCTTCCCTATCGTTAAAAATTAAAATTTGGCCCTCCGTGGTGGCACAGTGGGTAAAAGTGCAAGTGAGCCACAGACACCTCAGTGCAAGTTTGATCCCCATCTGCCCCAGAGGTGACCCACATGGCGTGGCAAACCTCTCCTGACCCGCCCGCTGCTCCCCTCAGCAGTGTACTTCGTCCATCTGCCTGTTCTGCTCCCCACTCTGTCTCTGGTGAATCCTGTTATCGCCCCTGAACCTCTGGCCTGTACCCCAGTTCTGTATACATAAATAAATCAATCTTTAAAAAAATTAAAACTTATGCAGGTTATGGGACTCCATAGAGGCATTCACTAAAGCACAGTTGAAAAAAACAATGTACTGAACTGGGGGAAAATATCCT
Source organism: Condylura cristata (assembly GCF_000260355.1). NCBI lineage: Eukaryota > Metazoa > Chordata > Mammalia > Eulipotyphla > Talpidae > Condylura > Condylura cristata. Next base: position 7,533,294 of record NW_004567128.1, read on the forward strand.
AAGTTGAAGTTTCTCATCAAAATGTAGTTCAATAATTTACACTGACATATTTCCTAATTGTAGGTATTTCTTTTTTTTTAAATATTTATTTATGCATACTGAACCAGAGGTGCGGGAGCTGAGAGGATTCACCAGAGACAGACTGGGGAGCAGAACAGCAGAACAGGCCAGCTGATGAAGTACACTGCAGAGGGGAGCAGTGGGCAGGTGAGAAGAGGTCTGTCGTGCCATGTGGATCACTTCTGGGGCAGGCAGGGATTGAACTCATGCTGAAGTAGCGTTAGCTTCTTTAGTGTTGAGCTTTAACCCGCTGCGCCACAAGGGAGGGCCTAATTGTAGGTATTTCGAAGCATTGCTGTCTTAGTGAAAAATCAGCAGTAGAAAAAGAATCCATTATCTAAATACCTCAAGTAATTTAGACAAATTTACAGCCTTTGGAAAACTATTCAACAATGTAAAGTATTACAATAAAACAACCTTTTTACTGTCACATTGCCTTATTAATACCTTCTTAAACCACAGCACTGCATTATAATTACAGAGGACACAGTCAGCAAAGTTCAGATGATCTAGAACCTGTACAGGCTACACATGTGAATGAGGTGGTAGTTACACCAGGAAATAATCCAAGATTATTAAAGAATCAGAAAATATGGTTAATCTTAAATCTCAAGAAACACAAACAAAAATGTCCAACTTGGCCATTACAAAATCATGCTATTTAAAGACTAGTTATCTTTAATGCTAAGGGAGCTGGACATTTTGAAATAATGCCCATAAAAGCTACCTCAGAACCACGGGTTCTCACTCCTGGCTACACATTTGGGAGAGTATTAAAAAAAAAAACAACCCCTGGATGCCACTGGCCCGGGTGTGGCCTGTGGCCTGGGTACCAAGGTATTTATAAGCTCTCCAAATGACTGTCAAGGGCAGTCAAGGCTGAGGAACACTGTGTGGATAGACTAATCCTTTATTGCTGACATGATTTAACACAGACCAGCTTTTTCAGACCAGTGTTAAGATAGTCAACAATATTATTACTTGAATTTTACAGTAACTCACTTAGACATTCATTTTATAAACATGAACAATTTTTGTAAGTATTATGCTACTTCAAAATGCTTGCTACAGAGTTGCAAAAATACATTTAAAAAATTCTCAGTAATTCTGAGTTGCATGAACACTCCAGATTTCAGGCTTGCTATGCTTTAAATGGAAGGGGGGAATAACAGACTAAATACTGATTATACCTATGCTAAAATGTTCTGCCCATTTTGGCACTGTCAAATGTCTTCAAATTATTATTCAAGTTCAGAACTGATTTTTTTTTTAAATGTACAGGTCTAGATCAAGTTGCCCATGAAAAGATTCAGGGTGGTGTTTGCTTCAAAAGAAACTAGAGGAGTATTTTGCCTTTGCTTCGCCCATGAGCCTGGAGATGTCCATGTTGCCCACGCACATCTGTACCGCTGAGGCTCACAGAGCGGCCAGGAGTCATCGGTGGGAGTCACAGCCTGGAGTGCAAAGGAAAGAGCTGCACACAAATGCTGCTCTCCTCTGTTACACTACACGCACAGAAGTGAACACACCACTGCTTCCCCAGGGCAAGGCAGCAGGAGAAGAGGAACCCCGCCCTTTACCTTCAGCGAAAGAGCAGTGTCAGCATCCGTGTCGTGGTAGAGGATCACATTATTGGCCATATCAAAGCTCTCACGAACTCCCAGATGGTAGAAGAGTGAAGGCTGTCTGGAGACATCACTCATGTCCACCACAGCAACATCTGGGATGGACAAAGGGAGATCAGGGTGGGGATGGAAGAGAGCTGTTAACGTGATCTGCTTTCTGACAAGCACCAGGTATGTGATCTAGAACAAAGGCTACACATGCAATCTGTATTTCTGCCATCAGCTTTTTAGGCAATGCAGAAATGAGGAATGATCTGATTATAACTACCCATGGGCTATAGAAGAAAAGCACTAAAACATTAAACACGAACCAAAGTACTTTCTTTCTCAAAGTGCTGGGAATGTACCCTCTCTGAAACATTGATGATGGATGTGTTTTTGTCATTATTATTAGGAGATATCACATGCAAAGACTGCAGTAGCTTACACATGAAGTATAAGGTCAAGTGGAATGAACCATGCAGCTATTACGCAGCCCAAGGTAGCAAGAGTGAGCTGTACTGTGGCACCCCGCGCCTCTCCCTAACCATGTCTCCCTGTCCTTCCTGTCCTGATGATGTGTTCATATCAGTGCTTGCCAAAGTGTGTACATGCATCTTACATATACTACCGTATGAATTCCTAAACAGTTCAAATTTCCCACATCTTTGAACTCTATACATAAATAGCTGCTCCTTGGACAACGGGTTTGAACCGCACATGTCCACTTACATGTGGATTCTTTTTCTGTCCCTAAGGACATCTGAGGATTCAGCCAACCTATATTCCCAGCTGGTTGACTCTGTAAATACAGAACCCGTGGAAATAGAGGCCTGGCTAAGAGAGACTTGAGCATCTATGGATTTTGGTATGGGGGCAGAGTTGTCCTGACATCAAACCCCTGGAGAGCATCTAGGGATCTAATGCCCCTCGCCCTGCCCTGTTCTAGAGCCAGCTATAGTATCACCCCACATGTACTCTCTGACTTGCTGCCTTTCAGTGACAGGCCAGTGTATTTGTCTGGGTCTAGTTCATCCATTACCATGGCAGCACAGCATTTCGTTCTGTATGGGCTAGACTGCAGTATCTTTACCCATCCTGTCTGGAGACACCCCGTTCATGTTTCTTTCTCCTACTTCTAACAGGTATAACGATTATTTCTGCACTGCGTTCCTGGTCCCCAAGTCTGCCAACTTGACAATGAGGCTCAACTGCCCTCATAGCTGTGTCCTGGAGAGACCTATTCAAAACAGGGAAGGAGCCTATCATGGCATCAGGAAAAGCTGACACTTGGCTAGTAACAGTGAACGCCATTTAAAAACTCCTCTGTGAAAGAGCAAACTCATTCGGTCCAAATTTGATTTGACTTCCTCTTCATGTGCATAATTTTGGCAAGTAATGTCCAAACTTATGTTGGCCCTGCTGTGACTCATAGAAAGTAAGTGAAAATACCAATGAAAGAACAAAGGCGGGGGAAGAGGTGGTGGTGAGGAGGGACTAAGTGCCTAGGCTGCCGCCCCTTGCAGAGGCAGCGGGGACCAGAGCCCAGCACAGCACACTCTGGGGTGGGCCTTTCAGCCTCACCAATGGGTTTCCCAGTTAATGCCAAGCACTGTGGTGGGTAGCAGGCACAGAAGTATGAAGGTAGAAGCTCTTACCTCAAAAACATGCAATATAGTAGAAGGAACCAGAAGTAAGTGGTAGGTGGAATCATGGTGTATGTGGGCAGGGGGCAGCTACGCTGAGGGAAAGAGCAACAGAGGCAGCCCCAGGAGGACAGCTGTGCCACACTAGGGCAGAGGGTGCTTGCGGAAGGCCTGCAGGAAGTGATGCTGCCTGGGACCCCTGGGCCCAGAAGAGTTAGGTGGGCGACTCAGGGTGAGGATGGGGAATGGAACACAAAGAACGTCCTAAAGAGAGAAGACAGCAAATGCAAAGGAAAGGGGCAGTGGAGACGTGCAAATAATGTTACTTCAGACACTTTCAGGGGACCCGAGCACGCAAGACCATGAGCCCGACACAGTTAGTAAATTCCATGCAGTGAAGGGGTCTCAGGGCTGTGTTAAGAGAGCTGGATTCTTAAGACAATGGGAAACCTATGGTAGGGGGTTGCTTTTTCTATTTTTATTATGGAAAATTACTAATACAAAAAGCATGGAGAGAACAGTCTGATGGGGCCCCTGAGTCCCCTTACCTCCCTCAGCAACTGTCACCTCATAGCCAATTCTGTTTCATCTCCACTGCCATTCACAACACCCCCCTCTTCATACGATTCGGAAGCAAAGCAAAGACATCATTGAGTACTGAAGTGTTTCAGTATTTATTGCTAAAAGATGAGAATTCAAACAAACTAAATAACCATAGAGTCAACTTCTCACCTAAATATACAAATATATAATGAGGCATTTTAAACAGGAGACTGTCATGTCCAAGTGCCCCTTTTAGAGGTAGTCACCAAAGAAAGGACAAATATACATGCCGAGAGGACACTTACAACCCAGCCTGGCTAAGTGATCTCAGATGGTGATGGTTCCCCAGACTGTGCTCGGAGTCAGTCACACTGCAGCTGAATAAATCAGACATTCTGCCTGTAAGATTGGTCCCTGGACTCTTACCTGCTGGAAGGAGAAAGAACGTGTTTCGCAGTGATGCTGTTAAGGAGCAGAAACATAGCCACTACCATCAAGGGCACGGGGACCAGGCTCTAGACACTAGAGCAGAGCAAAGCAAGGGCCAAGGAGACTGGTGCGCAGGGTGGGGGGATGTGGGTGAAGGACAGCAGCCCCCCCCTACTCCCCACTTGGTGGAGCAGTTCTCTCTTGCCAAATAAATTCAGTTTTAATCTGGAGACACGAGTTTTTTTTTTTTTCCCCTTTGACTTCTCAACATTCCGTGCTGGGACCTGGCACAGATCTCACTGCCTCCGCTAAGGAGCCTTCCCCTGGCTCCACCACCAAGGGATGGCAAAGAGGCTTGCCAGGGTCTAGCACAAGGCAGATTAGTATTGCTACTCAAAAAATGCTGGGCAACTCATGTTCAATAGGAAAATGATCTCAAGCCTCAAGCTGAATTTTCTGCCTGATGTCTGTCACTCAGGCCAGTACACCAAGTTCATTTGGAAGATATATACGACGGTATTGAACCAGCTTATTTTTAGAAGTTCTACGGCACTAATTTATAAATGCTAAATATGATGAACACCAGACTGGAACGTTTAAATATACACGAGAAACTGAGGGCTTTTTACCTAAAAGCTTCAATCATCACAATGATCACTGGCTTTGCCATTTACAAAAACTTCCAGGCAGCAAAGTTCAATTTCAGAACCACCTTGTGAGAGGTCTGTAGGTGTGAAAATAAACCCCCAAGAGAGTAAGAGCCTTGCCCGAAGTCAGTGAGCTCACAAGAGAGTCAGGGCTGGGGCTGAGCTTTCCTGCTGCCAAGTCCTCTACCTTCCCGACGCACTGTCTGAGGTTTGGCCATGCAGAGGCCAGCCATGCATTTATCCAGACACACGGAAGGCAAACCCACCAGATAAAAAGGAAGTGCTCAAGTGCAGATTCGCACCCCCATACACAGCCAGCGCTCCTAGCCAGCACTACCTCCTGGCTCCCGGGGCACAGGGCAGACTCAGGGCGTCTGTGCGGTATAAACCCTTCTCCCAGTGGGAAACCCACCCCCTGCCTCCTTGGGCTCACAGACCTTGAGTGGTGCCACATCAGGGCCTGCACAAAGCCAAGGCACCCATGAGATCTCCCCTCACCAGGCAAGTGCTGAGTCGCATACTGGCGTGCCCTTCACATGGTTTAAGGATAGATCACAGGGCTCTTACACACTAGTATGAAATAGGTGAACACTGTGTAGGATTTTAGTTCATTAAACACCTTTGAACACTACCTTCAACGTTATTTTGTGAAACGTTTGTAAGTAATAAGAAAAACCTTATTTTTTTTGGTGTACTACACAAGTATCTGATTTCCATCAGTAAACAAAATGCTATATGCTATATGAGTTACCATACAGTAATTCTGCAATCACGCCAGTTCATATCAGTCTTTAAATATATTCCAGATTATCCGTGAACCTATCCACTGCAAGCAGAAAAAGTAATGAACATAAACCAGGCTGCGTGTGACTAAAGGAAGAGAGTTAGCTTTTAGAATAATTTTCCTACTAAAGATATTTTTTAAAATCTGACTGGACTTAGTACATTCAAAAGCACCTAAGAACAGAAAAGGCCAGATTTACTGGACAGAAAGTACCTCAACTAACACCACCATAATTCAGATCTTAGTTTGTTGCTTCTCATTTCCCACATACCTGACACCTCCTCTTCCATGTCACCCTATACTTCCAATTCTGGGTGCTGAGCTGAATACACCACCGCAATCCTTTCATCTTCATCACCTGAAGGCTCCTCTTTATCTTCCTTCCATTCTTTCAAAAAGGGATCTGCTGTCACACGGTGGGCTGGGGCAAAACTTTTCGACGCATTGCACTGAAGGCCTTTCTGACTAGCAAGTAATGACCCCTTAACAGTCCCTTCTCCTAAAAGGCCTGTGTTGCACGCTGCCTTCGAGATGCGAGCTATTTCCGAGATGAGGAGAGCCTGATGTACTGCTACAACACTACAAACTCAAGAGGGGACCGCTGAGCTTTTCTGCTCTAATGACTAAATTGTAGGAAATGGCCCCTGCCTTTATTAATTTGCTCTCTAACGTCTCATTAAAATGAATGTCAGTGAACACAAGAGGACCAAGACTCTTTGCATCTACCTCAACCATAATACCTCCATTCTTTTCCATAAAATCAACTGCTCCTTCCTCATCACCACCAGGCCCAGGACTCCTGCCTGACAGCGACGTCACCCACACTGCTCTGCACTCTGAGCCTGCCTGAGGGGAGTGGAATGCAGTTCACTTGCTGATAGTGGCGGTGACTCACTGCTGATATGGGGCCAATTCTCCTTGTCCTGCTGCCCTTTAATGCTC
>NW_004567128.1:7541008-7552941 GCF_000260355.1 Condylura cristata
GACCAGGAGAAGCCACCCCAGCTCTGGCTCAAAAAGAGGGGAAGGGGCCTCCTTATGCTCATGAGTGTGGGGCCATCTCTACTTCCTTCCTCTGTTCCTGGAAGCCCTGCAATCCCAGCGCTCACCACTGGTGGCAGAGCGAGCCTGTGCCAGTAGGGCCCACAGGTGGCTGGAACCCAGAGGGTAGGCAGACTACTTTAACTCAGGGAACTCTGGTCCCAAGGGGGAGCAGTGAGTGCCCTCTGCTTTAGTGTTCCTCAGACCCGGGCATACTAGTGGGAAGTCTCAGGCAGAGTGGAGTAACTAAAGCCCCAGCTTTTTTGCCACAAGGGGAAAGGGAACCCCAGTAAACCAGAAAGCCCAAAGGAGATCATGGAGAGGGAGGAGCTTGGGAAACCACCCAAATAAAATTGTTTATAAACTCTTGCTCCTATCCCTCTACTCCAAGCTGTGCACGTATGACTCTAACCCGTCTGCAGACCAAAGCCTCTGGGAGCAGACAGACCCTTTCCTCCCGCCACCCAGTGTACAGACTGGCCAAAGGGTGGTACAATATGTGGTCATTCCAACAGCACTGAAAAGCTTTGAAGTGAGAACTGATGGCCCAACAGAAATGAAACTGGGTAGCCTGAACCAACCAGGCTGAATATCTGCTCAAGCAAACATATCAACAGATTGCAAAGGATTATAAACAAGGTCCAGAGTCCCAGAACTTGACACTGGAAATGTTCAGGACATAATCTAAGCAGGAAAGCTTCAACTCACGTGGGAAAAGACAAGCAACCAAACCCACCACAAGATGACAGAGATGTCACAATTACCTCACAATGACTTCAAAGGAGTTCTTATAAACATACCCTAAGATGTAAGGGCAAATACTCCTGAAAAGAATGGGAGAAAATAGGAAGTCTCAACAAATAAACAGAAGTTTTTAAAAAGAACCAAATGGAAATTTTGGAAATGAAAAAAAATGGAGTAACCCAAATCAAAAACTCACAACATAGGTACACAAGAAGAATGGAGATAGAGGGGCTAGTTAATTTAAATATAACACAATAGAAATTATTCTATTTGACCAAGAGAGAAAAAAGACAAAGGGTTTATGCCCAAATACAGAAAGATCACCTAGAAATAAAGACCCCTCCGAAGACAAATAACAATGAAAATTGAAATATCAGTTCTCAACTATCAGATTAACAAGAGCCCCCCCCAAGTGGCAACCTGTTTAATTAACAGAGCTGTAAAGAAAGACAATATAAAAGATGGTAGAAGCCAGAGATGGGAATATGACACTACCTATGGAATTACAAGTTCACTTATTCTTTAATAAAAATGTATCAGTGATATTATGATCAAGTAGCACATGTGCAAAGTCATTCATTGCAGCTTAACTAAAAAACAGACATCCAAACATTGCTCAAAAAGAGGTTGGTAGCATAAATGATTTGTCCACTCTACAAAATACTGTCCAACCATAAGGGAGATTCCCACATACTGATTCCCATAAACTGTTCATGGAAAAAAGCAAGGTGCAGGTAATTGTATTTGGCTGGAATCTTCTCATTATGGGAGAATAAGAGTATATACATATGTGCTTGCATTACATAAACAGGTGGTCAAACCTTTTCTTTCTACTTTGTAAGCCACACAAATGTAGCCATTGTTGCTCAAAAATAGCCACAAATAAATGGATGTGTTTCAATAAAACTTTACTTACAAAGTAAAAGCAGCTTTTGAGTTGCAGCTTCATGACACCAAAGACATAAATGAGAAACTAAATGTTGAGAAAACAATAAAGGGGTTAAAAGAACATAATACATAAAACATCAAACTCAAACTTTTATGCATTAAAGATCAGCAGTATTAAGAAAGTTTAGAGAATGGGAGAAATCATTTGCAAAGCATGTATGTGATAAGGGATTTCTCTTAAATATATAAAGAACTCTTACAACTCAATGATAAGATGACAGGTAAACCAATTAAAAAAAAAGAAACAGGCAAAGAATCTGAATAGACATTTCTCCAAAGAAGATCTATAAACAAGAACACATGAAAAGATCACAACATTCTTAGTTATCAGGGAAATTCAAAGCAAAACCACAATGAGATATCACTTCAAATCCACTAGGCTCACAATAAACAAAGAAACAAAAAAGAGTTGGCAGGGGTGTGGTGAAATTGGAACATTCATACATTGCTTATGGGAATGTAAAATGATGCAACCTCTCTGGAAAGGAAAACATTTTTTTGAATAGCATTTCCTCCCAAAGTTAAGTATAAGAAAAATGAAACCCAAGTGTCCATTGATAGATGAATGGATAAGCAAAAAGTGGTCTATCTCTACAATGGAATATTACTAACCTTTAAAAAGGAAATTCTTGACACATGCTACAACATGAATGAACCTGGAAGATATGCTAAATGAAAAAGACCTGAAATGAAAGACAAAACCCATATGATTCCACTTATATAAAGTATCCAGAGTAGTCAAACTCATAGAAACAGAGAATAAAAAATTGGAAGCCAGGGGCTGCGGGAAGGGGAAATGGAGGTTTAATAGGTACAAAGTTTTGCAAATTGATAAAGTTCTGGAGGTTGAATACACTAAACACTTAGAAATTGTTAAGATGGTTAATTTTATATGCTCTGTTTATCATTAAGAATTTTATATAAGATTCAACAGTTACCATACAAGTCAAAAATCCCACTCCTAGAGAAAAGCAAACATATGTTCATACAAAAATTTGTAGCATTATCACCAAAAGTGGAAACATGCTTTATGTCTGTCAGTGGCCGAAAGGCAAACACTCTGGCAAAGCCATACAAGAGTATTAATCAGCAATAAAAAGGGAATAAAGTAATGCTATAGGATATAACATGGATGAATCATGAAAACATGTGAAGTAAAAGAATCCAGTGGCTAAAGCCCCATCTCATGTGGTTCCGTTTATACACATCACAAACTGGTAGAGAATCAAAATGGAATAAAGGCTCCCTGAGTGAGGTGAGTGGCAGGTATGAGGAAGGATTTCTAATTGGGTACAGGCTTCTTTTAGGGGTAATGAAAGTAGCCTGAAATTAGGTAGTGATGGCTCGACACCTCCAGGACTGTATCATCACTGAACTGTACACTTGAAGTGGATAAATAATCTCTCAACAGAACTTTTTCAAAAAGAAAAAAACGTACTAGAATATTCACAGTGGCAGCACTGTTCACCACAGCCAAACTGAGAACTCCAAAATGTTCAACAACAGACAGGTAAACTGGGAAACAAATGAAAATGAACAAATTATTGCTGTATTAACAACAGAGGAATCCCACAAACATAATGGTGAACGAAAGGGGTCAGGGCCGAAAAGCACCAAACCGTCTGATCCTGGCTCACCTTTGCTGGTAAGAAATGAGGGAAGCTGTTACTTGGCCAGGGATGGGCTGGGGAGCTGAAACGATCCCACTATGGGGTGTGCTGGTGTTGGCTTTTGAAATCTGGGAGCCGGGTACCTAGATCATCCCCTTCTACAGATGTTTTACCTCAACAAAAAGAAGAGGTACTGTTCAAGTGGGGATTTGAGCCTTTTCTCATTTCCATTCATCAGCACAGGACACGGGCTGCAGTTAGGATAGAACCCCAACCTGTGAGCTTTGGAAACCTTTCTCACTGACTACAGAAAGATAGTGACCCCACTACATCATGACTGTCCAAAGCCCTGAGTCCTGGTTAAGTTCACGAAGCCTATTTCCTTCCACACTGAGCTCTGGTCTGTTCCCTGGTGGGATCAAGGGGAAGGTAGTGGGCAAAGAGGGCTGGCATGGGGGCGCTGATGTTTCTTGAGCACTTAAGAGCAGGGCACTGTGCTTGAATCTCTGCCTAGAGATTTCTTTAACATGAGGCTCTTGTAAGTTATTCAGAGTCACTTGCCAACAAGTGACAGGATAGAAATTGAAACTTGATCCATAAAGCTAATGTGCTTTCCCCTCTGCCACTTCTACTGCCAGGGGCAGCAGGACATAATAAGAACACACGTAGGTAACATTTCATCACAGATCAATTAGGGCGGCTTTTACCCCAGCACAGAGCAGACAATTTACCTGAACAATAACCTGCATGCCCTGCATTTCCTGGGGGACACATCCCGGGGCCAGATGAGCTACTTGAAGCAAGGTGTCAGGCTTGGCTTAGCAAAAGTCTTAGTTTGAGAGCAATTGTTTGAGGACCTAAATGTGAAATCTAAAACTGTGAAACATTTGAACAGGAGTATCTGCATAGCCACATCCTTGAGGTTAGACGAGACTTCCTAGGGAGTACACAGAAGGCAACCAGAAGTATACCCTAAACCAGACTTCACCAAAATAAAAATTTTCTTCTCATCACAAGTCATCATTAAGGAGACGAATAAACAAACCACAGTTTGAGAGCAAATGTTCACAAAATAAAGTTCTGACAAAGCTCTTGAATTCCAGATATATCAAGAATTCCTTAATTTAGAGGTCAGCTGACAACCCAAATAGCTGGGTAAATGGTTTAAACACACATCACAAAGGAATAGATCTCTGTGACTGAAAAGCACGTGAAAAGGCGCTACTCATTAATTACCCAGGAGCAGTGAGTTAAAACCACTGTAAGAAACCACTATACTCCCCACTAGCAAGGCCAAAATCAAAAAGCTCAAAAATACCCAGTGTTGATAAGGTGGCAGCCGCCAGACCTCTCACGCTCTGGTGGGAGAAATATAAAATGGTTCAACCACATTGGGGAAAGGCTTAGAAGCTTCTTATAAAGTTTAACATACACCTACTCTTGATTCTACTCCCATTCTTATGGCAAGAGGCATAAAAGCATTTGTTCACAAAATGACCTATATACAAACGTTCATAGTAGTTTCACCTAGAACAGCGCCAAACTAGGGAGCCACCACATACCCCTCCACAGGATGCCCGAGCCAGCTGTGCATATTCATGTAATGAATTCGGACTGAACAAGGAATGAGCTACTTGAGCATGCAGGACAGGGATGAATCTCCAAAACCTACTGAGCAAAGGAAGCCGGTCACTGGAGAGCAGATGCTGCAAGAGCCCCTAATACAAAGCTCTTGGAAAGGCAAATCCAGCTGGTAGTGACCCTGGGTCTCTCACTGCCTGGGCCAGGAACAGGTGGAGGAGATGGGAAGGACCTTCCTGGGATGATGCAAACTAGATCGCAATGGGACTAAACATGGGTTTAGTCCTTTTTCAAAGTTGAACAGCTTAATATTTGTGCATGACAATGTGTATATTTCATATAAAAATGCTTAATAGTCAAGTATGAGGTGGGGGATGGGGAGCAAATAAGAAATCAAGAAGGCAGAATGTTAATTGTTGAAGCTGGGTAATAAACATGCTAGACATTTTTCATAATTAAAAAAAAAAAACTAAAAAAAAAGTCTACATTTTGGGCCCTCCCTGGTGGCACAACAGGTTAAAGCACAGCACTATGAAGGTAGCTGCAGCCACTTCAATGTGAGTTTGATTCCCCGATTCCCAGGGGGGAGCTGACCCACACAGTGCAGCAGACCTCTCCTGTCTTGCCCACTGCGCCCCTCAGCAGTATACTTTGTTGTTGATCTGTCTGTTCTGCTCCCCACTCTGTCTCTGGTGAATCCTCTCACTGCCCCTGCACCCCAGTTCTGTATGCATAAATAATCTTAAATAAACAGCAGGCTCAAACAGCAAAGTCGCAATTAAATGCTGCAGGTGTTACACTTCTTTCATTAGTAGCCCACGTGGCTAAGCTAAAGAAAGAGGCTTGTCACTGAGTCAGCACAACAGCAGCTTGAAGAGGAGATGGTTGAGGGAAAGGTCCTCATGGACAAGCCAGCAATCAGGTCCCACCAAGGTCCTGCCAGGGGCCTGGACAGTCTGGCCCCTGGAAGTAAAGTCACGGTTACCTGGGCCTAAATACAAGGACACTTTCCAGTGGGGAGGGGCAGAGAAGCTGAGTTACAGCCCTACCTTTAATCTTTATTGTACTTGCTTAAAATAAAATGTCACGCTACAGAAAATAGTATATAGTCTAGAAAATGTGGACAAACAAAAAGAATTGGCATTCCTGACACACAAATCAAACAACTATTTTCAATCTAGTGTATTTAGCGTGAGTTCTTCTCGTCTCTATAAGATACATGCCAGTGAGCAACACGGATCAGAGCCAGAAAGGTGTCATTAGGATAGATCTTAGTTGTTAATGAAATTCCAACCAGACTTGAAACATCTATGCCTGGTCATCATTTTCACTGTGGTTTCTACAGGAACTCACCTTCTGATTTCCTTTTGAGGAGATTGAACAAGTTTTGCTTCACCCTTATAGAAGCCAAATGTCATTCATGTCCACTGAGAGTTATTCCAAAAACAGAACTGGACAGATGTTCTCAGCAGTCACTGGGAGTAGCAACAAAACTGACCGTGGCACCTGCTGCCCAAGTCCACTGTCTGGCAGAGCAGCAATCACTAGATCGGTGGCTATTTAATCATAATTGTTTCAGTAAGATTTAGACACAAGGGCCTCCCTGGTGGTGCAAGGGGTTAAGTTGCAGCACTATGAAGCTATCCACAGCCACGGCAGCATGAGTTCAATTGCTGGCCAGGGAGCGGACCTACACAGAGCAGCAGACCTCTGCTGTCTCACCTGCTGCTCCCCTCGGCAGTGTGTTTCAGTCGATCTGTCTGTTCTGCTCCCCACTCTGTCTCTAGCAAATTCTCTCACCTTCCTTACCTCTAGCCTGTACCCCAGCTCTTGTGTGCATAAATAAATCTTTAAAAGATTTACATACAATTTAAACAATTAAAATAGAAAATAGTGCTACTTGCTAGGAAAGCAAGACTCAGTGTGCACACAGCTGACAGAAATCTGGGAGGAGCCTACCAAGGCTTCCTGGAGGAGCTGAGGTGGGAAGGCTGAGCCAGCTGTGGACAGAGGACAGGCGTGGGCTGGCCTAGGTGCCAGCACACAGGACTTCTTGGTGGATGGCATGGATTAAATGTGCCAAGCCTGGTCCAACCTTGAGAAGCCAGTTACAGAACTGTTGGCAGGAACATGGGTGAGAGAAGACAATGTCTGGACCAAGATGGTACCAGGGGCACATAGAGGGAAGGAAAGCAGATTGGAGGACCATTTTGGGAAGCAATGGACAAGATTTGGCAATGAGGGAAAGACTGGCAGCTTTCTGGCTGAAATTGCTAGGTTGATGGTTTACCCATCAGTGTTTACTTACAGGAAGGCAGGCAATACCTGCTGGAAAGAGACTTGCAGAGCATATATGCATGGCAAATGAAGTGAATATTTTATCACCATCACCCACATCTCACCAGAGTATCTTCAATTTAAACCTTCAGTTTTTACATATCCAAAACTGTTTTTGAGGAAACAACACGTGCCAAGCCATAGAAGGTATAAGGCACCTTTCAGGCTACTTCTTGAACAGAAGCCAACACACCAGAGTTAGACCACTAATGCTAGCCGAGACACGCTCTCTGCCACTTCTAGCAGAATGCACAGGGAGCCCCACTGGTCAGCTAAGCTAGGCTGCCACAACAGACACTGCCCCAGGCTTCCATGGGTAACGACCGCCTCGAGCTCATGTGAGCACCTCATTTCTGAATTCCTTAGCCCACAGCAGCACAGGGTGAGGCTCACGATCAGCATGTATTATAAACTGATGCTCCACCATATGCAATGATAGATGGCCTGACTTTCTCTTACAAAAACAGGTTCCAAGAGGCATTTATTTTTAGCCTGAGGGCTAGATTTTCACAAGCCAACCTGGAGTCTCTGACCACTGAGAAAACCCCAAGTGGTAGCAGCCGGAGCAAATTCAGCTTCTCTCTGGCTTATGCAAAAAGCAAAGAGGATACACACTGCTCTCTGCCAGGGAATGACTCGAGGAGCCAAGTGTCTTCGTCTTATGCCACTGCCACCTCCCAAATGAAGCTCCCCAGGGAGAATGCAGAAAGGGCTGACAGAGTACAGACATGCCAGCACCTGGGGCCAGAGGTGACAGACATCAGTCCTGCTTACATCTCATGGGCCAGAACCAGTCACAGGTGCTACCTAGAGTCAAGAGGTGCTGGAAAATGCGGTCCCTACTTCCCAAATACAACCAGAAGCACTAGTCTTTGCGGGGCACATGACCAGCTTTGCCACACTTTGCAGTATCCAAATGACTCCTGTGCGAGCCAACCAGGAAAAATGTTATCTGCAGGATATAGCTACACTGGACAGTGAAACCCTGTCTTTGTCTTTTTATCAGGGTTTAGAGAATATTCATACAAAGACTCCTGTTGCAGGTGGCAACAGCTCCCACCTTTTAAAATTACTGCAGACATAAATGAGGAAAAAGTGAGAAGCAGAGGCCCTGGCTCAGGAAAGCAGCACTTAAATGAAGTTCAGAGAGGAAGGAAGTGAGGCACGGCCAGACTCAACAGGTGTGCAGGGAACTTGTGCCCCAGGAAGTGTGGGAGAGGGCCTGCCCAAGGGGCTTTGCTTGCTCTGAACAGTTAGTAGCAAAGTCAAGAAGGCTTGGAATCAGCATAATGGTGAAGGCCCTCACTCAGACCAGCCATTAACCAACCACCACAGCAGGGAGTAAACGTGCATCGACAGGTGGAGGTGCACCCAGGAGATAGATGGATCGTATTCAGGAGACTGGACCTTAGCTATGAATCAGATATGCAACCAGCATACTCGATCGGAGTGTCTTGTGAGCCAGGATGTCCACAATCAAACACTTGGGAAAGTGTGAGATGGAGGCGCACAGGTTTCCTGCAGGACACCTCAGTTTTGGCTGCGTTCACAAGCACTGTGAATCTCCAGGAGGGAGAGACAGCAGTTAAAAGGCAGAGGCAGCAGCTCCAGGTAAACACGTTCCACACCCGGAAGCTAGCTGCGGAGGACTGTGATTGCTGGGAAAGCAGGAAGATGGGCACTTACGCGAAAGGAGTCAAAGCATACCACGGGGGAGAAGGCAGAGAGGGGGGAAATGAACATGCTTTTTTGCATCGTCATCCATCTCCAAGGGTAAGTGTTGAATCACAACTATCAAATTTGGGCCCAAGGTATACAAAGATGACCACCTCCCCTCTCCCCAGCTAACGGCAGAAGGGATGTTACTCAAAAACTTAAACAGCATTATCACATGATCCAGCAATCCTACTTCTCAGCATATATGCAGAAGCCGTGAAAGCAGAGACCCAAACAGATACATGTAGACCCGTGGTGATGAAGGCACTATTCCTGACAGCGCAAAGATCAAAACCACCAAAATCTGTCAGCGGATGCTTGAGATCACTCAGCTGGCACGAGATGCATAGTGTAACCTTAAAGACATGATGCTAAGTGAAATAAGCCAGATCCAGAAGGGCAAATATTGTGATTCCACTTATCTGAAATATCTAAACAGGCAATTTCTAGAAAGTAGAATAATGGTTACCCTGGGCTTGGGGAAGAGGAGTGGCAAATTAGTATTTAAGGGATACAGTTTGTTTAGGATGATGGAAAAAACTGAGGCAGGATATCGGTGGTGTACTAACACTAACTGTGAATGTACTTCACGCACTGAAAGGCGCGCTTAAAATGGTTAAAACAGGCAAGTTTGTTTCATCTCTTTTACCACAATTCTTTAAACTGTAAGAGAGTCCCCACTCACCCCTTGTGGCCCACAGCAGGTCCACTTGTTATTGCTCAGGATGAACACCTGTCTGGCCCCCACAGCAGCAAACCGCTGAGACACTGGGAAGGGCACCTTCAGTCTAGCCGTGCACAGGGCCTTGTAAACTGGACAAAGGTGGCAACACACTCAAGCACAGCCTTGCCTTGCTTCGAGGAAGGTTAGCATGTGCTTAAAGTTCGAGGCTTACCTCTCTGATCTGCCACAACAGAGTCAGAACAGCTTAATAGTTCCCCTCTGCACAACGTTCTAGAACAGCCCTGTCCAAGGGAACCTTGTGCAATGAGGAAAATGCTCAATACTGTCACTGTGCCTAGCAAGCACTTGAAATGCAGCTAATGCAAACAAGGAACTGACCATTTTATTGCATTTTAACCAAAGGTAAATAGACACCTATGGCTAGTGGCTGCCATATGGAATAGTGTGGCCTTAGGACTTTCTAGAAAGACCTCAAAATGATAGATTATATATCCGGCCAAAAAGATGTGAGTACAGATAAGGAAGCCAGGAGGGGTCCGCCATGTGATTAATTCATAAACCCACTTACTGGAGTCGTTGCATTCTGTGTGAAACCTGACAAGAATTTGTTAGTTGCCATAACATGCTAAGCAATGATTCAGTCACGACCACACCAACCAAGCCAAGGTTAACCAAAGGAAGCACACGGATACAGCTCAAACTTCTAGGCAGCTTCGACATACAGTAAGAAAAGATGGTCTGTCTGTGGTATAGCTCTGGAACTGAAAGCCTGAGCTTCCCGACTAACTGAACCTCCACGGTCCACCAGCAGGAAGGGATTCTGCTAGGAGACGAAGGATGGTTCCCCCCAAACATACACAACCACCCTCCTCAAACTCCCCCCCTCCCACGGATGCAAAGTCACTGGACACAAATTTTTCCAGGGTTGGCACGGGCAGGCAAGCGGCTCAGTTAGCTGTTCCTTCCAGCGAAAGGGACAATTAACTGTTCAGATAGTTCAAACTCCAAATTTGGAGCCAATTGAAAAGAAGCTGAGAAAAGTGGGTAGTTCCCAGAGAAGTGGGCTCCTGAACAACTCTGCAAAAAAGACGCTGTGCTCAAGAGTACTCAGCCGGCAGAAATGTCGAGAGTGTTTTCCTCCGGTCCAGGTGCCAGTTGTTTGAACAAGCCGGATACCCTGCCCCCTCCAGCTGGGGAGGATTTGCTCTGCAGAAAACAGACCGCCGTTGCTCCCGGGAAGGGCAGCAATAAGCCCTCGCGGAGCCGCGCCGCGCGGCTCCCCTTCTACCTCCTCACGCGCCTTTTTCCTTTGGGGGAAGCGTTCGTCAGCCCTTCCGAGCGGTGCAAAACCAAGGCACAAGGACTCTCCGGTAATTACTGTCTCGCGCACAATGCCTATGATTGTCACCCAAGCGCCAGAGGCTCGTCACACAGATAACAAAGATTCGGTGAGCCCAAAGGCCGGGCAACAACTGGTTCCACATCTGGGGAAACTTTTCAAGCCAAAGTACCGATTCCAAGGCGGCTCTTACGGCACACTCACTACAGTGCGCGTAGCCACCCGGAACCCCCACCTCAGGCTTCTGCACGGTGGGCTAAAATATGTCACCCCGGTGACAGAGCCCCCTTCCAAGGTGCACGAGAACGCTGCGGCATTTCTGCAAGGGCGCGCGGGCACACAATTAGAGCACAGAGGTGCGCTCGCGGCTGCAGGATGGAACCACCTGGCAGCCTTAAGCCACCCTGAAGCCTTAGTCGCAAGTCCCCAGCCTGGATGTGGTCTGGGCTTCGGGAGTTTTAAAAGCGTTAAGTTGAGGGGGGAAAAAATCACTCCTCAGGTGATTCTAATGAAGGCCGGGGCTGGGCGCCAACGCCGTAAGCAACACGCCGGCAACTGGTGGGGACCGGGCTAGTATCTTCTAGATTAAAGGCGGCTTTTTGGGTAGTCCGGTCAACGAGAGTCAAGCGCTCTCGATGGCAGCGGCCTCTTTTTCCTCATCTGTAAAATGGGGTAATGCTCCCCACGCTGCGTTTCCTCAGAAGGTAGCGCGGACCGTGAGGAGATTCAGGGGCCGCGAGGGCGCGGTGGGGGAGGGAAGGGCGGCGGGCGTGGGGCGAGGGCGCCTCCTCACCTGCGTCGTAGAAGGCGTCGAGCACGGCAGTCTCCCCGAAGTCGAGCTCCCCGAAGGGCACCGAGCTGAGGTGCGCACCCTCAGCCTCACACGCCCGCAGCAGGCACTGCTGCGCGCCCGCCT
>NW_004567128.1:7553316-7675040 GCF_000260355.1 Condylura cristata
TGACCCCGCCGCGGGCAGGTGACGGCGAGACCCCTCCGCTGCGCCCGGAAGCGCCGGCCGCGCTGCCCCGAGCGCCCTTTGAAGGCCGGGGAGAAAGAGGCGGGGGCTGGGGACGTCAGGGCGAACGGAGGGGGGGCGCGTAGCGGAGGGAGTCGGGGCCAGTCGGCGGGGCAGGAGCGGACAGGGCGCCCCCTGCTGGTTCCCCCTGGCGGCGCCCGGAGACGCGCGGCGCCGCGAAGTGCGGCATTTCTCGTGAGCATCCCTCCCGCCGGGCCCACAGCAGGAGCCCCGATTTCATAGCTCAACAATTTGAGGCTTTTCAGGCAGAGGAAAAACTCTTTTAAAGCGCTGGTTGGATAGAAATACTCAATTCCAAACCAAACACAGAAGTAGTTTAACCAGAATTAAGATGAGCAGATGGTTACTTAAAACGTCTCTGATTTTGTACTTCTTGTCCCCACCTGCCAAGAACATGGCCCTGCTGAGTTGTCCTGGAGGCCGGCTCGTTCTGACTTTCACTGTGACCTTGACAAAGCACCAGCAACAGACATTGTTTGCCTGGAAAACAGAGGCCAAGTAGGCTCCCTGGCCGACCTAGGAAATGCTGGGAACCCAAAGGATCCTTACCGGATGCACTGGACATTGTCCTAAGGTCGTTTTAGAAATAGTTTCCTTGAGATATAATTCACAAACCGCCCAATTCACTCATGCAAGTGGTCTTCAGTTTAGGCGCAGAGTTGAACCAGCCATATCAGCACACTCAGTTTTACAATATTTCATCACTCCACACCCCCACCAAACCCCAGTACCCATGAGCAGTCACTTTCGACCCCCTCCCAACATCCTTCAACCCTAGGCAACCACCCACCTACTTTCTGTCAGTAGATTTCCCTGTTGTAGCTAGTTCATACAAATGGACTCACGAACGTGGCCATAGATTGGGCACCTACCTAGGAAAGGGATTTCCGGATTATACGACAACTTTGTGTGTAACCTTTGGAGAAACTGTCCCTGTTTTCCAAAGTGGCTCCACCATTTTAGGTCCCCCTTGCAGTGTACAAGGATTCCAAGTTCTCCACATTCTCACCAACATTTGTTACGGCCTTTTTAATTATCCATCCTGGCTATTGTGAAATGGTGTGGCATTATGACTTGGATTTGAATTTTCCTAATGAATAATGCTGATGAACATCTTATCACATTATTATTCACTATTTGTACAACTTCTTTGGGAAAATGTCCATTTGGATTCTTTGCTTGTTTTTAAACTGGGTATTTGTCTTTTTATTATTGATTTGTAAAAGTTCTTCAAATATTGTGAATACAAGTTCTTATCAGATATGATTTGTAAAAATGTCCTCATTGTGTGCACTGTCTTTTCACTTTCTTCATAGTGTCCTTTGCAACCCATTTTAACAAGATAGGACTTACCTTGTAAAACAATTAATTTTTTTAATTAAATGCCGTTTTACATCCCTGTTAGTGTTTTGACTGTACAGGACTCCCCCTTCAGGTGCAGTCACCATAATATTCCCACCACTATGGTACCCACAGTCCTCCACAGCCATCATTCTCCTCCCCTTCTGGATGCCTCAGACTTATGGAAATAAATCTAGATGGTATCACATATATGTGATATAGGATATATTTAAAGTAGACTAGTAAATCATTTCCCTATAACACATGGAGTATGCGGTTCTGTGCTGAAGATGGAACAAATAAGAGTATTATACATACGGCTGGAAAGATCAAGTCACTAGATAGTGCTTGCAAACTCTGAAGACACTCAAGGCAGTAAGCTGGGAAATTGTACAGCTTTTTGTCTTTTTGTGTGCCCCTTATACAAGGTTTGCAACTTTTTAATAAGTCTGAAATTCCTTTAAGATGAAAAGACTTTAGTTTTAAAATGAAAAAGAGGGCCGTCCATGGTGGTGAAACAGGTTACAGCGCAGCACTATGAAGCTAGCTGCAGCCACTTCAGCATGAGTTTGATCCCCGGCCAGGGAGATGACACGCAAGGCACAGCAGACCTCTCCTGACCCACCTGCTGCTCCCCTCAGCAGTGTTACTTCCTCTATCTGCCTGTTCTACTCCCCACTGTCTCTGACGAATGCTCTTACTGTCCCTGCACCTCTGGCCTGTACCTCAGTTCTGTATGCATAAATAAATAAATCTTTAAAAAAGAAATGAAAAAGAAAAGCCCTTTTCCCCTCTACAGTTGAGGCTTGCTACAGAAACACATATCCACGCTGCAACCTCAGGGAGTGCTCCCTCTCCCTTCTGAGCCCTCTTGTTGCGACCATGCAGGCATCCAGCCAGAAACCTAGCCCTCCAGATGCCTGAAGTATGACTCAGCCATTTGTCTTGTGTCCTACAAACTTGTCTTGGGACATGTATAGCAAACCATGTTTGAATTTGTTCTCTAAGCTCATGGTAAGTGGGAAGCAATCTTCTAACATCCCCATTGGCAGAGAGGAATTCACTGGCACACCAAACTCTCTCCAAAAACACTCTTTTAATTTCAAATTCCCAGCCTTACTTTGAAAATGAGCATTTTGTTTCTGGTGAAAGACCTTCTGGAACTTTCTTCTCTGCCAACAACTTTCCACTACCAATAATGTTGCAGATGGCACCTGTTTCATTAACTTAGGGCCTGGTGTGAGAATGCTGACAATGATAATATGAAGCAGAGGCTCTTGCTTGACTTGCAGTAGACACTGAACAAAAACTTGAGAGTGTTGGTCATGCAAATATGTGGGGAAGAAAATTACAGGCAGAGGGAGAGCCAGGGCAAAGGACCTAAGGCATCCTGGTTTGCTCAAGGAATAGCAAGGCCAGAATCTGTAGGTATTTAGAATTCCATCATCTTTTTTTTAAATGCTCTAATTTCTAGAAAGTTCTTCCATATATGTAAATGTAACATCTCAAAACTTCTACCCAAGGATTCTGATTATTCTTTCATGTAGTGGCTTTCTATTGCTCTTAGGTCTTCTCTTTTTCAGGGGCTACCCCACTTCCTAGACTCTTCCATCATAATCCCCATGACATAATTTCCAGGCTACACACCACCTTGATGATTCTGCACTACAAGATCCCCTACTTGTATCTATTGCTGTTTTGTGTATAAGAGACTTTAAAATTAAAACTTTCAAAACGTTGAGGTAACTGTAGATTCATATGCAGTTGTAAGAAATCATACAAGAGATCTAATGTTCCCTTTTACCCAACTTGCCCCAATGGTAATATCTTACTGAACTATATAATACACTCTGCTGGTCACAACCAGCATAGTAACATTGATCCAGACAAGACACAGAACGTCTCCATGACTTTGATTGTCACAACCACCTCCCTCTGGACCTCCATCCTTAATTATTGACAACTATTAATCTGTTCTACAGTTCTATAATTTTGTCATTTCAACAATGTTATATAAACGGAATCATACAGTAGGCAAACTTTTGGAATTGTCTTGTTTTTTCACCCAGCATGAATCCCTTGGGATTTAGCCAAGTTGTAACACGAATTATTCCCTTTATTGCTGAGCACTGTTCCATGGTGTGGATGTACCAGTTTCTTTAACCATTCATCATTTGAAGAACATGTATGCTGTTTTCAGTTTAGGGCTGTTAGGAATAAAGTTATGCTTCATTTACAGGTTTCTATGTGGACTTCAATTTTCATTTCTCTGGCATAAATGTCCAGAACTGCAAATTCTGGGTCATGTGGTATTTGCATGATTAATTTTTAAAGAAAATACCCAGGTTTTTCCAGAGTGGCTAAGCCATTTTATATGTTTAGAAAATGTATAAATATATAAATGTATGAGTGATCCAATTTCTCCATATCCTTACCAGCATTTGATGTTATCACCTTTTTACTTTAGCCATTTTGATAGATGTGTAGTGATATCTCATTGTGGTTTTATTAATATTTTGTATCTTCCTAATGATGTTGAACATTTTTTTGTGATCTCTGCCACCCAAATCTCTTGTTTGGTGAAATGTCTGTTTGTATCTTACACCCTTTTACTAATAAAACACCTTTACTGTTGAGTTTTGAGTGTCCATATGTTCTAGATGCCAGTCCTTTGTTGGCTACATCCTTTGCAAATCTTTTCTACCAGTCTATAGCTTATCTTTTCATCCTCGTCTTTCACAGACAGAGTAAGTTTCAATCTTGATGAGGTTCAGTTTATCGATTTGTCCATTTATGGACTGTGCTATTGATTCCAAATTAAGAACTGTGCCTAGGCACAGTTTTTTTCCTAAAAAGTACTAATTTTCACATTTTATATGTAAGTCCACGATTCACTTTAATTTTTGTATGAAATATGAGGTTTAGGTTCTTACGCTTTTGCTACGGGATGCTCATTTGCCCCAGCACCGCTTGATCAGAAAGCCGGGCTACCTTCCCTTCACTGAATTTCTTTAACCCCACTGTCCAAAATCAGATGGCATATTTGTGTGGGTCTATTTGTGGGTTCTCTGTTCTGTTCCATTAATTTGTGTTTTTATCCTTCTACCAATTCCACACTGGCTACTGAGACTATGTAGTAGCCCTTAATATTTGATGGTGTGATTCCTCAGTTTTCAAGATTCTTTTAGCTATATTAGGATATGTTTTTCATATAAATTTCAAATAAGTTTGTCTATGTCCACAAAAAACCTCACTGGGATTTTGATAAAAATTACATAATTTCTTCAATTTGAAAAGAACATCTTTTTCATATTGAACATTTAAATTTACAAATATTCTTTTCAATTTATGTAAACTTTTGATGTCTTTCATTAGAAATTGCTAATTTTCAACATCTAGATTTTGTCCATATTTGTCAAGTATATACCCAAGTATTTAATTTTTTAAGAGTGATAGTAAATGGCATGATGTTTTAAATTTCAGGTTCCACAGTATGGAATTTCCATGTAGAAATACACAGTTGTTTGGGGGCGGTGCAGTTTTATCATTATATGACCTTGCCCAGCTCAAGCACTAGCTTAGGAGGTTGTTTTTAATTCCTTGAGGCTTTCCATGCAGACCACAACATAATCTGCAAATAGGGATAGTTTTACTCTTTTTAAAACCAGTGTGCCTTCTTTCTTGCCTTATTGCTGTGGCTAGAACTTACAACTTTGTGTTGAATAAAAACAGTAAGAAGAGGTATCTTGCTCTCTTAGAGGGAGACCCTAATGCTTTCCCTCTCAGTATGATGCTAGATGTAGTTGGGTGGGGGGTTGTTTTGTAGATGCTGTTTATTTAGTTAAAGGAGTTTCCCTTCGTTTACCCTCTGTTTACTGAGCGTTTTTATTGTGCTTGAGATTTGGATTTTTTTCCAAATGCTTTTTCTGCATCTATTGATCAGATAGTTTTTCCTTAGTTCACTGATAGATTGTTACATAGATTGATTTTTGGAAGTTGAACTTGTGTAACTGGCATAATTTACACTTGGTTTTGTTTTTTTGTATAATTATTGTTATGCTTGTTTGATTTTATTTGCAAAGACTGAGGACTTTTTGCATTTAGATTCATGTTATACTAACTTGTAGTTTTCTCCTACCTTCATTTTTGACTTTCTTTACCTTCTTTTGATATCAGAGTAATATTAGTCTCATAAAATGATTTTGGAAATGTTCTGTCTTCTTATTTTCTGGAAGAGAATGTGTAAAGTTGGTGTTACTACTTTACATGTTTAATAGCATTCCCAGTGAAACCATTTGAACCTGGAGATTTCTTTTTCAGGGCCTTTTAATTATAATTTCAAGTTTTTCAAATAGCTAGAGGACTGCTAAAACTGTTTTATTTGGGTTGAGTTCTGATAGTCTGTGGTTCATTTCTTGTAAGTTGTTGCATTTAAGACCGTAAAGTTGCTCATAGTATTCCCTTATTAAGGGGCTATTAATATTCCGATACTAAAAGAGTTGCAAGATCTGTGTGGTAACTATTTCATTCTTGATTTGGTGATTTGTGCCTTCTCTTATTTTAGCTTTGTCAGTTTGCTATTTATTCAAATATAAAATTCAAGTCTGCTGATGAGCCATCAAAGACATTTCTGGTTTTGTTTTTTTAATTTTCATTCACGTGATTCTTTCATGTAGTTTCCATCTCTGTTGAGATTACTTCTGATCTTGCAGAGTGTCTTTTTCCATTAGAGCCATTATCACAGTAATCATAATTAGTTTCAATTCCCTCTCTGATACTTCCAATAGATGTGCCATATTTAAGTCTGAATCAGATGACTGCTTTGTCTCTTCAGATTATCTTTTCCTATCTCTCGGCATGTCTTGTGTTTTTGTTGTTGCTGGACATTCTGTATAAGGCACTAGACTCTGGTAAATAAACCCACTGTATAAGAACATAACCAGAAATTGGGCCTTAAGTTTTTTTTTAAAAAAAGATTTATTTATTCATACAGAACTGGGGTACAGCCAGAGTTGCAGGGGCAGTGAGAGGCTTCACCAGAGACAGAGTGGGGGGCAGAACAGGCAGATCAACGAAGTACACTGCTGAGGGGAGCAGCGGGCCGGTCAGGAGAGGTCTGCCACGCCATGTGGTCACCTCCGGGGCAGGCAGGGATCGAACTCATGCGGAAGTGGCTTATGCTTCTTAGTGCTGTGCTTTAACTCGCTGCGCCACCAGGGAGGTCCAGGGCTTTAAGGTTTTTTTTTTCTTTCTTCAGACATCAGAAACTTCAGATCCCTCCAGAGATTGTTCTTGTTCCCCCCACCTTGGTGTTGAGGTCTCCTGCTCTGCTGTTCTCTAGACAAAAGCTGTTTTCTCTCAGCTCTCCCAGCTGTAACCACTGATGCTGTTCTTGGAGACTCGTTAGTGTGCTAGAAGCCATGGAGAGCAGCGGTGTCTCTAACACTCTAGCTTCAAGAACGCAGCTTTCACAAGTGTTTCTGCTCCTCCTCCAGGGATAGAGCCTCCCTGCCTCCAAATCTCCTGGGGCCGGACGCGATGTGTATCCAACATTGTTCTCAGGCAATAGCTTTGAGGTCCAACTTTCTGAAAGTTAAAAAATATTTTTTTCTTCAAGGTGAGATTAGGCTGGGTCTGGGTGAGCTCCTATCCCCTCCACTGCAGTGCATTTCCACAGAATGCACTTTCTCCTGCAGAATAGGCCTTTTATTCCTGGAGGGAGAAGAATATGAGAGCAATTCCCAGTGGTTCCTGAGCCAACACCATGAGTTTTCTCAGAATTTTCCCTGATTCTCCCTGTGTGAACCAGGTGGAGTTCCCTGAGGAAAAGCCTGTAAAAGGGGAACACCCTCCTGGGAGCTTCATGCTGCCAGGCTAGTCCACACTCAGTCTCCAACAATTTGTTCAATTTTCTAGCTTCATCGTCTTACCCACTTCTCTTGGTATCTGGGTAGTGTCTGTCCCTGGCATAAGCAAGTACTCATGTCCTGTCTCACAGAAAGTGCCTCTCTCCGGATTTTGAAATGGTCGTTTGTGCTGCAAGCTCAGTTCTTTTTAGAGTTTCTCGTTTCCATGAGAGGAATATCCTGCAGCTCTCAGCACCTATGAACTGAAACGAGTAGCTCTACTCAACCACACAGAATGTCACACGGTTCAACCGAACAGAGTTAAGTCATGGCTCCTGGATAGCAAACCTTGCTTTGCTTTGTTGCAGTCGAAGCAGGGATTTCTGTAAAAGTTTTCCAAGGGTTACTCCACACACAGCTCATTCGGAGTGAAATGGCGCCCCCGACAGCAGTCCTTAAATGTGCGCCTGTGTGACTCACCAGCAGGACAGACTGAAACAGATTGCTGGGCTACACCCACAGCATCTCATCAGCAGGTCTGGGGCAGGGCCCAAGGATTTCATTTCTACCAAACTCCCTGTCAGCAACGCCACTGCTGCTCTCCCAGGAATCACATGCCAGGACGCCATGCTTGTCTTGGAGACCCAAGGCGCACTGCATGTTATACTTACTCATCACTTTGAGGGATGACTAACTCTGAGGGGTAGCAATTAGGTCTCAGATGGCCTCAGAAAAGTCTCAACAATATGTTCATCCTGGAATTCTTTCTTTCTCCAGAGCAAATGTAGATAAAAAACAAAGCTTTATGGGCCCTCCCTGGTGGCGCAGCGGGTTAAAGCACAGCACTGAGAATCTAAAAGCCACTTCCCCATGAGTTCGATTCCCGCCTGCCCCGGAGGTGACCACATGGCGTGGCAGACCTCTCCTGACCCGCCCGCTGCTCCCCTCAGCAGTGTACTTCGTGGATCTGCCTGTTCTGCTCCCCACTCTGTCTCCGGTGAAGCCTCTCACCGCCCCTGAGCCTCTGGCCTGTACCCCAGTTCTGTATGCACAAATAAATAAATCTTAAAAAAAAAACAAAAAACAAAGCTTTATGTCTTCAGAGGCGGCCATGGTTTTATAATAGTGGGTGATGGTCTCAGACATACTGCTGTACGGACCGCATGGACTTGTTCTAGGTCCATGGTGAAATAAGCAGCACCGGCCTCATTCTGGGTATTTACTGAGACTCAAGAGCAAATAAAGTGCCTCTGAAGTCTTTTTTTTTTTCTTCATATCTGTTTCCTTCTGTCAAGAACCCTCTGTAAATGCTACAGTTCTGTGCAGTTTAAGCAAAGGCAAAACTGAGCTGGTTACAAATTATGGCATCAGTCACAAGTATCAATTCACCTATATATCCCCTCTATAAATATATATTAAGTGCTTACTTACTGTGTACCTGACAATGCTTTAGGTACAAGGTATTTGAGAGTGAAGCTGGGAAAAGTCTTTATCCTCATCAAGGATAAAAAAAAAATTGTGGACATCAGCATATGTCCAGAGATGCTCATCAAAGTTTTAGTTATAGCAAAAAAGCCTTGAAATTAGCCCCAAATGCCCTTCTTTCCCCGACCTCCTCCTCCCCCCGCCCCAGGCGCCCCTGCAGTTCCAAAGCCTCTGGATTCTCTCTGTGTTCAGGTTTTCTGTGGAAGACTTGCCTGCTTACCTTGTCTACCTGTACAGTTGAGCTCCTTGAGGACAGGGGTTACACTGCATTCAGTGCCTGTTATGGCACATTTTAAGCACTGAACACACACTGGAGAAAAGACTGGTTAAATCCTCTTTGGCACATCTATAGACAATATTATGCAGCCACTATAAATCACACTTACGAAATAAATTAGTTACAAAGAAATGGAAGCACTAGTAGAAAAGCAGGCTATAAAGCTACATAGACAGAATAAGCTCCATTATGAGACAGCAAAATAATGAAAGACTTACCTAAAAGATTAGGATAAATTCTGCCTTTACATTTTTTATCTTCCACCTAGAGTCCATCAATTCCATAATCAGACAAAAAATCAGTCAGTCAAACATACCAAGGTAACTGGGGCCCACATTCCAGCATACAGTCCCCACCATTCTTCTAAACCTTAATGATTCATTGGTAGGGCTCTGGTCAGCAGGCCCATCCTTGGTGCAAAGGGCCATTTCCCTCACCAGCCCCTCCCAGATTCTCAGCACTAGATGGGTCTTCATAAATGCAGATCAGTTCTGCCTCCAGGCCTAGAGTTCCCTCTGAGACCTCATCCTCCTTCAGTCCAAGTTTCATTTCCTTCAGATTCACTCGGTCCAAGGAGACCATGCTGATGCAGACCGGATAGGTCTGGGGCCTACCCAGCAGGGTGGGGGTGCTTTCTGCCAGGGGCCAGTTCCTCCCTCAGTCACCTCCATTCAGGATTCAACCACAGAGCTGGAGCCCTCGCCCGCTCCTCAGTTCTCTCAGACTGAGACTCAGACGAAGGAATAATCAATCACAAAACTTGAAGAGAAACCTCTCTATTTCTCAGACACCTGTGTTTTTCTTTTGGGGAACAACCTTGAAAATGCTATCGCTGTCTTTGGTTTTTCTGTTTGACTTCAGGGTAGCCTTATCACTCTGTAAAACTGGTTTGTAAACCCCTCCCACCATTTTTCTAATTAATGGAAACCATAGTGAACTTTTGCATTTCCAAGGCACTTATCCCCAAGAGCTCAAAGCAGGGGAAGAAATTTTAGTTACTGGAGAACCCACAAGCTTCCAGAGGCATGAGAGGGAGGGGGCCACTCAAGACCTGAATGTCAGTGCTCCGTCTGCATCCTTGAAGGCAATGTGCTGCCATTTAAAGAGAATTAGATCACAAAGCTGGCTCTCCAGGAATTTAACTCTTAATAATTTTTTTCCTGTTTTTTTCCTCAGAAAATTCTAGCTACAACGTACTAGGCCGCCTTGTTCTATAGTTTGATTGTAATGTTTCATCACCTCTTGTTCCAAGAAGGAAAAAGGAACAGTCTGTTTTGCTGTGAATTGTGATGTCACAAATATGACGAGCATACGCCGTCATTTACAGGAAGGCCCTGTCCTAATGCCGCTGACTTGGAATCAATTAAAACTGCATAAAATAAAACCACCTTTCAGGGACCTGCATCGACTTCATGGATTTCTTCTTGGCTTCCAAAGCTGCTTTCTGCTCCCTGAGTTTGGAAACCAAGCCCTGGGAACAGAAATAGGAATACGAGCGAGCGAGCGAAGATTCATCACCTTAAGAGACACAATACTCCTCCTGCCTTTACAGAATCAGCAAACATTTATCTCCAGCTGGGAAAGTTTTCTTTGCCTTGGCCTCTGTGCTCCTTCATTACAGCTAGTTAGCTCCTTCATTACAGCTAGCTTCTTTCCTAGCCTTAGGCTGAAAGGTCCAAGACATCCCACTGTCAGACACAGTCAGCTTCCGGAACAACTAGCATCCACACGTGCTGCTTTTACTCTTCCATTTACACAAAATCAAAGAGAAAAGCTTTTCACCAAGGCCTCTCAGTGCTAAAATATCTTGATGGTAATTTGTGCTAAAATAAACCAGAGGACTAAAACCTAATCAAAAAAGGAGACCACGATGACCTCAGGTTACAATACAAAGGCCTTTGTGAGACTTGGGGGTTATTTTTATACAGGTGGAGGCAACTGTGAGTAATAAATTATCCAACCTGCTATTTTCCCATCACAGAGCAGGTTATGAGTGCAAGCGAGCCCCGCCATCAGTGACCAGATACTCCTGTGACGGTGGCTACAGGCCGTCTTTCTGGCACCAGACAGATCATGGACACAAGGATGCTGTTTAAAGGGCTTTATAGGAAAAGTGGCTTTACACAATTACTCAAATAGTGATATTTTCATGACTTTTACACTAAAAAATCTTAGGCCTAAC
Organism: Condylura cristata; assembly: GCF_000260355.1. Taxonomy (NCBI): domain Eukaryota; kingdom Metazoa; phylum Chordata; class Mammalia; order Eulipotyphla; family Talpidae; genus Condylura; species Condylura cristata. The sequence continues at coordinate 7,564,526 of NW_004567128.1, forward strand.
TAGAATTTTCTGCTTAAATATGAATACAGACTTGAACCATTTGAAATAGAATTCACAGCCAGACTTCAATAGATTATTTCTATTCACTTAGAAAACATGGGTGGGGTGAATATTCTATTTCAGGTCGTATGAAGGTGTTCCCAGAAGTGTGATCAAATGGTGTAAAACGGACAAAAATGGTTTGAATTCCAAGGAACTATTCCTCTTGGACCATGACAACTTTCAACAAAAATATTTTCACAAAATCTTGTTTTAATCATCTTCTCTACAAAGCGCATTACTTAAGACTTTTCCAAATACAACTTTAGAAAATGAAGCAAAAAAATAGTCTCCATAGCTGCTGGTCAGGTCCATGCTGAATGCCAAATAATTTTTTCAAAAGTGATACTTTTAAGCTTTTCAATATTCTTGATGGGCCCATTTTAAAAGAGTAAAGATGGTCGCTGTTCAGGCAGTGGCTTGAACAGTTCTCTGATGTAAAATCCTCTTGCTGGTTAGCCCAAGGGGCAGTAATGAAGCTGGGTATGCCACTGAGGGAATCACTCCTCCCTCAGTGGCTCCACGAGGGCAGGTGACAGGCCTCTACCATCCGCTGCCAGTGCCCCATGAGCATAAAAGCCAGCGTCTCCACTGAATCATCGACACACCTACTCTGTCCACACATTCTAGGAACCTATCGGTAGGGATTTTCATGATGAACAAATGAAGAATCCAAATATCAAAGACTCCCATCCTCATTCTAATATTTGAGTGGGTGCTGGGAAACCTCTGAAGGCTTCAAGTTAAACACTGAGATGCTTAGAACACACAAGGAGTAATGTTTTAGACTGCCCTCACAAACTTGGGGTTTCTGGCCTCAAGTATACCCAGAAGAAGGCTGCTGAAAAGGCAACGTGTCCCGACATGGGAAGGATGGGAATGACGGAGGGGAGGTTTCATGTTCCCTTCCTGAACTGCGCCAGCACCCAGGGAGGCAGGACCAGGTGTTCGGCTCTGTAAATACTCTGGGTGAGTAGCGGTCACAAGCAGCAAGGATGAGTGTGTAGGCAAGAGGAAGGCAAGGGAAGGGAGCCTGAGGGAGAATGGAAGAGACACTTGCAGTACTTTCAGTGACCAGTAACGTGCGGCTTTGGTTTTGGCTTTGCATCACTTCTTGAGTGTTATCAACTCTTACTCTTTGTGGTTGTGCAAATCTATTAATGGTTGGTGGTTTCACTCTGAAACTCAGGAAACAGACAAAGCAGCTTTTTAGAAACACATAAAACTTCTTCAGGGACCATTAAAGGACCACCCCCACCCCCTTCCCAATCCCCAAACAATCTTGCAATACAGTATGCTCCTTAATTTCAGCTAAGGGCGAGGAAACAGTTACACAGTCTAAGGCTGAACTGTTCGATTGCTACGAGGATAAAACGGACAAGCAAACACCAGTTTCCCTGGGGAGGAAGGAGCAATTCCATAAATGCGAGAAAGATCCAATGGCCATGCTTCTATCGGAGCTGCCCCTCCCCCCGGTCTCGGCCCTGAGGAAGGTGCACAAGAGAACCAGCAAATGACATGGAGGAGCACACTCCAAGCAGTAACTCAGGAGAGCCCAGTGCGGGAAATAACACAACACCCCCCTTGTTTCATTTGCATTTTACTTTTATTTATTTTTGCTTCAATAATGCATATTCTGTTCACGCAAAAGGTGCAAAGGACAGTAAGCAGGGGTTTAACTTGGCTGATGGAAATCAAGCAGGGGTGACATTTTTCTAGTTCCACGAACAACCTAAAACCAGGAGAACTTAAAAGTCGCAGCTGGTACCACAGAGCACGCTCAGCTTCACAGCTGTCTCCTCTTTAGTACCTCTGGCTAGGCAGGAGAAGCTTTGAAGACAGTGGCCTCTAGTGGGCTTGGATAAGTGGCTAAAAAAAAAATGTGGTTTTCTTGTTGTTCTGAATCATGGTAGCTGCATCACAAAAGTTCCAATCAAGAGGGTGGTAAAAAGAAGGCACAGGTCATTGCAAATACCAGGTTTTCTCTTTCTCTGTTTGTAAATATACCATCATATATGAGCTAAAATTTATCTTAGGGCGGTGGGGTTGGCTGGCAGGGGAGGGAGGGCTGGACTCGGTTGCATACATAACAGGATCTTGGTGGGGGGGCACAAGGCCAGGCAGCTTTCCCCCTAAAGCAAAAGAACAGGGCACTGGCTCCCGACGGTGTGAGATACAAACACTGGGGCATCTGTGACAAAACACGATTAAAAAAACCATAAAATTATAAAGCTTGTAAACGAATAATCTGAAATTACATTTTTAATGGAAAATATCATCAAAATAGTACCACTATGGACTAAACTGCCTGAGTTTCATTTCGCGTGAGATTTCATGGTAGAAAAGCCTTTAGCACAATTTTCTCTGTTTAAGTCACAACCAGTGCCAGACCCAGGACTAGACCTTGGGGAAGAGTCTCCTCTTGGATGGAATTTGTGTTGTGCTATCAAGACTTTTGTGCTAATCTTTCAAACAGGGACATGTTGAGGCAAACCTTTAATCTTTTGGCACAAGGTTATTTTGGCTGGGGCGGAAAATTTGAGTCTTGGACTCAGGATGAGTTATGCGACAATTCATTGATCAAGTATTCATTTTGATTGAAGAGCTTTCTTTATGTCATTAACTTCCATCTACGAGGGAAAAACAAGAACCAAACAAAATCATAATGAATTGGTTGGTGTACTGGAAGCTGAAAGATAATCAGCCTGGTTGACTGGAAGAAATCATCAACTTGACCCTTTAAAGGTGAAATGGGCGAAATGACATCTGAAGGAAGAGTTGATGCTGCTGCCAGAAATGAAAAAGCCTGAAAAACAGGCACGCAGACATGACGCCCTGGGAAATGGCGGCTGGTTTAACGCTCAGGCGCCCACTATCCAAAATCTGTCAAAACCAGCAATAATTCCAATTTCCCTGCAGAGAACAGAGCAAGCTGTCCTGACACGCTAGACCACCTGGCAGTGCTGGAAGGCAGCCGCGGCTGGGCCCAAAGGGGCGTCTGTCAGCACCCCCAACAAGATGATGCGCAGTCACCTGCCTTTCTTTAAATGACATGGGTCCTGTTTCCTACCAAGGGCACCATGCATGCAGATGACAGTGAAAGTCTACTCGGCCATCTGCAAACCTCCTCACCCGCGCTCTCTGCCAGTTAGTAAGGGCTGAGAGCTGGGTCAGTGCCGGAAGGGGAATGAGCTGTGCTGTTCTGGCGGAGCTGACGTGGAGCACAAAGAGATGAAGACAAGGCTGAGCATGGATGGCGTGGGCCTTGGTGGCCCACTGACTGCATGACAGAACCCAGCAGGCCAGGGTCTGCCCCGGTTAAGCCCTGGGGCAGTTACTATACAGAGATTCCGGCACCTGGGGGAACCTTTCCACAGAAGAGATGTTTCTAGTAAATTCCAAATGAGAAACCCAACTGAGGGCACGTTTTACTAATTGTCTCCCTTCCTCCACACTTTGTGGACTCCAACAGAAGATGCGCAGTGAGCCTTCCTAAGGAAATTGCCACTGGGAATGTGTTTACATCTGCAGAAAAGTATCTATCACTTATTTCCCAAATAAAGCCCTGACTGCCACACCCCACCAGAGCCTCTCATGGCAGCAAGACCCCAGGGACCCACCTGCAACCGAAGCCGGATTTTCTTCTCTTCATCTAACTCCAACAGTAACTGCTTTATCTCTCGTCTGAAAGGCAAATGGCAATGGAGTGAAAGAAAAACCCAGCCTTCCCCAGTAGGAGATAAGAGAGCTCCTGTCACTGCCAAACCCTTCTGACCCTTTCACACAAAAAATGCAGACTTATTGCTTAGAAATATTGCAGACACAATGACTACCCACGGTTTCTGGGTTTCCCAACTATGTAGCCATCACATAGTAGGTCTGAGCTAGCTCAGTATAAGCTTCTCTTAAGGAGAAGCTGGGGAAACTGAGGCCCTGAGAGGTGGCCTGACCTGCCTCATGATTAAACTCCAGCTATCCAGGCTCAGATTCTCTCTTGAACGATCCTCTTCATGATTGGTTTTTAAATGAATGTATATTATTTTCATAGACATTTTTATATTTGTATTTACATTTACCTATTTCCTTTATTTTCAGTTTTAACTTAACAAAATTCTACAAACAGTCGTAGCCAAAAACGTGGCGGTAAAATAGCCAAACCAACAGTATGGTGACCATGTTGTAGAGAAAGCAGGCGTGAGTTAGGACAGCGGTCTAGCGCCCTTTCCAGCGTTACGTAGTGATGTGGACCGAAACTGATCTCACCAGCTCAGGGCTCGAGGCTAAGCGCACTGCAAACATCCCAACGCAAGGCGGAGGCCGCGTTGCTGCCAACACACTGCATTTCCTGACGTTAAATGGCTGCGATTTGTCACGGCGCTTGCTCAAGCACACATTATGCATCCACCTCTCAGTGGACACTCCTTTGGGCTTAGGAAAGAGGGAGGAGGGAGACTACGCTCACAGCAAGGCTACTGAAGACGACAGCAGGCCAAACCTCAAGTATCCAGCAGGGGGAGTGAGTTTCAGAAGGTGGTGAAAGAAAGTCACTAATGCAGAACTAGTAAGAAAAAAAAACACACCACCACCGTGGCATGGGGCTATGTGGAGGCCAGGCGCCGGGGGCGGATGAAGAGCCAGGGCAGGGGCAGGCGGCTGAGAACCAGCACAGCTAGGACGAGGCGCATCGGCACAGACTCGAGCTGAAGGCCCAGAGGAAAGCTACACCGAGAGCTGGGGCCAGAGACTGGGGGTGGCGCGATGCTGGCAAGATGGTCAAGCTGCCGAAGGCAGACCGTGGAGAGAGACTGTGAAGTGTGATCAGGAAGATGCTGGCTGGGAAAGGACAATGCTGGCCAACTAAGCCTGGGCTTCGGAACGTGGGGTGGAGTGGGCCCCAAAGCCCCGGAGTTCTGCTCTCGGAGATGGGTGTATGTTACTTCCAACATGCACAAAGTTCCCGGGACCTCTGAGACCCCAAGGCCCGAAGCCTGGGCCCAGGCCACTCTGCAACAACGATGTTCCCAATCAGAGGTTGAGGAGCAGCGCTCGGGTCTAGGGGGCTGTGAGGTCACTGCCTGGGGCACACACGTTACCTGGATATGGATCGGGCCTCTGGGCACCCAAACCTGTACTTTGCAGAGTCAGGCAGAGCTGGGGACCCCCAGGAGTTAGGGGCAGCCTGGCAGGTCCCTGCCGGCTCTGACCTGCTAGTTCTGCTCATGTGTCTGATGGACCTTCTCCAAGTAGGCGGGAGATCCAGGGGGTCCAGTTTCACATGCCAGCCTGCGTGGACCAGAACCTGACGAGTGTCACAAGGCTCCAAGTGAGCTCCATGGAACCCTCATTCTAGAATGCCCTATGGAGAAAGGGCTCCACGATTAAGTATGTTTGCACATACTGTCCTCGCCATCTTCCCGACATATGGCCAAGACTGAGCAGTTCTTCAGAGAAGGAATGAACTTGGTTTAATACAGTTATTCCCCAAAGAATCTACTACAACATACTTCAGGGCTCTCCAACCCTGTGTGGAAGCAGAGACCAGGCGTCCCCGTCCGCAGGTGTCCTCCCTGCACGTGTGACAGTCGGTCCCGGGCCCTGCCAACTGTCACGGCCTCAGGCTGTCCATGCGCTGGTGAACCTGCCCTGCAGGTCCCTCTGCCAGGTGCGCTGCCCTTGGCAAGCTTAAATCACCTTTCAAAATCCCACTCAGGTCACATCTCTTTGAAATGCTTCCCTGCTCCCTGAAAACCAGTACACTGAGCTGTTTCCTGACTTTCCGAACAGCGTCCTCAACGCTGAGCCTCAGTTTCCGTAGATAACTTCCTCTCTCCTAAGACTCTATTTTTGACACTGCATGTGGCATCCGGCAATATTTACGGATGCTGCTTACTTTCTGCTGACAGGTCTTGCTCCCCATCTAGTGCTCCTTGAGGATTAGACCACTGGACAGTGTGTGGGGGCCAATCCAGAGAAGGCCCCCGCGCCTCACGGTGAGAGCCCTTGCCAAGCGTGAAGTCCCAGGTTTAAAGATTCCCTGCACCTTTTCTAGGCATCACAGCCCCGAAATGCAACTCCCAGAGGAAACTGCGTTTCTCCTGATGCTAGGGCTGGCTGGCTGCTGGGCTCAGGAAGGGCTGTGGCGGTCACACTGACTCTCTGGAGCTGCCTGCGAGCAGCTCAGCCCTTGCAGCTGACACCCTGTGCGCAGGCGGCCTGTGCTACACCGCTACACGGGAGCTAAAGTATGCCTCCTGGGTTGGCGCCCACCCTCCCACTGCCACGCATGCGTGGGTTCTGGCCCAGCAACAACACTCACTTCTGCTGGTCCTTCATGGCCTCGATGATGCCCCTCAGCTCGCGGACCTGCGTCCGTAGCTCCTCCACGGCTGCCTGGCTGCTGGCGGCCGGTTCCATCTTTGGTTTTCCTTCCGGGCCGAACAGAGACGGGGAGTTGGCTCTGTGTCCAGCTGTTCCCAAAGACGATGACAGGGGGGATGGTGCCACTGAGGACAGAGGGACTGGCCCACCGCTGCCTGCAGCCATGATCCCCGGCTTGGGTGGCAGAGATGCTTTGTTTTCGGACACCTGTGGTGAGGGAGGGCAGACAGGACTCAGGTCAGGGATTCGTGCTGTGCCGACCTGCCCTGTTCAGTCACCCATCGACAGCCCTGTGCCAGCTTCCTTCCACAGACTCCACTCACTTATTCTTGCACGCGCCAGCCCTCAGGACCTCCCTGGCATAGGACCCCTCCCAGGGGCTTCCTGGGTGCTCTGAATTTGCCCGTCTCTTGAGACAGACTGAATGCCATGCATAGCAGCCCACGCGTGTCTGGTTCCGCGAACTCCCAAGTGAGCAAAACATTTTCTGGGGCCCTGAGGAGCCTAGAACCCAATGGGGGGGGCAGATGGAGTCACCAGCACACTGCGGAGGAGGGGGCGTCTGTGCTAGAAGGGGATAAGCACAGAGCCACAGAGGTAATGAGGGACCAGCCTGCCCAGGAGGGAAGGTGCTGCCAGTTCTGAGGCAGCCAGAAAGGGAAAGAGCGGTTGGGGGAGAAAGTTCCAGATGAAAGGAATACTGTAGGCAGAAGTCTACATGCTGCGCAGTAAAATACATTCCCAAGAAGCAGTGACTCAATGCTAGAATAGCAGAGGGGTAGGAGAGGGGCAGGGTTGGATAGCTGAGATGGGGCAGGTAGAAGAAGGGGCTGTGAGAGGACCGAGAAATCAGCATGCCAAGCTGACGATCCTCTGGCTGCAGAAGGGCCTGAGCATGGTGGGTCTGGCGGCTGAAAGAATTGCTGGAAGATTTTCATACAATGAAAGCTAGAAATGGTGAGGGCTTGACTTAGGCCGTGGCCAAGTGAGCTGACAGCGGACAGCTTGGAGAAAAGTGGCAAAGGCGGGCTAATTCAACAAGGAGATGCAGGGGCCGCCTTCACGGCGTAGACAGCCCGTGATCTGGGGGACACGGTGCTGGAAGGCTGAAGGGGAAGAGGAAGCGCAGGTCAAGGGTCACAGGGAATTAGGTATTGAGGTTGCAGCTTTCACAGGCAGGAGAGGCTGAAGGTCCAGATAACGACGTCAGGCTTGGACACAGGTAATTCAAGAAGTCTGAGAGACAGCCGAGGAAGCTTGTCTAGTGGGCAGAGCATGGGCGTGGGTGACACAGAACTAGACATGAACAGGAGCAATGATGGGAGTTGGGGCTTCCCAACTGGGAAAAGGCAGAGCCCTCGGGTACTGAGACAGAGTACCGGGGTACTCTGGGCAAAGGGGCAGCAAGGCGACCAAGAGAGAGAGAGACCTGGGTTACAGAAGTCCCCTGGAGGAATTTCTAGAGGAAAAAATATGGTTTGATAAGTAGGTCAAGGAAGCAGAGATGCAAACTGGGGGTGCCCATTTGGTGGAGCAAGGGAGCCAGAAATCTGATCAAGGCAGGCCAGGGCCTGCACAGGAGGTAAGGGGTATGGTGCACAAACTTAGAACTTTCTGTGGAAAAACCTGGCTGAGGAGAAAACATCAGGGAAAGAAGAAGAGAAAGGAGAGGAGAAAGTGTGTGTTCAAGCAGCAGCCTCCAAAACGCTCCAGGGGAAAGGGCTATGCTTATTTTCAAAGATGGAGGAGACTCAGAGTCGGCTGATGTGCTGAGGGGAGAGAGCCAGCAAGGGCCACGGTACAGAAAGAGGAGACAAGAGGGAGCTCTGGGGCGTGTCATGAGGAGGCCAGGAGTGCACAGGGAGGAGGGCAGTGCTGGGTGGAGGGAAGAGGCTCGTGCGGGCACAGAGGAGGAAGCATGGCCAGGGAGGGAGTCCGTAGGCTGGTGGCGAAGAGCACGTGTAGCAGACGGGACTTTGGTTGGTGAGGGGGTGGGTGCCAGGCGGGAGCTGAGCCTGGTGGTGAAGCTTGGCAAAGCCACTGTGGGACTCTGTCCAACAGCAGGCGCCAGGGTAGGAGCCAAGAAGGGGCCTGGTTGGCACAGAGAAGAGCAGAGTGTGGCTTCAGGCTGTGCTGGAGGGAGAGACTGGGCAGAGTGAGCCAGGAGCAGATGGGCCACCGTTCCCAGCCGCTCTGCTCTCCTTCTCCTGCCAAGTTACCATTGAGGAAAAGCATTTTCTGCTGCCAGGGACAGCAATCCGCCATCCCGCGCTTTTTGTTAGGAGTTTCAGGAAGAGGAAAGAGGGAATGACGTTTATGGAGCCTGGGCCTTGAGCAGGACATGAACTAGACAACTGAAACGCGGGTGGTTGGCACACACATCCGACCAAGCAGGAGATTGAGGAAGCGGCTGAGAAATTCCCCGAGTCTCACAGCTAATAACTGGCAGAACTGGGCCTTGAGTCCCTCCCTCCCCTGTCAGCTGCCACATAGGCCCAGCTCTGTGACTGTGGTTGTCTGAGTTGAGAGACACATGCTCTTTCGTCTGTATAGCCTTTGCTTCTTTCCCATTCTGGGGTTCATACGTTCCCCCATTTTTCACCCTGCATCTTTATGTGCTTTGCCAAATCCACCAACTTCCTCACACTGACTTGACATTTAGGCACTTCTTGAATCCATGCTTCTCTTAGCAGCTCCAACATGACTTGCTCCCCCGGCACATTTCTGCTAAAAAGTACTTTAAAAACCCTCATAGAAAACAGGCCACCATATGCCCTGACCAAATTAGTTCCCATGGAACTTCTAGAAGCAGTAAACATGACATGACATGATAACTCCAGGGAAGTAGAACAGTCTAATAGGATAGAACTATGCAAATCAGAAACGTGAAGAGCCACTGCTCCCCAGTAGGCGTCACTGTGGAGACACCCAGGGACGTCAGAGAGCGGGCAACTGCGTCGGGTGAGTATGAACACCAGAAAGACTGGGTCTAAATCCAGCTTCTGTGAGTGGAATCCCTTTATAAAGGAAGCATATTTTTTTATGAATAATTGCAATTGACAGGTTTTATAGGATTGTATTTTTTTTCACTGCATCATACGGTTTTAAAGAAATCTACACATGTAAATTCTTAAATCTGTCCAAAAACATCTCATACAATCTTTGATTTCCTCGTGTTAATTCCTGTTTCAGATGTGCTAAAAAGATAATTCAGTGTTTTGCTTTAGACAGAAGTTCTGATATTTATATAAAATAATACAATTGACTGGATTCTCCTAGCAAGAGAAAATGGAATTTAAAAAGTTTGATTCACATTGGAAGGAAGAACAGAACTTATACAGGATATCCGTTGGGGGCCATACAGTTGCTAAACAAAGTCATCTTTATTTCTCACAAATAAGTTTAGAAAAATAGCTGTGTCATTCTCTGGGCAGGCAATAAAGTGAAAAGGTTTTTAGGCTATCCATTAATCCGAAGGAATCAAAATCACCTTTTCTTTAAGAGACTCCATCATTTGTTATTCAAATTCATAAGCTGCCAACCACAGCTTGTAATGCTACCAGTTTTAAACAGAAAAGTCAAGATTTGTGGGCAGAGGGCACAGCATTTAACACATTTAATGTAGTCTTCCTGTTGGTGATGACGGGTGGGTGAGGAGGGGGAGTGGGAAGTAAGCTTTGTTTTAAAATGAACAATAATGTAATTAGATATATAAAGAAAAAAATGTTAAAAAGCTATCATTAAAAATTGTTTTTAAAAATGCAGTCTTTCTAGACATTGACAGGCCTTGTAAGTTCTCTGGCCGTTGTGCTGGTAGTGGCGGTGGGTATGTGTGTGTGCATGCACGCACATGCGTGGAAGCTTTTTATATATGTGGTTGATAGGATGAAGAGATCACAACAGGAGACATGGGAAAATCAACATTAAACTTGTATCTTAAGGGTTCAGACTGACTTTGGAGGTTTTGTACCAAGCCTCAGGAATCATTATGACCTAAGTAATCACTGTCACTAAAGAATGGCAATCCCTTGCACAGCCTGTTGCAATGAACTGAGCTGTCGAGTCCTCCCAACATCCCTATGTGGAGATTGCACTGCATGGTGGTCTGAGGAGGTAGGGACTCTGAGAAGAAATTAGGTCTAGAGGGCGGGGCTCTCACGAATCGGATTAGTGTCCTTAGGAGAAGAGACACTGGGGAGCCTTCTGTCCCCCTCCTATCATGTGAGGATACAATGAGAAGTCTGAAACCCTGAAGAGGGCCTTCAGCAGGACCTGACCATGCTGGTATCCTGGTCTCAGGCTGCTAACCTTCAGAAATGTGAGAAATAAATTTCTGTTGTTTATAATCCTCCTGGTCTATGGTACTTTGTTTCAGCAGTCCAAACAAAACATGTTTTTCCTAGTTTAGCTCGTAAGTGCGGTGAGAGCATCCACGAAAAGCAGGGACCCTGTGCTACTGGGACACCCCAACGTGGCTGGTCACTCACTTGGGATATGGTAACAGTCTTTGAAGTTTTCTTTGATGCGTCCACTCCTCTGTGTGCAAGAGAAACGTGTTCCTCTTTATCTTCTTCAGGACTTGGGGAGTCAAAGATATCAGGACTTGAAAGGGAAGACTAGATAAAACCAAAAGGAAAGGCTTTTGTCAGAATGACACCTTAGCTGACACACTTCTGCTAACACAATGCTGTGGCGCTTTCCAAAGCACCTGGCACATCACTTTCTTTTGTCTCCTCATCACAATCCCTGTGAGGCAGGAAGCACGCTGCTGCCTGTGCCCTGCAGATGGCGTGGGAGCTGGGCTCAGAGGCAAGCTCCTGAAGCAGGGATCTGTCTACAGATTATTCCACCGACCTTCGCTGGTCATGTCATCTGTCGTCCACCTCCCTCCCTCCCTACTTCCCCTGCCTCCCTTTCTCGATTCTGTAAACATGCGCTGCTATGTTCCAAGCACTGAGCTTGGTACTGCCCGTAATGGTGGCATGCCGGGCACTCCTCCCCTCTGACGTCCCTGTGGGGAGGATCACACCAGGGAGAGGCAGCTGCCTTTAACCTGCCTCTCCTCCATTTCCTCCTGGTTCTCTTTCACGACCATGACACCTGCCTCGTACTGAAGTGCCTAAGACGACCTGTCCAAGAGGACACTGTGCCCAGGGCAAGGGGCCAGCAGGTGTGTGCAACAGTGACCAGTGTCCCTGCAGCCCCACAGCAGCTCAAACTGAGGTGTGAGGTGGCACCTTCTGCTACATCTTTACCCTCTTTGCCACTGACAGTCAGCATCCAGATGCCATCTTTGCAGATGTGTGTTTACAGAACGCAGCATCTTTTGTTAACATCTGGGGGTAACGCCGACACACTCTGCCGCCCCCCAGCTGGAGAGAAATGAGAAGCCAGGAGGAGACACTTACAGATGTGAGGGACTGGGACGGAGGCCGCCTCCCTGTGGCCTTTGGTCTGCTTGTGGTTGGGTGGCTGAGTTTCTCAGTAGAAGATACCACGGAGTCAAAACCTTCTAGGTCTAGAACAAAGTAAAGCAGATTTTTAAGAGTAAAAAGAGGGGAGGAAAGATTTTTACAATATGTTCTAAGCACCTCTTTTATTTGACAATCATCTTTTTGTCTCAATTACACTTCATCGTTTGCAAAGGCCATTTACATCCTTTGGTTATCCACGAAACATGATGCCACTGAATGAAATCATCCCTCCTCCTCGGTTTAACAAGCTAGCACAGAAGGAAAGAAAGGGTGTTACGTTTCCCCAACCACGACTCTATTCATAAATCTTAAAAAGTCACAGAAAGAGAAGAAAAGGAGGAATCTTCTTCCTTCCATAAACCCGAGTGTTTTTGGGTAGGTCAAGTACTCCTGCAGTCTGGACCCAAAACAGTTATCATGATATCCACACAGCTCAGCACACACAGGCAGGGGATGCCGGTCTTCGATTCTGAAAGACGAGAGGAAGCTTCTCCTCTGACTGTAGCACAATATTCTGGCCACCAGCTTCCACCCCCCATGAATCCTAAGCTCCTGAGAGACGGAAACCAAGCTTCCATTTCTCCACAGAATGCAGTCTGGCACCACTCTGCTTCCAGAAGCATCTCTCACTGGAAACATTCTTCCCTCATCAATCTGCTCTTTCATTCACTCCATCAAGGTTGAGCAACTTCTCTGTGCCATGCACAGAACGAGACTGAGGTGACACTGGTGAACCCAGCAGAAGTGAGCCCGTCCTCACAGAGGGCAAAGACAGACGCACACTCATTCAATCAGACTGTCACCTGGCACGTGTCCAGCAGGAAGGCCTCTGCCTTTATGTTGCTACTCTCTTCAGCCAATCATCAGGTCTAAGGGTTACCTGGCTTTATTCTGGGAATTTACAATCCAGTGCAGGTCTGTGTGTGATACGCAAAGGAATGGCTGCCAGCGAGCGGCTGACCCATTATGGCTTGTGGCTAGGGCAATGTCATCTTCTCCTGACAAGCAGGCTGTCTCATATGTCGCACCAGGCCCTGCCTTCCCAAGCCAGCTCCCATTCTCCCTTCTACTAGAGCCCCAGTTTGACTCAGGAGGGGCCCAGGTCCTGGGCTGAACCATGTCCTGTCAAAGTCAGGGACCGCGGTCCTGCTCGTCTTCACCAGTGATTGGTCTGGAGCTAGCCGAACGGCTCAACATGGGTCACAGCAACGCAGGGAAGTCTACTGAGAGCCGCTGGGAGAAAGAACTGCCCTCTGGTAGTGAGAGGAGGCTGCACTGCTGCCGCCTCTCCTCTCCTGCCTGGGAGGCTGTCGAGTGTGGGATGCCTGGGGCAGTGGCAGCCACCTTACGAACAGAAGGGGAGGCATTGTCAGTGCTGGAGACCTGGAGGAGGGCAGGACAGGAAGATGGAAGAGCCTGAGGACTGACAGCCCGATGAGTCACCCACCAACCCTGGGATGCTCTAGCGCCCAAAGTTCTCAGCTAGTAACTGAGTAAGCCCCACTATTTCAACCTCCTTTAACTAGATAGTCTTTTTTTGCAACTGAAAGCAACCTAACCGCTGTAACGAAATATGCTGGTTCAAGACAGAAAAGATAACGTTCTTTGTTTTTTTCTCCCCCCTTATTTTGAGGAGCGCTTGCTTGCTGATAGTCATAACTAAGCAGCCTGGCTGAGTGACAGCTTTATTCTAGTGATGAACATGCAGGTGTTTCCTGCCCTCTATTTCCTTTATTGGAATGTGCTAAGCCAAGCACAAGGCACTGGTCAGGAGCCATTAACATTACACCTAGGATTATATTAAGTGACTTTATTCTAGCACCTGCTGGATGAATAATTACTCAGTGAGCTCACATTATCAGAACAAAGCAAGTAGAACCAAAGGTTAAGTACCTGCAGAGACAGCGCAAAGGAAAGTAGCAGCCAGGCTGAGGTAGCCATCAGCACCCAGCACCAGCTGAGACTCCTAAGGGCTCCCCTTTGCCAGCTGGCTCGGTGGGGCTCAGGGAAGCCCTTGTGCCCGGCGAGGCCAAGACCCCACCGCTACGTGGGCTACTCCACACTTGGCTCACTGGGCTGACCGTCTCGGGGACTTTCCCTTTAAGAGAATTTTTTTTTTCTGAAAAGGGTCCCACGCGAAACCCGCCCCAGGACTCACCTGTACCAAGTTCGTGTTGCCTGAAATTGAAATTCCCTATTACGCACTTGGGTTGATGCCAAAAGCCATCCTCTGACGCTAACATCCCCTGAATTCATGTTTTTAAACTTTTTTTCTCTAATTATAGGATACATGCTCAGTGTATAATTTTTAAAAAGCAACCTCAAAATCATCAATTATAAAAGGTCAACTATAATCTCAGCACACCAAAAACAACTCCTATTAGCATTTTGGTATATTTGCTTCCATAAAAAGATAGTGTAGTTCACACGCTGTAGTATTCAATTCTGCTGATTTCACTTTACAAGGTATGACTCTAAAAATTCTTCATTAATATTTTGATTGTACCCCAATCCTGGCATCTCTCCCAGACTGCCTACTCACTGGGCCCTGGAACACCCCGTCGATTACCTGGTAGCCCTATGATTTATTGTCATATTATTAACTTCCAAATCATTCCCCCTTGGATTTTTTACTACTATAGACAAGCTCTGCACAAACTCTACATACAGTGAGTTTAGGAGATTCTCTGTGGAGCTCCCCAAAAGGGCCTTGAAAGAAGGGAAATAGGGACAGGGTGGAGGTCGCTGCGGGCAGCTGTGGAGGGCAGGAGGCCCTGGTTGGGGGCAGAGGAGGGAAACTGAGCTGCCCAGGAGCAGAGGCCCAGCAGGAGGCCAGGGGAGGCAAGAGGGGTGGGTGCTAAGGCCCGATGGAGTGGGGTGGAGGCCTGGCCTGCTGGTCCTCCCAGCGGCCATGGGGGCCTGACATCTTGGCTTTGCGCAACAACTTAAACCGCTCCAGAGGCAAAACCCAAGGAGGGCAAAGAGATTAAGGACCAATTTAAGGTTAATTGATCCTGGTTATCCACCTTGGCTGCGCAATGGAATCCCCTGGAGGATTAAAAAAAAACTCATTTAGGGATCCCATCCTGGAGATTTACTGAAAGCATCTGGGGTACAGCCTGGGCTGAGCAGGTTTTGAGTCTCCCCAGGGGACAGGAGTGAGTGAGTGAGCGTGCGCGCACACACACACCCACCCACTTTACAAGTACTGCTCTATAGGAAGCTGAGGTGGGGGGAGGGAAGAGACTAGGGCTGCCAGGTAATCGACGGGGTGTTCCAGGGCCCAGTGAGTAGGCAGTCTGGGAGAAATGCCAGGAGGAAGCCTCGTCAGTAGCTTGGGGCCTCCATGGGGGCAAGTGGGGCGAGGTAGGCCGTGAACAGCTCATCAGACACTGTGATTAGTGACAGGTCAGCAAGGCCGGGGCAGGTGTAGGAAGGATGCTGGCCAGGGGGCCCAGAACGCAAGGTGGGTGGGAAGGATGCGGGGAGCAGGTGGGATGGCCTCAGACCCCCACTTGGGATGGACACAGCACATCCACTGATGTGCGGGAACAGACAAAGTTCACACCCGGCAAAGCTGGGCCCGATTGCTGGCAGGACTCCAGCCTATCCCCAGGCCCACTGAAAGAATTAAGTCTCCCTGGGCACCGAGGGCTTGCCAAGGTGTGGGCTGGGAATCAGTCACACTCTGAAGCACATTCCAAGGCAGGAGTCCCTCCCTGTGCAGGCTGAGAACCACAGGAGCGCAGGAATTCATCTCTGAGCTGTCAAAGTCCAGCAGGACCCTGGCGAGAATGTGCTTAACATCTTGGGTGTGACAGAACAGCACACACACCCACAGGCCCATGGATGAACAATCTCAAGGCGTGTAGCTTGCAGATGTGTGGCAGTAGCTGCAGGGAGGAAGGTTCCAGGCCCTGGTGAAAAGCATGGCAGGCCCTTGCGTTCACTGGCTGAGGCTGGTATTTATTTTTTTTTTAAAGATTTATGTGTTTATGCATACAAGAGCTGGAGTGTGAGCGAGAGGTGTGGGGGGCAGAAAGGATTCACCAGAGACAGAGTGGGGAGCAGAACAGGCAGACTGGTTGATACATAGTGCTGAGCGGAGCAGTGGGTGGGTCAGGAGAAGTCTGCTGAGCCATGTGGTCAGCTCCCTGGCTGGGGATTGAACTCGTGCTGCTGTGGCTGTGGATCACTTCACAGTGCTGCACTTTAACCCCTTGCACCACTAGGGAGGCCCCGAAGTTGGTATTTAGATGACTTGAACACTCGAAGCCTGGGAGCCGGGGCCAGCACTAAGTATTCTGTCTCTTCTTGGCCACTAGAAGGAAGACGGGGCCACCCTTGACCTTCACACACATTCAGCTACATTTAAGTTTCGAGTTTGGAAAGCAGCAACAAAACCAAACATCCAGAAAGAAATAAGACACGCCGTGGCTTGCTGGGCAGGGGCCCGAGCCCCTGCAGTGCCACGCCTTTGCCATCCCGACCTGTCGCCCATTTCCAGGGGCACAGCACATGCTCTCGTGACTGTGGCCTTGGGAGCTGCGATTAAGGCAGAATTTCCATGACTAACCCACTGTGGTGCAAAGAAAATGGCCCAATTTTCATGGTGGTTTTGAAATGAATCAGGCGGAAACTTGATATGCGTTTTCAGCCTGGCTGGGAATTTTTCCTCTTAATAAAAAAAGATCTTAATGCCCATAAGCCAAGCCAACACTATCGAACTGGCAGATGTTTGGTATTTCTTAAAAGTTAGTTTCATAAGGATAAGAGGCTCTTGGCTTTTGGGGAACTTGGAAAGGGGCCCTCTGCAGATGTGCGGGGGTAATTCCCGGGGGACACGTCGGCTTGGAAAGGCTTTGGACTCTGCGCCACATGCTGTTGTCCCTTTTCCAAGAACTGCAGTCACACCCTATTTCATTCAACTAGAACATGTAGCCTCATTTTCCATGGGGGGGAGGTGGGGAATCACAGGTCACTAAAGCATCTGCTGGAAACAGAGGATAAAGTCAAGCCTGAGATGCTCAGCTGCTCGGCTCGAGTTTCTGAACTTAAATAACAAAGAGCCCTAGACTGGCGGTAGACCGGAAGTCTCCTTCAGGGGAAGCCTGGGAATGTCACTGCTCACCAGCGTCTCCGGAAGCTGCCCCTTCTCCCCCACGCCCCTGCTGAGGATCACGAAGGCTGCGGAAACTTCTTGCCTGGACCTGCTGTAGTAGATTTTTCACACCGAGCCCCATGCCACTTGGCATGCTGCTACCGGAGGGAGATGTAGACAGTGCTGACCAGACCAGGCCCCTTCCCTGCCTGAAGTCCTTCCCAGTTCCCATGAAACCCCAGTGCCCTGCAGCACAGCCAGCGCCTGCTTCGGTCTCTGCAACTTGGGAGACTTCTTCCCTCACCTCCGCCTCTCCTCCTTGGGGCCATCAAGATTTGGCTCAGAAGTAGACCTCTTCCAAGCAGCAGACTGCATCCTAAAACTTGGCTTGCATGATCCCCTAATCACCCACCACCTCAAACGCAGCATTTAGTACCTGGAGATTGGATATTCCTTGACTTATCTGTCTCCCTCGCAAACCAGGGAAGAAGCCAGGGCATTTATCTCTGCTTTTCTGAGACCTAAAATCATTCTTGGCTGGTGAGGATTCAGCAAATGATTCTTGAATATATTAACAGACAGCCTCTCCAGGCTTCAGTTTTTCTACCAGAGAAAAAGTGAGAGAATTATCTGAACTATCAGAATTTTGGGCTGAAGGAAGACATCTTAACCTGCATGTGAATCACTGAGGTGGCAAGTCTGCACAGAGTGCGAGGGCCAAGAACACCTGTGTTAGTTGAGTCACCAACCGAATTGCTGCACTATGAAATTCTGCAGGAAACTAAGCCCCCCAAAATGTGTAAGGAGAAGCAGGTGAGCTGCTGTGTTTTCATTTATAATTCAGGTGTGAAGTTTGCAAGACACAAAGCACTGAAAGTAAACAATTTGGAGCTTCTTTTCAGTCACAGCACTCCCTCATGTTTCACACACACTCATGTCGCCCTGACCAAACCCCAAGCTGCTCCAGTTGGTAAAGGGAGAGATGGAGGGTCAATTTGCTGAAGGTCATCACTGGAAAGTGGCCGGGCCCACATTCAGATTCATTCATTCTTTCCACCACAGAGCACCGGACAGATGGCGGGGACATTTAACCTTACATTTCATTCAACTGACGGCGAATTTTAAGACCTATTCCATCTCAAGAACAAGGAACGATAGGAGGAAACATAAACCTCTCTTGTCAAGAAACCACTCTGCTCTGGTCTCAAACTGGCTTTGTCCTATTTTACTCAAATATATTTTTAAATGGTCAGAAAAAGGGGCTGGCTTCTTTAAGGGAAACTCTGGCAAGAAATGTAAGTTATTAGGCAAGGAAGGTAGAATGCTTGGCTACTCAGTACAAAGTAATGTTTTTGTGGAAACCTGCCTAAAGAATAAGGGAGACACAGCACTTATTTACGCATTCAGTTACTCAAAAGTTATTACGTACCTACTGAATGCCAGGCATTGCAGTGGTTCGGAGAATATCCAGTCATTCTAAATTAGCGCTGTCCGATGCAACTTGCCCGACAGGGAGACCTGCTACATCTGTGCTATCCAGCGTAGTAGCCACCGGCTGCATGTGGCTGCTGAGCCCAGGGAATATGGCGAAGAGGGGGCATTTAAAATCAAATTAAATTTAGTCACATGTGGTGGCAGCAAAGATCTCCATCATGATCCTTCATCATGGCAGTGGCTAGTCCATTCACTCAGTGCACAGTTACTGAGCACAATGAGCCAGGTTCTGTGCTAGGAATGGGGTGGGGGTACTAACGATGAACAAAACTGCCATGGTAAACAGGGTGAGGCATTCCCAGCTTTATTGTACCTCACTTAATATCACTTTGCAGGTGTTTTTCGAAAAAAACTGAAGGTTGGTGGTGACCTCTGCAGCAAACAGTCTCTGGGCATGCACTCACTGTGTGTCTCTGGTCACAGTGAATTAAGGTAGGTACATTGTCTTTCTAGACATAACGCTATAGCACACTTAACAGACAGTAGTAGTACAAGCACAAGTTTTATGTACACTGGGAAACCGAAAGTTTTCTGTGACTCACTTTATTGTAATATTCACTTTACTGCAGTGGTGTTGAACCAAACCCACAATTCTGTGAGGTATATAAAATGCCTCACACAGATCTATTAAAAAATCAGTGTTGGGCTCTCCCTGGTGGCGCAACAGATTAAAGCACCACATTATGAAGATCTCCAAAGCCACTGCAGCACGAGTTGGATCCCCAGCCAGGGAGGTGACCCACATGGCACCAGACTGCTCCTGACCCACCCACTGCTCACCTCAGCAGTGGATTTCAGTAGATCTGCCTGTTCCCACTCTGTCTCTGGTGAATCCTCTCACCCACCACACCTCTGGCCTGGACCCCAGTGCTGTATGCATAAATAAGTAAATCTTTTAAAAAAAAATCAGTGTTGAGTGGCAAAAAGTAACTTTTCATGTCCGCATTCCTTTAAAAACTACTGGCCCAAGTCTGCAATGAAGCATGAGTAAATAAATCATGCATTTATTGTAAATAATACAGCCACGTGTCACTTAATGTGTTTCAGTCAACCATGGGTCACAGGCTAGATGGTCGCAACAGGTTATGTCAGAGCCTCGGTGGAGTGGGCGGCCTCATCTGGATGTGTAATTACACTCTGGTTTTGCACAATGACAAAACTGCCTACGACACACTTCTGAGCAGTAGCTCTGTCAGTAAGCCACGCGTGACTGCAGTTACACTACTAATCGCAGGAATGTAAGTTGGCACAGCCCCTTTCAGATACTCTACTTCTAGAAATTAAGCAAGTATTTAAGTAAATGGTATGTGTATGAGGCCAGGGGCCTTCAGGACATTGTGCCAATGTACCTCGTAAAATAATTTTGAAGCTATATGTAACCCCGCTTGCATCTGAAGCTGCTTCTAAAATTTTACATAAGTTTTAGCCACAAAGGCTATGATTTCTGTTAGATTCTAAGTGTTGATGTTTTGAAATGTAGCTATTATATTACTCTTGAATGTTTTCAGTATATATTGGGCCTCCACCACCACTCACTTTAAAAAACCATAAGGACAACTGAGTCCCATGTGAGTCTCTCTTCTCAAGGCAGCAGTGGGGATTAGCTTGGGAATGAGGAGCAGAAACCCCAAAGAATGGCTAGTACAAGAGAAAATGTAAAAAAAAAAATTAAAAATCACGAGTAAGATTTTCATTGACAGTTGGAAATTCTGTATCATTTCTTTCCCTCTTGGATTTCATATTTCTATCACATTTCCACTACTCAACTTTATTCTAATAAAAAGTAGCTTTATGTTTTCCTTAATCTGATCCCTTTCTAAATTATCACCTTTTCCTGCTATACAAACATGCATATAAATTGAAATTTATGCTCTTTTATTTCCTGAAATCAAAAGCCTCTGTGTAAGACAATTTTTCCTGGATTGAGTTATCACAAGCATTATTATTGTTATTATCATTATACAAATGATCAAACATATATATATCCTATCACACATTTTACTACTTTGTAAAACATAAAAAGTAGACATTTATTGGACTTTTCCCCCAAAGCACGTCATATGCACGTGAGTGACTACCAGTACCAGAAGGCGTGGTTTAGTATCACTTCTATTCTTATTTTCCTTTGTGTAGATCTAAGTGCCAGGAAACTTTGTTTACATGAGCAGAAGATATGGGAATGGAAAGAATTTTCTTATCACACTGTCATCCCATTCTTGGAAGTCCTTTCGAGCTGTATACTGAAAATCAGATACTGGTCTAGCAACAAGGTCTGTTCTTACCAATCTATCCACGGACCACTCAGCAGGCTCTCTCTCAATCTTGCTGGAAGAATTAGAACCCAACTGACTTGTAAATGGATTCTGGGCCCAGTGATAGAGCCACTCAGTTTGTCAACTCCAACACCAATCTGAGAACTGTGGCTTAATTTGCACCTGGGAGCTGTCAAGTGCTTGGCTTTGCTCTTGTGGGAGAAGGAAATGGGGAAGGAGATGAGTTGGACAAAAAGGACCTAAGAAGATGAGGGAGTCCATGGCCTAGGAAGAGTGCGTGCCCCTCCCACCCCCACGCGGGGCAGTCTGCCCAGTCCGCAGACCACTGTCCCTCAGCTGCCCTGAGCACACTGGCTGTGGCTGAAGCACACAACAGGCTGCCATCCCTTTAAAGGAAAAGGTGCGGAATGATGTCAAACTGACATTATTTAGTCTCCCAAGTAATTGTGGACCAGAATCGTATGTGTAACAACATCACACACAACAAACCCATCCATTCACCCCACCACAGAATCCAGAAGTGTATACAACAGCAAACCGTGATTATGGCTGGGAGAGGCTAAGATACAAGAACACTTTCTAACTTCCTCTGTGTGTGTGTGTGTTTTAAGTGACTATCTCCCCCTTTTGTAATTGGGGGGTGGGAAGAAGTTCTTTAGAATAAAATTCCAATTGGACAGGTGGTTTATACAAAGATTTTGGATGCAGTTACTGAAATCTCAGCTGATTTATGTATTCAAGAACCTTCCTCGTTTCTAATCACAGCAGTTACTGGTCAGAAAGAAGAGTCATGAGGCACACGACAGGCCTGATCTACAAGCCCTACCACAACAGTGACACCAAGCAGCTCTGGCGCACAGCAGGAGGAAGCTGTGTATTTCTCAGGAATGTGCCCCATCATTCCGGGCCACAGAGGCACGGGGGTGCGGGGTGCGTCCCTCCAGCAGCCATCCCAGCTCCCCTGAGAAAGCGCCCACTTGCTGTCAGTCACTTCTCTTCATCAAGTCTAAACTCAGCTCCAACCCCCTCCCCAGGTGGGTGGGCACTGCTAGCGTGCCAGAGAGAGGAGGAAAGTGGAGTTCAGACTCACTCGTCCTGGTACTTGTAGAGCTGGGATTCAGGCGTGTCTAATACATCACCCACTTCCTTGGTGTCTGTGGGATTTTTCTGCTTCTACATAAGGGTTTGCTGCAGGAACCAAACTTAGGTAGAATGGCAATGGCAAGTATCCTACTTTTAAAAAAAAAAAAAATTTCTCTGTAAGAATATGAGAGGAAAAAATCACCTAAATTCTTTTTTAATTAAGTGGGTTTCAAAAATACATATTGCTTTCAACAGATGAATACTTTTCAAAGACTTTATAAAATGTTCTGCCACAACTGTTATTATGTCCATAATTGTAAATTGCTTAAACTTTCATATGATCAATAAACCCTAAGGTCAAAGAAAACTCTAGACCGGACCTCAGAAAGGGCTACTTACTAACTAGTCTAGGTTGAAAGAACGAACTAGAGGAATGGCGCTCGAGACAACAACACGTTACGCAATCTTAGCACTTTTACTGTCCAGAAATCTCAGTCTGGAGAAGCAGAGCACTGCGAGGCTGCACTGGACCCCTTTATCCAAATACTCCAGCCCCTGGTTAAATGGCAAAGCATCAAGACCCAAAGAGGTGCAAAGCCGCGCGCGCTGGGCTGCTGCAGTGGCTGCGTAACGGGGTAGCGGGCGCGTTTCCTGCCAGCGACATGACAGATGGGCCTTCATCTCATTCAGCAGCGCTTCGCTCAGACCAAAGGGCATCGGAGCCACGCTCCTAATGGCAAATTTCAATATGCGTGTAAAACTACAAAGCACTAATATCCAGAACTGCATGGAAGCCAAAATGGTGCAGGGAGCAAATTGGAGAAGGAAAATGTGCCAAGCTCAGGGTTCTGGTTACCACCCTGGGAAGGGTAAGAGCCACCGGAACCTCTGGCAGGGTTGGCAGTGCTCCCATTCACCAGCTTTGGGGGAAGGACAAAGACTGCGGTAAAAAGTAAAGTGCCACAAAAATCTGACTTTCCATCAGTGGCTTTTTTTTTTTTTCAATCATAAGCAATGATATTTCTTTTAAAATATTGTACAATTCTGGGCATTGAGTTTGCATGTGAACTTCAGCACCCATCCCGTTCTGGGGCCTTTGCTTTGCCCCCTGATATTTCTCCTCTCCTCATACCCTCACCTCTCTGCAGACACATGGGAGACTTGTGGTTTCCAGAACCACCCCAAGAACACAGTCAACACCAGTCTATAAGCATCAAGAAAAAGAAGGTCAGCGTTGTGAGTCTCCCAGTCAGCCAAATGCATTCAACTTTAAAACTTGGAGATTACAGCCTTTCCACCAGGGACTCGCATTTGTCTTCTAAACTTTGCTCCATAAAACAAACATCAGCAGCCCTTAAATTCAAAGCCCCCTGCCCTCTTTGTTTGGGTTGACAAGTCTGTGAAACTCCAGAGTATGAACAGCCTCAGGGAGGGATGACTCAGGCCTGGGGCGGCCACTATAGGTCACCTCGCAGCTAAATAAAGAGGCTTCGTTTGGCTCCAGGTCAGGGCTCCCTGTGCACTTACACCTCTTCCTTGGCCTGTCACCCTCAGACCCAAGTCCTGTGGCAGGGGCACCAGCCTCACTGCACAGCACTCAGGACGTCTCTCATGCAACGCAAGTAGCAGCAGGCAGAGTGGGCCATGGTTCCCAGTTCAGGCCTCAGCAAGAGTCCCTGGTCGGGCAGACATTTGGAACTTTTTCCTTCTTTTAATGAAAGTTCATCATCCACATTGCCATTTGGAAAGAGCCTGAAAAGAAAACTTTGTGAGCTTGTCTAGAATGCTTTTGGTGTGACAAGGGGTACTTGAACATGATGTTCTAGAAGGCTGTAGATCCCTCTGGCTATTTACAAGTCAAACGGAAGCCATAAGCAAGCCCTGCCAATCTGCGAGCCCTCAGCCAGAGGGCAGAGGCGGAGACCGCAGACCAAATAAATGCCATGTGCAACCTGAGAACTGCAAGTCACCTGTTCCCTTCTTGCTTCCACACTCATTTGCAGCTCAGAGGCCTCCCTGAGTGTGCTACAGATGTAACAGAGGTTTCACATGCTTCTCTGTGCTGAGTTTGATCCTTCTCGGCGCCCCACCGCACTTCTGTTCTCAAAGCTGAAAATGGGCTCAGTGTGTTGCAAAAGGGCAGGTGCCAAGTCACTGGGCTGAAGGAAGAATATGAGGGCCTGTCCATAGAGAGGCAGGCGACCAACTCCCAGGGGAGAACACGCCCCCTCTGCATACAGTGAGCCTCTGGGGTTGCTCCAAGGGTACACAGCTAGTGGGCCTGCCACCACTCCCAGCTGAATGGATGCTCATTACACACCGAAACGTCCCTCAGCCCATCTCACCAGTCAGTGGCTCTTCCATGCCACAGGCTGATGCCTCAGGC
This sequence comes from Condylura cristata, assembly GCF_000260355.1. Taxonomy (NCBI): domain Eukaryota; kingdom Metazoa; phylum Chordata; class Mammalia; order Eulipotyphla; family Talpidae; genus Condylura; species Condylura cristata. The sequence goes on from NW_004567128.1 coordinate 7,588,754, forward strand.
ATGACGACCCCCTCAGTGTGCGCTTTAGAAGACTGCACACCACCAAATACTTCAGTCCCGTAAGGTTGTGCAACATCTGTCCTCACCTCCCCACTTTTTAAAAGATTTTTTTATTTATGCATACAGAACTAGGGTACAGGCCAGAGGTGCAGGGGCGGTGAGAGCATTCCCCAGAGACAGAGTGGGGAGCAGGACAGGCAGACTGACAAAGTACACTGCTGAGGGGAGCAGCGAACGGGACAGGAGAGGTCTTCCGCACCACGTGGGTCACCTCCCCAGCCGGGGATCAAACTCATCCTGCAGGGGCTGCAGACAGCTTCAGAGTGCTGTGCTTTAACCCTTTGGCCACCAGGGAGGGCCTCCCCACTTTGATTTGTTTAACCTTCATCTGCATCTCTATAGTGTTCATGAGACTCTTCCTACTGGCACTTTGAAGGTTCATTGCACATGAACCTGGATATGTTGGCACAAAAGAAGTTTGTGGAACCCACCAAAAATAAGCATGAACCCAGATAATGTGATGGACTGCCCTGAGTGGGCTGAGCAGGCTGAGGTGACACCTAGAGGTGGACTGATGTTTCTAATTATGAGGACCTATCAGTAGACACCCTCAGTTTACATCTGGGGTCAACCTTTCAGAAGTACTAAGGACAAGACCTTGACATCAGCCTGTCCCCTATAGGACTGTGAGGTGATTTTGAAACCAGTGCTGGCTGCCAACTTGACCTTGTTTATCAGCATAACCCTAGGCTGTGAGCCCTAAGTGTCTTAGGCAGAGGGTGGGAGCCAGGAGGGGGTGCTGTAGGAAGAGGACCCGGCACAGAACCTCTTCTGGATGAACTGGAGCCAAGACTGAGCACCCTGCAGCATGGGGAGAAGCCGAGCGCTCAGAGGATGGACGGCTGGAGACCTAGCGCCCAGAGGTTGAATCTGTTCCACTTTCTTGTGAGAATGCGTTTGACCCTCAGCACAATCTCTCTTGTTCCTTGTCATCATGTGTGAGGCTCCTTCACACACACTCTTTATCTGGAATACTCTAAATGTCACTCAGGACATTCTCTAAGGCAGGCACAACAGCCAGGCTATGCTGTCCTATTAAATCCGAGAAATTGCTCGATGACCTGCGATACTGCAAAGACCAATAATTGTCTAGCTCCAAGCAGGGAAATTTAATAGAAAAAGAAGTGAGGACAGGAAAACCAACGACCCAAAGCCAGGGTTCTCACTCTTCCCCCAAACTGTCCAAGAAACTCCAAGAAATGATTTCTTGCAGCAAAAGGTAGAAATTTCAAAATAAGAATGTAATCATTTATTTATAGAAATTTGGTGTCCTTTTATTTAATTCCCATTTAAAAAGTGGGTTTTAAATCTGGGGAGAGTATCTAATTCTAAATATAACACTCTTTCTGTGTGAAAATCAGGCTCAAATGTCATTGTTTTCCGGCAAATAACTGGCCACAGCCTGGGGAAGGGGAGCCCAAGGCCCCGGCATCTTCTCTCGTCCAGTTCCAGTTAATTCCATCAAACACATTTGCTTTTCTTGAATATGAAGTCACCAGGTTCTGAAAGCTGTGAACCCCTTTTCAGACTGTTTTATACAGGTTCTCAGAAAATTTCAGGTGCCTCTCCAGGACCCCGAGACTGCACTTGAGGGGAAGCTGTCGCAGCGCATCTGTGGAGGGAGGCGAACAGAGGCAGCGGTGTGCTCTGCCCACACGGAGCAATGAGGGCAACACCCAACGCCACACACGCGGCAGCCACCGTGGCAACTGCACCTCAAGGAGAAATCAACAATGGAAAAGGTATTTTCACCCTCAGATCCTCTTGGAAGACACTCCTAGGTCTTCCAAACACTTCCACACTCTGGTGGTCACTCCATCACTGCAGCTACATGTAGCCATATGTAGCACTGTCATGGTGGGCCTCGGTCTAAGAGGACTGTCTAAAATGATATAATTTTTTTTAAGATTTATTTATTTATTCATACAGAACTGGGGTACAGTCCAGAGATGCAGAGGGTGAGAGGATCCATCAGAGACAGAGCGGGGAGCAGAACAGGCAGATTGACGAAGTACACTGCTGAGGGGAGCAGCGGGCGGGTCAGGAGAGGTCTGCCGCGCCATGTGGATCTCCTCCGGGGCAGGCGGGGATCGAACTCATGCGGAAGTGGCTTTAGCTTATTAGTGCTGTGCTTTAACCCGCTGAGCCACCAGGGAGGGCCCCTAAAATGATATACTTTTAAAAACACCTTTCAGGAACTTATTGGTACTACAAAATGATCCCTCTACAAGCTTGAAGGGAAGTTTCTCAATATATTTAATACAGACTGGCTCAGAGACAAGGCAGAAACACCAAGATAGTGCTCTTTTACCCCAAAATTGTAAACGAATGATGTGTATTATCTTTTTTGACCTGGAAGCCTCAAAGTGAAAGTGAGGAAAACTTATATTAGCTGGTTTTTTTTTTTAAGACGGCAATACCGAAGTATAATTTATAGGTCATAAAGTCACCCATCTTGAGAGTGCAATTCAATCATTTTCAGTACATTCATAGAGTTCACAACCACCATTGCAATCCAGTTTTAGAAACTTTTCAGCTCCCCAAAGTTACTACTTGTGGGGCACAGGGAAACACTTTTACATTTCCTGGCCCAAATGCAGCACGGGCCTGCAGGCATTTAAAGCGGGAAGCTTTGGCCCCAAGCTGACTCCCAGGTTAAGTGTGGCTATGTGGGCCAGGTGGCAGGGTGAGCAGAAGTCCTCAGCTTCAAGTAAAGAGCCCCCAGGGGTGTCCCCATAAAGTGGTAGAAGTGGGAAACATGTAAGGAAATTCAGATAATAGAGGACGAACAGGCAGAAGTCACTTAGTTGACGCTGGATGGCTTAGTTCCCAGGCTGCCTCCTGCCCGGAGACCTGCTGCTCTGTGCTTTAGGGGGAAACAAATGGGAAATCGGCATCATACCGAACCGTGACAGTGAGTCCGGCCCTCCGCCACACGGAGGGAGCTATGACACATGGCATCACGAAAGCGAACGCGATGGCACTTGACTTTGCGGCCTATAAGCTCCCATTCAGTCAGAAGAGAGATTCTTCCGTCAGTAAGAGGGAACCGGGCAATTTCATTTTCACTTACTATTCCTGCGCAGGCCTGCACTGGGCATTACGCTACTTGAAATATGGCTACGTAGTATGATACAAACAGTATCTCAAACTGCCATCAACAACTTCGTATTAGACCAACTGATTTCATTCTAAATTATTGCGGGCTAGCAGATGCTGGGAGCTACCCACACGAGACCTCAAAAAGCCATGTTTTATAATTTAATATTATAATAATTAAAAATTCCAGCATTATTAAGAGGAAGCACAGATTTATTTATAGCTCACACGGATGGATTCTAACAGCTTTCAGGGCTGTAATCTGCTCTTCATTGCAGCCTACATCTGGACAGCTACAATTGTCTGAATCACTGACAAAACATGCGAGGACAAATGATTTCCTTTTTTACTCAAAGCCATGAGCAAATACTACAAAAGCAGAGACACCTGAAGAAAGCAATTACTTTGCAACTTCCTTCTTGAAACACCATTTCTGCATTTGGGTCTGAAGACTTTGCTGAAATCCCCCTGTGGGCCCCCATGCTAAAGGGTTCCACTCTCCCACACGACAGGTGGCCTTTGAGCAGGATTTGGGCTTTGGCTTTCTTCTTTCTCTTTTCTTATGGTAAGGACTTGATCTTCCTGACTTAATGAGCACTTCTAAGCAAACCCATTTATCAGCAGTATCTCTGTCTTCCTGCAGCCTACCAAACGGGTTTTATACAATTCTGGGAGACAAGGTGACCTGGCTGATAGAGAGGTTCATGTTGTTAAGGATAAAGAAACTGATGCTCAGAAAGTCTGGGTAAATTATGCACGTCACCCAGCAGGAAACGGCAAAATTGGCGCTCAAATTTAGGCCTGCAGAATTCAGTCCTGCTGCCAACCACTGTCCTCCTCCCCGGCACCAGGGAAGGTCCTAATCTACCTTCAGTCCCTGCTTGCCTCTCCAGCTTCCATGCAACCTTCAGCCTTCATTCGGCACTGGCAATCACACAGGAATGGCCACCAAATATCAGGGCACACGTTCCCCACCCAGACCCCCGCCAGCTCCTTCCCCAGACATGTTTGTTTCTATTCAAGCCATTTCCTCCCCAGTCACCCACCTCTAAACCTCACAGCTAACATCAACTCTCCTCCTCCCTATTCCCAAATCAATCTGTTACTGAGGTCCAGCAATATCCTCTTGGCTCGCTGCTCTGGCATCTCGGGTGAGCATCTTAATTCTGGCTCCCGCTCACCTGAACTGTCAAATAACCTGACTCTTAGACATCTACCTGCATTCATTTGATTGTTCCCACAAAGCTCCTCAGTTATTATCTGAAGTTTCAGTGTCAACTATCAGGCTTGCAAGGCCTAACACATAGACTATGCATCCAATGCCTCTCAAAGTGGGCCAAGTCCAGGTCAGCGCCCCCACGACTGCACAAACCCTCAGCTGCTGATCTAGGCGCAGTTCAGAGCACTCCCCATGTGATTTCCCTATCTACCTTCAACTTGACCTACGTTTACCCAACATCAAGATGCAGATTAAGTCTGTCCCCCTTCCTGGAGCCTGCCCTAACACCCTAGGTGCCAAGGAGCACCCCCAACTCTGACCGGCATTTCTTTTTACCACTCAGTCACCATTCAGATTATCAGGGTTGCCTCACTTTTCGTTTGCTACATTAGAGACCTGAAGCCCCTAGAAGGCAGGGCACGAGCACAAGGCTCTTGCTGTCCATTCAGCCTTGTGCTCCAGCAGTATTAAGCACTTAGTGGTAGCCAGCATTTCTCGCATTGCAAGTGACGCATTGAATTTTTAGTATGAGCAATTATCATCTTCTGCGATGAATGTCCCCTTGGCAAATCCTTCTGGAGTCCTGAACCAGTGCTTACTTTCCACAGCATGAGAAGCTTCCATACACCAGCCCCCTGCATAATGCCCCTAACATTTCCGGCCGAGCTTATGAGATTGAACAGCATGGGTGATGGCTACTGTAGTTCTCTCCAGACCCCAAGCAAACAAGGGCAGAGGCCAACGCACTTCAACATGCACTGGAGGTGGGAGAACACCTCCCTTCCGCAGGGGAGACCCCTTCCTTCACTGGCATTTTCCATCTGGCCACCTGCCTTACAGCAGAGCCCAATGCTGGGGCAGAACGGGGGTAGACCCAGAAATCAATTAGGTTCTCATCATGGCCACACTGCTCTGCTCTTCCCTGTCCTTCCACCAGGTCACAAGCCACAGGAGACCAGCATTTCATTATTCCTGCATCGGTCCATGCTGATGGAATTCTTGGCCACATTTCCTCACTGAGCTTCTCAAAGGCTGACTGAGGATGGTAAAACAGTTACTGGAAACAGGACAAGCACTTTCGGTGTTTATGATCACAACAGAGCTTGCCTCTAGGCCTTTGCAAGTTCAGACCAGTGACTGCAGGTCAGTAATTGCTAAAATGCAACTCTATTAGCAGGTTCTGAAGAAAACAGCACCCAAGGAGAGTAGTAACCCAGGTGACAAGAACATCATGTCAGGAGCTCTGGTGTCACCTGTGAAGCCTGCCAACTGCCAGGCATGTGCTTCTAAGTTAAGTGGGTCAAAGCAAACAATGCTGGAAATCGGCCAAGTCAAATCCATCCCTGACAGAGGGGCCCAGAGACCAGGGAAGGGGAGGACGGGAGGAGGTGGGCATGGTTACACAAGAGCAGTGGGAGGGATCCTAGTGATGATGGAATGTTCTGTACCTTGACTGTAGTGGCAGTACTAGTAAAACTGGCGAATCTGGTAGACTACATCAATAGCAACATCCTGGGTGTGACCTTGCACTTCAGTTTCCTGAGATGGCATAAACTGGGTAAAGGTGGCCCAGATCGCTCTGCACTGTTCCTCATAGCTGCATATGAATTTGCCATCATTTCAGAATAAAAAAGGTCATATCCAGAGTGGGGCTGCCTCTACTCTGTAGACGGTGAGAGACTGTTAACATGGGGCTGAGACAGGTACAAGTACAAGATGTAAAGCTAAAAAAATGCAGCCCCAGAACGTGGACTTCGTGAAAGGGTTGTCACCCAAGTCCGATGACCAGTGGCCTCCACCAACACACATGTGACCTCACACCCACCTGCCCGCCCCCATTCTTGAAATGACCCTCTGGCTTGTTTATGCGGAGACCTGCACTCTGATCACTGCATGGCATCTTAACCTTGGGAAAACTCACTCATGTTCCGAGCTAAGTGGCAATCACCACCCCAAAGCTCCTGTTAAATCACAGTCAAAAGACTGAGTGCTGTGTCTACTGGACACTGCCATTCTGCATTTTCCCCTTTTCCACTAAATACATAAATCACTGAAAATATGAACCTAAGTGTTAACGCCCTCAATTACGAAAAGGTTTACTCATCATTTCTTTGCACGAGACCTTGCAAGGAATTTCTCCTAAGGCCAGGGAGAGTGAAATCTACTTTTTTGTGGAGACCACCATCACCTTTTTTTTTTTTTTTTTAAACAAAACCACAACACATAAAACCCATGGAGGGCTACTGAACTTGACTGGCTGTGCGAGTTTTCATGAGGCAGCCCAAAGGGGCAAGCCCAGCTCTGCAGTTCTTTAAAAATGTTGCAAGAGAAGCAAAAATGTCCTTACTCACCGATGTCATTGTTGCGGTCGGAGAGATCCTTGTCCAGGATGCCAGGTATGGAACTGCCCGCCAGGTCAATCTTGGGACTGTCACCCCTATGTTAAAAACACAAGTCCAGGCATTTAATAATTGGTATGTGTCCTTGCGATTTCGTCAGCTTTCTTGCTCCACACGTGTTAAGGAGTGTGCTGGGCATGGGGGGGGGGCAGGTGACACTGCTGCCTGCGAGTGAGCCAACGAGCAGTCCGACCACATGGGCCTCGGCGAAAACTGGTCAGCGGGCCGGATGGCCCCCTCTCCGCACACATTTTCAAAGGAGGCTATTTTAATAACGATCGTTCAGCAATGCCCCTTTAGCCACAACCTCCTGCTGGTACACAGGGTACAGTGCAGAGCCTGCTCCCGCCCCGTGGCCAAGGAAGCGCCAGCAAATGATAACTGGGCGCTTCCCTTTTAAGGAACAAGGGATTTAGCCAATGCTGCTTGTCAAAGGTCGGCTACTTTTAACCTTGAAAAAAAGGTTTTCTGGCGTGGGGCTGAGGCTCCAGCCAAGCTGTTGACAGGCACAAGGTGTCGAGTTGAGATCTGGCAGCCCCGAAGTTGGCACTAGGGTACAGGCCAGTAAAGTGAGATGGCTCCTGGGTGGGTGCCCCCGAGCCCATCAGGACATGAGTGACTTCTCTCTGTATCTGGGCCTGGGGCAGTGCTTTGGGATGGGACAGGCCTCCCAGAGGATGAGCAAAACAGGCCACTCATGCATGAGAAGTAGGTTCTTCCAAAAAGTCAGCTCTGTGGGCCTGTTTGGGGGGACCTACGGGCTTGATGGTAGTGAAATAGGAAAAGAACGCTGCCCATAAAACAAGAGGGGAAAGCCGAGTGGTTGCTTCTAGGAAAGTACCAGAGACAGTCCGCCTCGTGGCTCTCATGGCCACAGCCTGGCACTCCAGGAGCACTTGTCCAACAGTGACTATGCTGGGGGTACCGAGCATGCCAAAGCTGTACCCCCCCCCCCGGGGGCTTGTGGTCTAAACAGGAGGAAGACATAGAGACACCACAGGCCCACCTAGGGTCGCCTGAGTAAGATACAGACTTGCCCAAGCCCCGTGGGAAGAAGGCACCGGTGCAGGCCAGCTGGTGCTGGGAGCAGGGGCACTGCAGCAAGAGACGCATCTGAGGAAGGACTCAAGGGCAGGCGACAGAGCCCAGCGTGGCCAGGGCGAAAGCCTGCCGTCCCCAGAGTTGCAACAGAGGAAGAGGGGTGAAGGTCAGACTGTGTCGGGTTAAGCACTGCAGGCTCGGTTTGTCCTGGTAGTGACGGGGACAGAGGGACAGCTGGCGCAGGAGAGCCAGAAGACCTAGAAGCATGGGCGTGGGGAGGCAGTTGATGGCGCAGACTCCTGAGGGTCTCCCCCAGCAAGGGAGGGGTAGCAGCATTCAGCACCACACTTTGGGTCTCTTTAAGAGCTTGGTTGAAATGAAGGTTCCAGGAGAACATGAACTTCTATACGTGGGAAGGGGAAAGCAGCTTGAGCTTCATAGCGCGGCCTCATTTCCTAACTCACCACAACCTTCTGAGGCTGTGGGGACCCCTCAGGCCAGGCTTCCAAAGATTCCCTATCTCCCCATTTCCAAAGCTTAGGTCCCACCTGGCAAGACCCAGCCAACAGGCGCCAGGAGGTTGAGGAAATGTATTTGAGAACACTTTGTTGGCAGGCCCCAGCAGCCCGAAATTTGAATGTTAACCATCGGAATAAAACGTTCTGGAAATGTGGAAGTGGAGTATTATTAGTAGGAAAGAATGTTCAGTTTTGAAGCTTCCTGGGGCCCCTGGCTGTTGTTACTTGCATTCATGGAGCCTGCAGTCAGGCTCCTCCTCCTCGCTGCTGTCACCTTCCCAACGAGCAGACAGAACTCAAGTTCTGGCGCAGCCAGACACCGCCGTCCTCTTGGGAAAACACCAAGAACCAAAACTTATGAGAACACATGTTCTGCCCGGGGCCAGTGGCCATGCAGGCAACGCAAGCCCAGTTAATTCCTCTAGGCCTTTTTTATTTTTTGCCAAGGGGGAGGACAGTTTGAGTGGCACCTCAGTGGGCAGCAGGAGAAAGCAGGGGTGTTACAGGGAGCAGGGGCGCTGCGTACCAGTTAACCCCCCCGCGGTTCACTTGTGCATTTCGGTAACAGCCTTGGAGCTGCCGTTTCCCCTCTGATTTGAGAGCTGGAAGCTTCCAGTCAAATAAGAGTCTGCCGTGAGCCCTGCTGCACACTACAGAGTGACTCTCCTCTGCGCTACAGTGTCTCTCTGCACGTTTCCCCCTTACTGCCACTCTCGAGTACTCTGTTCTTTGCATTCCTTTTTGAAAGTTACCCTCTTCTTTTGTGGAGTGATACAGGGTAAAAGGGAGTAATTTTTAAAAAGTGGGTATATAGGGGCCCTTCCTGGTGGCTCAGTGGGCTAAAGCACAGCACTAAGAAGCGTAAACCACTTCCGCATGAGTTCGATCCCTGCCTGGAGTGACCACATGGCGCGGCAGACCTCTCCTGACCCGCCCGCTGCTCCCCTCAGCAGTGGACTTCGTCGATCTGCCTGTTCTGCTCCCCGCTCTGTCTCTGGTGAAGCCTCTCACCCTCCACATCTCTGGCCTGTACCCCAGTTCTGTGTGCACAAATAAATAAATCTTAAAAATAAAGTGGGTATATGACAATATTGTTTACCACAGTATTACGTCTAATAAAGAAGCTGAAAAGAAGTGGACTTTTTCAAAGAAGAAGAGCTTTTGATAGGCTTTTATATAGCAATTCAAGGGATATTTGTAACTATTACCCTTTACCACAACACAGGCGAGTCCTTGTGGGCCAATGTTAGGGGACAAAGGTGGGTCAGGGACTGCCTCGACCACACTGCGCATGCACGCCCCGTCATACACTTGGAAAGGAGAGATTGTTTTTGAAGTCTAGAACAATATTTACGGTGCTTATTCCTGGGGAATCCGACGGGTGTCCTGGCACCCCGTTCGGCACCTGCAATATGGCAGGGCTCAAAAACCACCTGTGGAATGAATGAACCTTTGCTTATTTTTTTCCCCTGAAAGGTCAATACATTTGTACATAAATCCAACTTTCCCTCAAAGACATAAACTTATATAACACTCAGCAAGATCACCTAGGTAAAAGTGATGAAAAGAGAACCAAACCATAGGTAGGAGGAAGAGGGAAGAAAGCACAAAAGCGCAGGTCATAGCAGTTGTCTCTGATCAAACTGTAGGCGAATTTCCCTTCTTTTTAAAGATTGCCTCTCTCTTTCATTTAAGTTTCGCGTTCAGTTGCAGGGACTCGCCCTACGCGGGCAGCTCATGCTCACCCCCCTTTCTCACCGACAGCATCATCAAGGTGGAAAGTGAGACTGCACCTCTGCATCAGGAACCTCCCCAACTGCAGGTGACCACAGGGCCCTCACCTGGGGACGTGTCGGGGCGTGTGGAGTTAGGAGTCCTGGACAGGTCTCCAGGGAGCACTTGGAAGCATAGATAGGAAGTAACCAGCAGCCCCAGATGACCCTCCCAAATTCTAAAGCAGCAGCCTCTTTTCCAACAGAAAGGAGAGTGGGATCCCCCACCTAGCCAGTTGAGCCCTCATGCCCTGGTCCCTCGTGCCAAGAACCAGACACAAGCTTTCAGCTGAAATTATCTTCTGTGCAGGGCCAGCAGCAACCCGGTTTTGAAAACACAGTAGGTGTAGCTTAAAAAAGATCCTGATCCTTCCGAGTGGGGAAGCTGCAGCTGGTGTTTTGACAGTGTTCAGACTGTGGGTGTAGAAGCATTTTACAATGTCTATTTGTAAATGCCTTTTGCTGTATTTATAGACGCTTACAACAAAGCTAATGAATTTCGGTTCTCAAAAATCCCAGAATTTCTGAAATTCTCCAGAGTCTGTGTTCAGAGCTGCTGACACCCAGTAAGGCTGCAGCCTTCGACGGTCCCTGTTCTCTGGTCTACCCAGCACTAGTATGGCAAAAAGAATGACTTCAACAAAAGAAGGGAAACCCCATCCTTTTGTGATTTACCAACTACTGCAAGTACTTCTGAACAGTGAGTTGCAACAGTGAGCTTAACAGCTGTTAAACAAAAGGAAAAGATAAAAAGTGAGCAGGCACATCACCACATAGCCAGAAACTGTAGAACAAGACTGGCCTTACTCATTTCTGATTTGTGCATCTAAACAATGTTACTGTATTTTTCTCAGCAGTTTTAACTACAGAAACTTAGAACAGGTGGCTTGGCTAGGCAGCTTGCAGTATGCAGTCCCCTTGCTTTCCTGGACAGAAAAACTAAAACCAGAGAAGGGACTGATGGGTACAAGGTCAGCCAGCAGGTGTAGGTGAACCTCAGGGCCCACAGGATAGCAGCCGCCGCCATTTACTGCCTGCCTCTGTGAGCCATGCACTGTATACACCCCTTCATGCATGACTCCATGTCACAGTCCCCTCCGCCCACCCCCCAAGGTAACTACTCTGTGCGATGGACACACAGCGATCTAGAGCCCCCTACGGTGAAGGGCTTGGGCTCCCCACTGCTGGGCGGGCTGTCAGCCTCTCCAGGAACCACCTTAGCTAAAGTGAAGTTCCTTCGCCTAGGGACACCTTTTCCAGGGGAGCCACCAGACCCCCGTATCAAAGGTCCAAAGCTTCAGTGAGCCAGTATCACAACTTGACATTTCCCTCTGCCCACTGCTGCCTCCTCCTCCCTTCCATGAACACTGAGCCCTAAATCCTATCTTGCATACTCAACCCTGCCTCTGGATCTGCTTCCTGGAGAAGCCTGCCTGAGCGCCTTTATTTTCAGCACATAGATCAGAAAACAGAGGCTCGATGTGATTTAGTCATTCGCTGACAAAAGGTCAAAAAATAGCAGAGTGGCAGGGTACGGATTTGAACCATCTAAATCTGACTCCACAGCCCAGGTTCTTGCTCATTTCTCAAAGCTGCTTCTCTCAGCCTCCCGGTCATGGGGACAGTGAGTCATCAAGGATGCCAGGCGGCCTGTGGCACAGAAGCTCACTGCCAGCTGGGTCTCCACATTAAAAAGCACTACTAATAAACAGAAACCACACCTGAGCCACCCAGTGGGGTCTGTTCCACCCACTCAGATCTGAGGCAAGATGGAGAGTGCGGAGTGGGGGGACACGGGGGTGGAGGGGAGGCTGGGAAGATGCACCATGCGCATCCCTCGGGAATGAGCTCGGCCAGGGGCACGGCCCAATTTAGCCCAAGTTGGGACAGTTAAGCCAAGACATGTGGCCAGGAGAAGGTGTTGAAGTGCACAGGAAGCCAAGGCAAGCAAGCAAATAAATTAACAGCAGCAATACCCCCGAGCCCCCAAACCCCGCAAACCTTCTAGAAGTGAGTGCAGATGAGGGAAGCAGAGCAAAGCCACTGACTCCCGCCACCCCCAGAAGCATCTATAACTACAGTGTAAATGTTTGGGTTTTAACTGAGTAAAAAACTGAATGAAAATGTTGAGAGTGGGGCGGGGTGGGGAGGTGTTTAAAAGATCTGGGAAGGAGAGGAAAAGCCCGCTTGTCCCCTGCGCTCTCTTTCTCTAGCTCTCATCCCACCAGGCACTTGTCAGATATCAAAGGCAGAGGCCCTATAGAAAGGACTTGGGGTATCCTGCCTTCCTGCCCCCCCATCCGGCCTCAGAAACTTCAGTTATCACTGTCAGTAGTTTGCCATTGTTTTGCTCTATCAGTTCACCTGCTGCGTTTCCTTATACTACTCACATATATATGAAATCACCCAATATTCCTCTTCTCTTGGGGCAACCCCTCCGGTTCCTTCCATTTAGCTGTAGAGGGCCCCATTTGACCTTTCCCTGCAGCTGAGTAGTTACCCCCTGCATGGCCAGAGCACATCTTCTTGATCCGACCCTCCCTCGGCACGCTCGGTGGCTGGCACGCATGCCAGCTACGAGGCAGTGCTGCCCTGCCTGCTTCCCTTCTCCAAGTCGGCAGCCTTGTCCCATCGGCCCTTCTACTGTAGCACCACCATGACCTCTATGGGTGCTTAGGGGCAGGTGTGGGATGGCAACACACCCCTAAGTCCTCTACAGTGCTGCCAGCCCACGGCACCACAATTACAAAAACCAAAACGCCAACCACGTCCCGTGGGTCTCCTGCGCTGTCCTTCAGCGACCGCACACCGAGCACGCGGGGCTCCTTCCCTGCATTCCTGGCTGCCCGCTTCTAGCATCTTGGGTATAGCGTCTGACTCCCAAAGCCAGCTGCGATGACCACTTCTATGGACAGGGACCTACAGCTCAAGGGTGGGAGTGACGGGTCCAAGGTCCCGCAGCTCGTTGGTGGCAGAACTGAAGCTGACTGGAAGTTGCCTGATGTCCAGTCCTCTTCTGCTCGCTGCACTTGGGGTGGCAGCCATCAAAATGAACCTCCACGTGCACATGTTTTATGTGTCAAGAGATTCTCTTTCGCCTGCAAGCATCTACAGCAGGGTCATGCCCAAGTGTGAAGGCCCCGACCTGGAGGAGGGCCTCCAGAAGCTGTCTGCGTGGGGCGCAGCTGCCGGGGGCAGGAGCCTTCTGCCAGGGAAGGACAAGGCTGTGGCACAGGTGAGCCATTCCCTGGGCTCGTCAGGAGTGGGCCGCCCTCTCCTGCCACAGAAGCGCACATCCAAGGGTCCCGCTGACAGCTGTCCGTCCTGACGTACCTACCCAGTGGCCAAAAGCACCCCAGGAATCAGGCACTTTTGCTTGCAAACCTCCCATTTAAACAGGGGCCTGCTCAAGTGAGGCGGAGCGCAGGAAGCAGGAAGCAGCACGGTTTTCCTGGCAGCTCTGCCTCCGCACATGTCCTTGTTTGGATGAGCACAAACAGGCGTGTCTAAATATAGTTGGTGAAGACACGGTGGAAGGTGATGGGCCACTGCCCACTCAATTCCCCTCCAAATGCCTGTTCCTTGTGCAGACGCTGCAAATGTGTGGAACTGGCCTCCCTCCACGAGCCATGCAGGGCCCGACCAGCCCCGCTACCCCAGGGCAAGAGGACGAGCCCGCAGCCTCGCGTGCACCCCTACAGCTCAGCGTCTCAGAGGGGCACGGGGCTTTCTAGATGTTGAACCTAACTTTCAGTGCCTGGAGCAGTGGGATCTCATCACTGGGCGAATGACCAGTTTGTGGGTTGCCACTTTGGGGGGGGGGAGTAGTCAAATAGCCAGTGGAACCAATCAGTGCTGGGCGCATGTGAGGGGTTCAGATTTGGCACTGAACCTTGCCTGACTCTGGACACCACTGGCAGGAAAACCAACATGGCCCGTCTGGGCTGGGTGGGGGTAAATTCCATCACTACTGTTGGTTCCAGCTGCAATGAATCAAATTCATTCTAAGTGTGGGTGGAAAGCTGTCAAGAGACAAAGCGACAAATACAAAAGAAATGAGGTCAGCAGAATCCTAGGACGTGGCCAGGCACCTTCTCTCGGGCACTGTACATCCCACGGCCTCCTCAGTCTTGATGCCCCCCCTGGCTCCCTCGCTCTTTCCAGGAGAGGCTGTTCCAGTTTCCACCCCCTGGAGACTTCCCGACATGCCAGGGGTGTCCATGTTTCTTCACTCCTTTGGGCTACAAAGGATGACCTGCCATGTGGGAACCCCTCTCCCATCATAGTCACCCACTGAAGAAATGTGGGTACAGTGGAGGCCACGCTGGCCTCAGCCTGGCTGGGCTGAGGCCTCATGTCCCAGGCAACAGGCTTGGACGCTGCAGTGCAGCGGCTAGTTCTTATCTGGCAAGGCAGGCAAGCCGGACACTGCCTCAGGGAGGTAGGGAGCTTCTGCTTAACGAAGTAGAGATAGGGGTGCAGCCCCGGAGCGCCTGCCTCCAAAGCTCAAAGGAGCCACGGGGCAGGGTCCACGTCTGACCTGGTTACCACAGCTGACTGCTACCTAGGAGAGGGCCCGGCCAAATGAAGATACCAATGCAGATCTGAAGCAAAGGAGGAACATGACCATGACCACACACTTGCACGTGCACACGCACTCACTCTCACACTCCTCTCTCATCACCCATTTCCCACAGCCAAGTTTCTTGTAAGATCAAGTCTACACATGCTTGGCTGCCTGCTCATTCTCCCCATGACTCACTCCAAGTCTGTCTCTTACCCCCAATCATGGTACAGAAACTGTGTGGCTGGAACCACCAAGGGCCACCCAGTGAGCACAGCCCAAGGGTGCCCTTCAGGCTCGCCATGGAGGTGGCTCTCACGGTGTGGCCAGTGGCCCTGGCAGCTGCACATACTCAGACCCTAACTCAGACTTTCTGCATCAGAAACAGTGTGGGGGTGCAGTGTTCTGTGCTTCACCACTCCCCACCCCACACACAGGTGACTCCAGCGACCACTCCAGTGACCATGTGATCAGGAGTTGCTCCACACTCTGCTTCTAGCACCTGTCACATCACGTCACACTCTGCCTACCTTTCCAGTGGCCCCCAGGCCTTCCTCCACCCTACGGATATCGACTGCCCTAAGCTGGCTCCAGTCTCCATGCGTCACCACCACCAAGGGCCAGTATTGCCCACCCCTGTCATTTCTAGCCAGGATTCCTCCTCTGCATTCTCCAGAGACATGTCCCGGTACTTGCAGAAAAGAGGGGAAACATAAGCCACACAAGGCATCACTAAGAATCTTTGCGAAGACGCAGCGTTTCCATGCCCTCCTGCTCACTGGTGCCAGTGCCGGTGCCAACGCTTCTTTTCACAAACCTCCCTTTGCAAAGCCACAGCGGCAGCTCTGCCCACCTGTGTCTATGCGGGAGTCTCTTTTTTCTCCTTTTCCTAATAAACCTGTCCCTCTAAAATGAGAGGGACAACTCCAAACTCAAGGTGACAGCCTGACCACAAGCACACACTTGATCTGCCTACTTGGGGACTGAGGGGCCTTGGCAAGCCCTCTACCTAGGTTTCTTTATCTTATTGGTTGGGTAATTAATTTGTACCTAGTAAGAACAAACAGGTCTTGTTTCAATGCTTTGTTTAGGTGGGCAGGAGGGCCAGATACTCACACAACAATCAGGGCACCAGGAAGCTCATTTCCTGCTAGGTTGTCGCCCGAGGGGCTGGAGCAACCAGGAAGTCTGTGTGTAAATCTGAAGAAAGATGAACTTGCTCATGGGTAAGTTGGTCTCTGGGGAGGTATCTGCCCTTCCCTAAGCACTCAGTTGATGTGTGGCATGAAGTATTTATTTAATCTTTGCCTCAAGCTAAAATGGCTTAGAGTTCAATAGTCACTCCTCTGTGTTTCTCTGAAACCCAGGCTTCCGTCTTGATTACGAGGGTCCTGTGCTCCAGTTCTCTCAGCACAGCCTCTGTCCTTCATAGGAAAGGTGTGTTTAATGAGTAAAGCAACAGGCACACCACGTGGCCAAGCCTGAGAAGTCACCTGGACTCCTGCCCTCAGCCTGGTGACTGACACCCAGCTGCCCATCTTTTTCCAGATTTCTCCTCTGATAGCTACTTCTAGCTCTAGCTTCTAGGGAGTTGGTCTCAGGATGGCTGGTGCACGGTCACCAACTCCTTCACAACAGGGCCTTCTCACCGAGTAGCCTGCTACCACCCTACTGACACTTTCTCATCACTGACCTCAACTCCCAGGAGACAATGACATCCATCAGGGATGAGATTCTTCTAGAACATCAGCCTCACCCCATTCAGCTCTTGCCATCTTGCTGAGGCTATTACAGGCACGTGGGTGATCCATACCCGATGACGACCCCTTCCCTTGGTCACTTAAGCTCTTGGGACCTTTATTCATTTTCTGTCACCCACACTGGAGGCTCCTCCCTGTGTGGATGTGCGCCTCTTCAGGTCTCCTCCACCCCAGAAGCTGGGAGCTGGAGCTCTCCTTCTTATCATCTACTTCCAGGTCATCAACTTCTCCCACTCTGCCCTTGCTCGACTCACAGCTGCCTTTTCCTTTCGGCTCTTTCCCCTCCATTCCTTCCCCTGCCCCACCACCACCCAACCAGCCCCTCCTTGCCCCCACCCTGCCAGTCACCCCTCCATTCTGAGGGCGTGGACTAAGAATAAAGGTCCTGCTACTGCTTCTTCACTCTTTGGGAGGAAAAAGAAAACTTATTGTAACTTGGGGTGTCTGTGTTTGGGAGAATTAACAAGCCTGACCTGTTCTAGCCAGCCGGCTTCTTCTGCTTTCCCTCAGGGCCTGGCTTTCTTTTGAGGGCGCATACCTGGTCTGGCCAAGGCCTCTGGCTTGCTGCCTTCCAATGCAGGGTGCGGCAATGGCTAGGGCCCAGGGCTGTTAGCGTCTTAGCAGCATTTCTTTGGGTTTATCTTTATTTTGTGGATCCTTCTCCCAAGATTCAAGACCTTCTTCTCACAGAGGTTGCTGAACCCTCTTTCTGAATGCACATTCGGGGCAAGTAATAGCACACGTTCTTGTGAGTGTGAATGCATACACACGCACACACGTTCAGCCATAGCCCATCACTTGAAATTTGTTTATGATCAAATACCAAAACAAGTGAGTAGGCTCATACTTTTGAGACTTCATTTTCTCAAATGTGAAAAATGGAGACACAGGATGTTCTTTGCTCCAAGATCATCATAGTTACGCAGCAGGCTGCACAAGCCAAGCAGATGCTATCTTGGCACACTGGGAAATAAAAGCCAGGGCACCCCATGGTGCAGCCTTGCAGACATGGGAGGCACTTGCAGCCTAAAGGCATCTATTATCACTCCATTTAAATCAAAACCGGTATTAAATTTGTGGGGAAAAGTCTTTCTTACCAGTTAAAATTCCATCTTAACTCACTCTAGAAATTGGAAGAACATTCTAGCCATTGACCAAGTAAGTTAATCATAATGCAGACTTGCACTCTGGCATCATTCTAGTTCCTCTAGAGGTGATTCCTGCACATTCTGGCTCGCGGTTTGGGCCCACCGTCACTGGCGTCCGCAACTGTGCCTTGCGCACCATACACCTGAAGCACGTTTTTGTTTCATGAACATATACAGAAACGACTCCCCTCTTCCCCAACTATGTATTCCCTTATTTCTAAGAGATGCTCATTTCTGGTGAAACAGTAAGACACCAGTCGATCCAGGAGCCACGCTGGGCAGCGGGCTTTCTGGCTGGTGAGAGGAAGATGCAGCAGCAATGCCTCGCCCTGAACGCAGTGGCAGCCGCAGGCGCGTGCCCCTTTGTGCACCTGCCCGGCAATGCACCCCCTGGCCGTCTGTGCACCCTGGCACGCAGGCCCTGGCAACAGTTTGGGCTCACACAGGAGCTACCACTCTTTCTGCAGAGACCACAGATGCTTCACTGAATGAAGTCAGCATCCCTATGTCGGCTATTTGGCAAAACAAATCCATGAATCAGTTTACGGGTGGGTTGTCCACAGCCACTGCTCAGCTCAAACCACGAATGGCACGGGGAAGACGAGCCTCCTTTGATTTCCATGAGCGTCCTTACGCTCAGACGCCTGGCACACCAGCTCACTCGGGACGGGTGGCCGCACGCAGCAGCACGCGCACAGGGGCTGGGAGGGACGGAGGAGAGGCACAGCGCACGAAAGGCCAGCTTGGCAACCCCCCTCGTTGTAGGACCCATGGCTTTCAACAGGTGTGTTAAATGAGCCACCACCATATGCTCAACCCTACAAAGCATGTGGAATGACAAAACACACTCCTGATCTGCCTTAAATCTGGTGCAGCAGTCCGGGGGTGTGAGCATCCCAAGTGGCTCAGCATGGGCCCACACGAGGCCAAACAGTGTCAGGCATTCGGAGGAGAAAGTGGGTGCGTATGATAAGGGGGGACTTCCACAGGAGGGGCGTGCAATCTAGGCTCTGAACTTGGGGGTTCACGAACAGGTGTGTGAGAGAAGAGGTGCATGAGCATGTAACAGGTGCACTCACAGTCATGCCCAGAAAACGGGGGGCGGGGGGAGACTGTCAAAAGCTTGGGAGAACCCAGACCAGCAGTTCGCACAGCATGCATGTGGGCCAGAGCATCGGCACCGCCTGGGAATGTTAGACCCGCAACTCCCCGGCCAGGCCCAGACCTAGGGCATCAGCCACCATGGGCCTGGGCCCCGCCCTCGTCTGAACAGGTCCTCAGTGATTCTGTCTGAGGCCTGCCCCAGTTTGAGAGCCACCGAGTTAGAGCAGGCACCGTCCTCCCTTCAACTGGCTGGGCGAGTGACCAAAGCAGCCTTACCCACGTCTGCCATGCCCCCGGGTGGCAGGAGGCAAACCTGGGGCTTTCCTGCCTCCATTTCTCCTTTCTGCAAACTGGGGCCTCACAGTGCGTGAGAGGCTAGGGCTGCCTAGCTCCTCCCTGGCTGCGCAGAAGCCACACGCAATGCGAGGAAACAGCGACATTTCCCATGGATTTCTGCACACGGCCCTCTCAAGCACTGTCCTCAGTGGCCCCTGCTCTCAGCGACAGCTGGATGTTGGGAGAGCAGCAGGTTGAAGTGGTCGAGTCTCAAGAGAGCTTTGCAGGAGGGCAGCTGTCCCCTCTCCCAGCTGACCACATGCCAGGCCCCTCTCCCGTGTCCCATGGCCACCAAGGTCCACACCCAGGGGGAAGCAGTACCTGGTGTGGGTCAGGGGACCCACTGGTCGTTCGGGCCTCCTTGGGGGCAGTGCACCCGGCCTGCTGACAGAATTGGTCTTGGGTGGCCGTGGCTTTTTTGGTGGTATGGCAGGAACAGAAGGCTTCTGTAAGTCCAACTTTGGCTCTCTCTCTGGTCTTTCTTTAAGTCGTTGTTTAGAAAAGCACAAAGAAGAGAGACAGAGCTAGTGTAAGTGACAGAACCTAGGTGCACATTGCTTGTTTCTTGCTTAAAAAACCCGCTGACATCACTCTCAAGGTAAAGCTGGAAGGCACAGAGTCTCATTTCTCCTCAGCCAGCTTGAAAAGCCTACAGGCTGCAGCCTGCTGTTTGCCTCTGCTCAAGCGGTCCCTCCACCCGAAGAACCTTTCTGGCCAACTCCTACTGATCCTTCAAGGCTTTCAAAGTGGCCTGGCTGAAATAGACACTGTCACATTCCCTGCTGGACCGCAGACCTCCCCTCAAAGGCAGACGTACTTGCTCACCTGGGCCTTGATGGGCAGCCCTTTCTAGACAAGCTCCATCCCTGCTTGCTTGGCGTAGCCTGCCGACTGCCAGTGCCCAAGCACAGGGCCCACAACTGGTCCCTAGACCCCTGCATGGCACCTGGCATCCGGCCGGGCTCAGGAAGTGGCTGGTGCATCTTAAAGGAGCCACATGTCCTGCTGGGGATGGGGAGGGGAGAGGCCTGGTACCTCTTCACACCGACCTGTGCAGCGGGCCAGGAGCCTAGTGAAGGGGAGCATTTCAGGGACCTAGTTCCAGGTCCCTTTTGTGCACAGTGAAACATGAAAGGTAAACTGGGACTTCACAGGGATTGGGTCTCCAAGGGCTGTCAGAATCAGAGCTATTAGAGTGACATGAAAGCCACACCTGGTAGCCACACTGAGCAGCGTCGCAACTGGTGGCCGCCTCATGCTTGCTGTCCTAGTTCACCTAGTCCTGTGCATGTCTGAGACACACATGTCCACTTTTTATTTCTTGTAAAGATGGAGTTTCGGAGAGTTGGGCCCTGGCAGGATCCCTATGCTCACGCATAGGCTGGAGCTCTGAACACAGTGTATTTGCAAACACAAACATGTCATTTGGGTGCCCAGGCCAACTGGCAAAGCTTTAGAAAGTCCATCAGGTATAATACAGGTGCCACTGTGCTCACCTCAGTGGTATTTCAGTAGGGGAACGTGCTCCTTTCGGGAGTGCTGGGGCTCAGATACTGACACATGGGGCCAGAGGAGAAAGAGAGCCTGGCTGAAATGCAAAGGGGAGCGGGGGGCGGGGGGGCAGAAGCGCCAGCAGCCTGGAAAGGATGTGAGAAGGCTCGTGCCCAGCTACCCAGGAGGCCAGGTCTCAAGTTGGGGCTGGTTCCCTAGCTTCCATGTTGTTTATGACCAGAAATTCTGCCTTCCTGACCCCATTGTGGCAGAGAACAAGGAATCACGGGAAGGGAGAAAAGACAAATGTGTGGCCACTTGGCCGTTCAGCTAGCACAGCTGTTCCCACGTCAGCTGAGGCCGTGCGCCAGTAACGAATGGAACAGGGAGGGCTCAGCACAGCCTGGCGAGTAGCCAGAAGCTGGCCGAGGGTCGTCCGGGAGGACCGGCAGTGCTTGGTTATGTGACAACACTCCCTTTACCGAAGGGATACTCGCACCGGATACACTCAATGGCTAGTTTTTCACGGACGTGCGACACAGACGTGGACTTCATAACGAGGGGTCACAACTCAAGTCTTAACTGTTCCACGGGAAAGAAAGAGGTGGAACTTCTTAAGTGCTCTTAATACTGGTGCAACATTTGGCAGGCTGATATAAAATATTAAATTTCACAATAAAATTTCATGAGGCCACCCAGGAGCACCTCCAAAATGATGACACTCATTAATTCAGCATTTCTCTTGTGACTTACAAATAACTGCTTTTTAAAATGGAATTTCCTCTGCATCCTGTTCATAATAATAACAGCACTTTTGCCATAAAAAGTGTGATCAATCAAATCTTAGACACCTAATCAAACAAGTCTTTGGGCAGCATGCAGATTTGGGGCGGGGGAGATACTCAGAATGGTGGGAGACAAAGATGTTCACGAAACTGACTGGGTGAGATGCACTGGGCTACAGCGACATCGGTACCCAGTGTCAGGAGACTGCAGGGACTCATGTCCTCCCAAAGTTCTCTAAAAAGGACCTGTGTCGGTGACACGGCAGACAGGGCAAAGGCCTGGCAGTGACTGAGGAAGAGCACCCCCTCTCCTCTGGATGGGAATGTCCTTAAGTCACACCCACCCACCGACAGGTGCTGAGCACTTCGGAGTTGTATCCTGGGAGCAAGCAGGAGAGAAACTGCAGCAGACACTTCCAGGCCCTCAAGGAACCTGCAGTCAGCATCCAGACTTCAGGAGCCACTGGGAGGGGTGGTGTCGACGGGAAGAGCAGGAAGGGTGAGCACCCATGTGTAGGGGGACTGGGCTGGTTGTTTTTCATTTGCTGAGCGAGTCTTGCCGAAAGAAGAGCTATATAGCCCTCTCTCCTATTTCCTTAGAAATGGGATACTTAAAAGCAATTAAAAAAAAAAAACATAATCAACATATTCCAAGAAAAAAGCAAATGCTTTAGGTAATTCAGATTAGCCCTGTGACAGACAGCTTTGTCTCTTGCTCTACTAGAAGTGCCAGTGAAGAGTTGATTTCCTACCTTTTTCCTCTGTTCTGTTAGGAAGTGTTTCCGGTCTTTCAGGAGGTATCTTTTTAATTTCATGTTTTCTCTCAGTGGTACCTAGGGGTTGAAGGAAAGCAGGGATCAGAAAAATGTTCTCTGTTTATTAGAAACACCACCATTTAAAATATTTATCAGGTACAACAAAGTCAATCCATTTCCCCCTAAGTGGGCTGCTGGTATTCTAACCAGAAGCTGCTGACACACAGAGCAGACACTGTTCCTGGCTCATGTCATCAAATTCGCCTGCCCACACATCCTTAATTTACAAAACACCACCAACATTTTGTGGTATTTAACTGACTTCATTAGGCATCAAAAGAGTCCCCACCTGGGTGAGGGGGTAGGGGGGAATGTTTACAAATAAATAGTCAATCATCAAAATATGCAACTAAGGGATCAAATAAGGTGACCTAAGAATAAAAAGAAATTTCACAGGGATTGAGATTCCATTTTGTAGGAGCTCTAAAATATGGCCCTACCCTCCCCCCCTCCCCCATGCCATCAAGAGGTGAGATCTAGAAGGTGAGAAGGCTTTCGACTGATTTAGCCAGTGGCCGATGTGACACTATATAATTTCCAAGACTAGGCCATAAACAGCCATGTAGCTTATGCTGAATACTGAACTTCTATGTAAGAAGTCCTGGGGCCACCATGCTGGACAAGACACACAGGCCTACAGCCCCAGCTGAGCCAGCGGTAGTGAGCCCTGCTGAGGGAAACAGTCATCGTCAAGGGATCCTCCAGCCTCCGCCGGCCCAGCACCTCCAGATGGGGTCCCAGACATCAGGGAGCAAAGGGCAAGATACCCTGACCCACAGAGTCCATGGGCATAAGAGAATTGCTGCTTTATGCCCCATATTTGGGGTAGTTCGTCATATGCCAACAGGAGTTAGGACATGTTTTGAAGTGGAGGGGTGCACAAAGAAGATAAGGTGGGTCTGAGTCCTTTCTCTTTGGGTCTGGATTTCCAAAGGCGCCACCTGGTTTATCTTCACCCACGTGGAGCAGAGATGCTCCCTCATCTGGGGTTTTCGTTGGTGGCGGTGACCGCAGGCACGAAAAAGCACTTGGAAAATAGTCAAGCACAAAGCAGTCATAAGAACTCCTCTGATTTATGGATTTACTTGAGTGCTAGACAAACTCTTTCATGACTAGCCTATGGATGGGTGGTTGCTACCAAAATCACAATTACACAGCACCAGAAGCAAAAGAACTTAAAAAAAAAATCCACTGACCACACTTCACCTAAATCCCCTTAATGCCTCATTAAAAATTCAACATGGTACCTGATACCTGTCAATTTTATATCTGACTAATTTTGGTCAAATAATCAAACACAATGAAACCTGATGGTGGGGAAAATATGAATCTCTACCTCCTTGTCACAAAGCAGTTCCCCAAATCATCCAGCAGGATAATGAAGTGGTAGTAGCAACCTGGAAGAGCAAATGCCGTCTTGCTTTATCCCACAGAGCCCCAGCAGAACCTTTGGTAAAACTGTGGTCAAAGGCTGAGAATTCGCCTATCATGTCACGAAGTTCAGAATCAACCCTCGAGTCAGAAGGACCTGACAAGATGGTCTTACTACCCCCGAAGAACGCAGTCCCTGGGAACCTGAACGTAAGCCATCAGACTCTTCTAGGCCTCTTCCTAGGCCACAAGGCCTCTGGAGAAAAGGGTCTGAAGAGAAAAGCAAATAAACAGCCTGCTCTCACTGCAGCACAATGAGGTATGTGTCTGGCCGGATCCACTAGGTGGCAAAGTGAAACTGCTGAATGCAATGGAGGATGGAGTGGGAGCAGGAGATGTCATTACACCCCACTTCAAGGCTGAATCTCTGAAATTCTCAACTATTATGAAGGGACTGGGGCACCAGTCTGGGGTCAAGCTGATTTTCTTCCCAATTTGGTGGGCCAAGAGGACTTAAAACCACTTCTTAATAAGTCTATGAGCAAAACAACCTGGACATTTATTCATACTTTACATGCTATAGAAATCATAATTATGAATGTGTAGGACTAAAAATACCCCTACATTCCTGTTTTAGTCGTTGATTTTTAAATGCTATTTTACTACTTACTCATAATTACATCTGAACATTAGAAAGAGGAGTTCTACTGGGAAATGTGAATTGTCTCGTGGCTGAGTCTTCGGTGCGCAGTGAGTTGTCAAGTGTCCGAGTCTTACTCTACTTTTCAACCGTAACAGCTGAACTACACCAAAAAAGGTGAACTGGACTCTTCAAAATTAAAAAAGAATCACGAGGGAAGGTTTTTACTGCTAGAAAAAGATATTTTGTTGGGGATGGGGAGTGAAGTTAGTACAAATTTTGGTTAACCCCACAGGACAGACACTGAAAATTTCGTGTTGCTATACGTGTATAGTGACGCCAGGACCAGTGGGAAATCATCTTTCCCCAGGCGGAGCCTTCATCAGGCGGGGCAGGGCAGTTATGTTCTTCTAGCCTCAAAAAAAAAAACAAACAAACAAACAAACAAACAAACAAACAAACAAAAAAAAAACCCCCAAAAAACAAAAAACAAGCTTCTTTAAAATAAACAGTTTTATTTCAAAGCTCTTTGTGGTCATTCTCTTTGGGAGGCTAGATTTCCCCCCTCTGTATTGGGAATACATTTTAATGATCTGTTTACATTTTAGGAGAAACATCTGTATATTTAAAACCTACCTGCTCCCAATTTGGCAACAGATGGCATTTGAATCTAAGAATCTCAAGCTCTGCCAAGGACAATGTAAATATATGCAAAGAGAAAGCCTAGAAGTTGATGGAACTGAAAGGTACATTACCTGCCCCTTGCTTGATGACGGGAGCGGATGGAGGAGGCGGCTTCTTGGGTCTCTGAAAAAATTAAATTAAGATGGTACTGAGACTGTTGGCAAGCCTGGCTTCTCACACCAGGACCACAGACATTGTTTTCAATCCGGAGAAGGTCCCCCCCAAATTGAGCACTGCTCTCTCTCTAGGGATATCAGATTTTGGCACCTTTACACAAATACTAAAATAAATTCATTCTGCAAAACACAGCTCTGATGGACAAATGAAACACCATTTCCCCTTTCTAAATTTGTAACAGCTTTCTCAAAAAGTACCGCTCAGCAAAAAAAAAAAAAAAAAATATCCGGCCTGAAACCAGCAAGCACAATGGTACTCCTACGCTGAAACCACATTTGCAATTAAGATTTAATCTACTGAGTAACCAGGCAATTCAGAAAGAGTCCCTGGGATAGCTCTCAGTCAGATAGATGTCTGGATGTGGGGCCTTCAACAAAATTCAGCCTACGGGAGCCCTGCAGCTGGCAGGGGTCTAACCCCCTCACATCCATCCTCAGGCTGACAGGCCATGTGCAAGACCCCTTCCTGAGACCGAAAGTTCCCCAGAAAGTGGTATGGGGTTCTCTTTGCCTGTCGGCTGCTTTGTGTTTCCTTGTCACACCCTGTCACTATGGCGGTGACAGAGGCAGCAATGCAATCGACGACATTCATTCCTGACTGGATCAGGTGGCTCCATGCTCACGCATGAATAAGTGGTGGTTGGGCTGGACCTGGCAGATGAGTCAGGGCTAGAGAGCCCACCCAGGGCACAGTTCTTATACCCCATTCTGGGGTAAGGGAGGGACGCGAAAGGCGAGGAGAGACGGAAATGGGGAGGTCTGAGCACAGGCAACAAAGACTGGAGGGTGTATAAACACTCCACACCTCTCTCTTGTACTTTGCAAATGTCTGACTGAGCCAGTACCGCAGGGACTAGCAAAAGGGACCTGGCCCCCAGCAGGTGCCAACCAGGGCTTGAGATGGTGCCAGGCAGCAAGAAATGGGTTGCAGTAAAGCCTGGAGAGGGAGAGCCACAAGGCGCTCTCAGGGTTTCAGCCTGTAGGTTCTGGGTCAGTGGCATCTCAGCTCCACTCCTAAGTTCATTCCTGACTTGACCAAGTTCCCATGAGTAAACAGTGCAAGAGGGGGAGCTTTGGTATCTGACTTCACTATGCATCCTGGCTTTCAGTTATTAGCCTTGGACTCCCGGTAAGTGACTCACCCAGCTGAAACTCTGATCTGTCACTGGTGATAACGCAACATCACCTCCTCTTAGGGGAGGTGCTTTCACGAGCAGCGGGAGTCAGCAAGCACTGCCTTACTGCCTCCTCCGGAAGGAAGGACATTACGAAGTCCATTTTGCAGACAAAATGATCGAGGTTGTACGCAATGAGGCCACTCCCAAGATCACAAGACTATATTAAACAGGCTGTCTGATCCACAGGGATGCTTGCTTTCCCCCCACTTCATGGCAGCTTTAAGCGCCTTTTATTCCCCCTACAGCACTGTTCAGAGTTGGCCAGATCTGACTCCCCCTTCAGGCCCCTCAGGCATATACACGCCCCTGCAGCTCTCCCACCGCCACCCCTCGTGCACTTCCTCCCCGTCTTGACCCCGCCCCGGCCTGCATGCCCAGCAGCCTCTTAACCACTGTGAAGGGTTCATCGTGCCCAAGAGCACCCACCAGACAAACCAGCATGCAGCGACAGGCCACACAGGTGGATGGAGGCATAGGAACCGTAGGACGTGGTAAAGCAGAAACAAATTGCAGCTACAGTGTGAGATCAACTAGGATGCAAAATACACGGGCAGAGAGTACGACTGGAAAGAAAGAAATGTATAGAGATGAGGCCTGATCAGGAGGATTATGGGTGTGTGTGTGTCCGTGCGTGTGACCTTCTGTCTTTCTGTGGTGACTACATGCACACAAGACTTATGTTAAAAAAAAAAAAAAAGGTGCTCGGGGCCACATCCCTGGTTCACAGGTTCACAGACCTAACAGTCCTCGCTCCCCGGCTTGCCAGCCCTCTGAGCTCTCCACCCCAACTCCTCCCTTCTTCCTCCTTTCTCTGCCTCTGTATAAATTAGAATGAGGACAGATGTGTGTTTACCTAATGAAGTTCTCGTTGAAACTCTGCCAATTAACCTTCCTTTACCTCAGGATCAGAGTCATTTCTCCTTCACGAAGCTGCCAACACCCTGTGGCCTGATTCTTCCCAGCCAAACCCAGCAATGCCTTCCCCTGGACATCTTCCTCACTGCCTCTGGTTTGAACATTTTTATAACCAGTTTCACATGAGCCTCCTCCTGCTGAGGCCCTTCCCCCAGCAACCTTGCCTTAAGCCACAGGGCCCCAAACAAACAAACAAAAAGAGACAATTACCAGTCATCATATTTTCCAAGATACTGTGCAAAGAAAAAAATATCCCCACACGTTGTGTCAGCTTCCGTATGGAGCACACACACAATGAAACAAGGGCAGAGCAGAGACTGGTGGGGTGGGGGCCGTGGGAGGGAGTTGTCAGAGAAGCCTATTCTTTTGAGCTGCTTTGCCCTCCCTCCTGAGGAAAGCAAAGCGCTCTAGCCCCAAGCTCAGAGACAGCAGCTCGCCCAGTTTGCAGGTAGATGCTAACAGCACAGGGGTGCAGCCCATGCAACCACAGGAGTCCTCTCGGCAGCGGAGAAAGCTGCACGGAGGAAGCTGTACCGAGGGTGGCCATGTCACCAGCGAGGTGGTAGCCGAAGAGCCCAGAACTCACACTGTTGAAGGCCTCGTCTGTGACAAATTATCTAAAAAGAACCAATATAGAAATGTTTGTAACAAAATCAACGAGCCAACTTTTCCTGGCTGCTGAGAAAGCAGAGGCTGCGTGTATCCATATGAGCCAGGCGCTTGGGCCTGCGTGCCCGCGCGGCCACCTGGGTAGAGAGTCGTCTTGGCCAGAGAAGCAAACACCGCCTTTTAAAGACGGCATGAGGTAGCTTTGATTTCTGGCCATGACTACCAGGAACGGGAAGGGCTAATGTTCATGAGAGAAGACAGCGGGAAGCAGGAGTCCTGACAAGGCACCTGACCTGTGCAGCCAGTTTGCCTTCAGAGCTCAGGCCCTACGCACGAGGTATGCTGAAGATCACAGAGGAGCGTGCCTCCTGATGGCCGGGGACCCTTGAGAGGGCTTTGTTAGAGGAATGCGGTAAGCTCTGGCAGCAATTAGCTGGGTTTTGAATGAGGTAAGCGCTGCAGGCAAAAGTACTCTGGACGTGGTGCTCAGCTGGGGGAGGTTGGCCTGTAAGTGCCAATGGAGAGGGCAAGGGATGCCACTCAGTACATTTCGGGGAAGCCCAGACGGGTCCATCAAGAGGCCACACTTGGGTGACACGAGCACCTTGACAATCACCCTACTGACACGTGCAACCACCCAGAAAACGAAATGTACCAACTAGTAATGTCGTTAAGTGAGTTTTCCCCCCACAATGTTGCTTATTAGAAGCACACATTTATTGCTTTTTAGAAGACCGAAGATGTGGACATGATTTATTGGGCAGCTTTGAAATTAGCAAGGATAACAGTTCTCAAGGTGAAGGAGAGGACAAGGAACAAAGAAAATTTTAGCTGAGAAATTTTTTAAACTAGGCTGTCAGAGGAGGGGGTGAAGAAGGTAAGAGGCCCCCTAAGAACTTTGTAAAGAGCACTTCGTTAGCGTTCAACCAGCAAAAGGTACCTGTGGCAGATTAGCATTTGTGAATCCAGAAAGCAACCAGTGCCTCTTGCTTTCCTGCGTGCTCTTCCAGCAAACACCAAATGAGATTTCCTGTAGATTCTAAGGAATCAGGTCATGGACAGCAAATTCCCAGCAGACCCATGCATTCCAGACTGGCTGGCATTTCAGTCCCCGTTGTAATTAGTAAGCTGGCAGCCTGCTCCCAGGGTGAGTCTCTGAGTGGGCAAAGGTGAGCTTGCCTCAGCGTCAGGCATCTGCAGAAATCTCTGAGAGCGGGTTGCTGAGCTGAGGCTGGGAGGGAGCCCCTCCACTGAGGAGTAGTCACCAAAGAAACACCTCCAAGAACCTTTGCAACCACACCCCCCACCCTTGACAAGGCACAGACTGAGCTGAGGCCTCTAAGTCAACACATGCTAGGACAGTAACATCTGGGATTCTGAACAGAGCCTGAGACTTTCATCCAACACTTGTACAGAAACATCCTTCTAGAGAACCCCTAGCTTAATGCTGTAAATGACAGGGAGAACTTGCCTCTGCATTACTGAGTGTCCTCGTTCCTCGTCTTCCCTCAGTAATGATGACAGAGCACGTGCACTGTCTCCTCAAAGCTCTCGGCAGATTTAATCTTTCCATTGTGATATTCAATTTTACTGCCAAGGTTCAAAATAAGCAGAAAGCCGATGAATCTAGACTCTCTCACAAACAGTTTACATAATTGCTCTAAAATACACACCAAGAGATTACCGGGTAACCTCTCGAGGAAAAGCCCCTAAGCGTTTCTCCCCCTGGTAAGCGAGAATCTGCTGGGCACAAACTGAAAGAAAGACCGCCAGGAATCCCCAGAGGCTTCGGGGTAACCACCTGAATCCACAGCCCTGCAGAAAGCACGCCAGCCCCATCAGACGGCTTCGGGGACGCCTACACACTCATGAGGCCAGCTGCTGCCCAGACGCTGAGCGCGGCCTAGCCTGAGCGGCGGATTGCCCGCTCTTCTGAGTGAACGGCGCAGCCCAGCCACTGGCGAGACAAGATGACATCTGCTGAAACTAGTGGCAGAATAATGTTTCAGACTCTGCCACTTACATAGTGCCTTTGTGTAAATGATTCTAATCATCGTTACACAGTCAGCTCGGCAAATGCCTGCCCCCTCTCCAGTTACGGTGGCGGCTCACCAGTTCGGGTGCTGCAATAAAGGCCGGTGTAACAACCAATGCAAAGCTGGTTGGCTGGTTTTATAGGCCAGATGGGGATGCAAAAGGATGCAATATTTTGAATTTTCCGAAAAGTAAATGTCACATTATACAATCGCTTCTTAGCTGTAGGTATTACTTTGTCTGACAGGTGTGACTATTGTTTCTCTAAAATTGAGTTTTCTGCTTCTTCGGGACAAGGTTAAAAGACCTATCAAACGTTGGCTGCTGCTTGTCTGGGGCTGGAGATGCCTGTGAGGCACTCAACGAGCCAGCCAAGATGAGTCTACCCATCACTGACAACTTCACTGTCTCAGTGGATGTCTTCCCTTAACACCTTACATAACAGAGCAGCACTTCTAGAAAAGGATGCCACAGAGTCTTCCATCTCCCGTGTAGATTTATTGCTCCACTACAATTTGACTGGAAACCTGGAGGCAGGGTGCCCCCAATGTAGGCCACCACAGGCTGTGCCCATTTGTTAAAAAGAATGATCCAGATTTTATCGTAGCCTTCAAAATCATACTACCTCAATCAGAACCAAGAAGGCAGCAAATGACCAGGAGGACAGTGTGTTTGCTAAGACTCCTTGACCAAAGGGGGAGGCGTCACATGAAGTCCTGGCATCACCCAGGATGTGAAGCATTTACCAGGATCACATTTTGCCCTGGAGAAGGGCAAAATAAGCAATCTGGATGTGCTCTGGCCTGCACTCCCTGGGAGAGCCCACCCTCAGTGTCCTTGCAGAAAGGTCTGGCCCCGAACACCAGAACCACTGTCCACATCCAAGCCCACAGGGCAGCAACCACGTGAACACTTCACAGCTCATCAAGCAGCATGGGGCCCTGCCTGAGGAGAGTGAATGATGACTGAACATAAAATGAAGTTGCCAGGCGGCAGATCATGAAAAAATATGAGCAATAACACCAAGAGTGTATCATGCTGTGCTCGCTTGTCTTCACAAATATGTTTTATAAAGCACTAGATTTCTTTTTAATGGCTGCTCATCAGAGTTCTCAGATGCATTTGTGTTCCCAGGGAAACTCACCAAGGCTGCTGGTGACTCGGCCAGCTCCAGCAAAAGGGACCCACACTCAGACTTCGACAAGATGGCGCAGTCCCACCTGGAGTCCTCCCACGTGGTGGAAAGTGTTGCAAAGCCCAGAGCAATTAACATACAGGGCATTTGCTGAGTGCTAGGCATCATTGCAGTTAATCTTCTCAGCAGCTTCATAAGGTAGGAACAATTATTCCCGCAATTTGATAGCTGAGAATACTGAGGCCCAGAGACTGAGCTGGCTTTGCACAGAGCCGTGGTTCATGCCCGGGTCTCTTGGATGTCACAGCCTCGAGTCTCAAGCACAACATTCTACAGATGTTCCCCCAACCTCATCCCCATGTTCTGCTGCTTTGAAACATTTGTTATCTAGTCATTCCTAAATGTCAGCATCTGTTTTGTTTGCAGCGATGGCTTCTGTCACTGGAAAACCCAAACACTGCCATCAGCATCAGTAAAAAAAAGTGAGAGATCTTGCTTGGAGGACTTAAGTGAATGGACTCCCTAAAATATGGTTGGCAACTGACAGGTGGGGCTGTCATCAGCTAGAGGTCTGCTTCTATCAATATACTGACGCTTCCCAAGCTGTAATGTGCAAATAGATCACTTTTGTTAAAATGTTAATAATGATATGTGGTTCATTTTTTTTTTTAAATTCCAGTTCTGATGCAGGTCTAGGTGGGGTCTAAGAACTGCTGACAAGCTCCAGGTTTTGCTGCTGCTGCTGGCTCACAGACCACACTTTAAGTGTCATGGATTTCAAAAACACGGACAGATTCTCTGGACTGCAGATCCAGGTCCAAGAGAGGACAGCAGGTGTGCAACAAAATATCCTTCAGTGAAACAACACAAGAAGGAAACTATTAAGACATCTAACAGGTACGATTTCAGGCTTCAAGCCAGCTTAGCCATCTGTGGGACATAATCTTGGAGGACACCGACACTGACCTCAAGCTTCTCGACCAACTACACCCATTCATCTAAGCGTATAGCATGGGGCAGTGCATGGACTGTCACAGATATTTAGCGTCCTTGGCAAACAATCTGCCAGCGTGGTATCTCTCCCTCCTGAGGCTCCAAGGGAATGGTGATGGGTCACAGTCATATTCATGGGCAGTGACAGAGCCCATGGCTATGAAGAGGATCTTGGGTGGGGACGGTGAGCAAGGAGCCCTCAGGATGGCAGCGGTCAGACTGCTGCCTCTTGGGATGCAAAGGTCTGCTCCCTTTCAACACTGCTCATTACGTCAGCAGCAAAAAGAACAGTATGCCTGGAAGGAGGCAGAGAGACTGACTCAACTACACAATGGCATCCTAGAACAGATTCCCACAGAGAAAGCCTGAGAGCAGCTCAGGGTGCGTGTGCATGTGCGCGCATGCGCGCACACACACACACACACACACACACACACACAAACTGTGGGAAGATTAGCAGGCCCCACTCTGTGTCCTGCAGCCACTTCCACCATAACCGCCACATGACCACCCCCCAAGGGTATGTTCCACAGGACACAGGCTGTCCACTTCCCAAAGAGAGCACCCGAGGGATCCTGTCATTTCTTTGGGTGCTCTGCGTACCTTATCTTGCTTGTTCAGGCCACAACCCTAGAACAGGGGTCACTGTTCTCAGTGGACAGATGAGAAAGCCGAGTCTCGGGAAGTTAACGGACTTACGCCCCACCACACTGAGCTCAGGGCAGTCCAGGGCTTGGAACCCAAGTCCATTGAACAAACATGCCAGTGCGCCAAACATCATCGCCCTTGCACCCCAAGGCCCATGACGGGTGGGATCCTGGCAGCATGTGGAGCAGAAACCAAAACCACGAAGACTTACATTCCCCTCCTTTTCGAAGTCTGGTGGCAGCAACTTCACGAAGTTGTCGGGGAACACGCCCCGCCTGCCGTTGAGCTCTCCTTCCCACCAGCCGATGTCGATGCAGTCCTGGAAGACAGGGGAGCAGACAGTGAGCGATGGGGCCAGCAGTGCCCGGAGAGCAGGGCCTCTCCTGGAGCCCCTGGCCCTGTGACAATGGTTACTAGGACTGAATTAGCGCAACTTTTGGAGCACAAAAGCTGCAGTGTGCTAGGATTGCTGGCTGGGGCTCAAACCAGGGCTGCTTCTAGATGCCCCAGACCAGTAAGATTGCTCTCTTTTTTATCTTCAAACACGGGAAGATAAGTATTTTTGTTAAGTTTTAATGTTATCGAAATAAAATTGTTTTATTAACGGCAAATGTGGCTTAGAAAATCTCACCTGCACAATGTCCTTTGTTTAGCCTGTCACAAAGCTTGTTGAAATTAAAAGGGCTTTGCGACAGTCAGCCAAGCAGAAGAAAAATCACATTTCAGCAGCTCATTAATGCACTGCTCTCCACCTTCTCCTTTCTCTGCTGGTGGCACAGTTGTCATCATGAAACCCCTCCCCCACACGACAGAATCCAATTTTGCTTAAATAAATCTAGTTATTCTTCCAGATCAGAGCTGCTTGCCTCTGAATAGCCCCCATTCTGCAAATGGAGTCACCCAACATTTATTGAGCGCCTACTCCATGCCAGTGGCTGAGAGTTTTAGCAATACCCCTTATGCTTGCGCTCCAGGTCAAATTCCACTTCTGCCATCCCCGTCCAAGGCTCCCTGGACCCCCCTTTGCATGGGCATTTCTCCCTGCCCAGGTATGTACAGAATATGCCTCACTGTCAAGTACATGCCCTTGCGTGGAAACCTGACTCTCAGACTGAGATCAACAACCTCTACGTGAAGCCCCAAATGAATGAAATGCCAAAAGCTAGTTACACTGAGGACTTTTAAAGTCATATCTGAAGCAGGAAATGCTCAAGAAAGTGAAGAGACCCCAGGCTCAGGGCCCACGGAGAGATGCTCGTGGCCCCACACAACACGAAGGGACTTGGGAGAGAGGCAGGGATGACTTGAGCAGCACAGTGAGCTGCTCTGGGCCCGAGGTGGCTCGCTTGTGCTCCTAAGATCATACTTCTGCCTTTTCCACCATTATACCCCCACACTGCACAATGGCCAACATAGTAACTATTTATGGAACTGATGCCGACTCTAACCCTGAGCACTGTGGTCACTTACAACCTAACACTTGTCACAGTGCTACCTGCTTTAGTTTCTGAAGATCCTGCCTAAGTCAACAGGAGGCCAAGATCAGAGGACAAGCGACTGCCACCTTGTCCTACACCAGTGGCATCTGCTATAAGGAAAACTGAGGCCTTAGAAGGAAACACAGGTTTTGCAAGTGGGTACTTAGTCCTAAACTCAACTCTCATCGATCCAGCATCAGAAAGGATACCTGAAGCATTAAGTTCAGATTTATTCTGAATAATAGAAAGAAAAAAAAAGGCCCTCCAATGTGAAAGAATGCTTCTCTTTCAGGGAAAATGATGAGGAGGCCAAGTGTTCTTTTCCCGCTCACGTCACACCCCCAAACAAGGTAGCATCAGCTTCCTACAAAGGGCTTCATATGAGGGTGTGGGGGGCAGGACTTTGGGTCCTCTGAGGTCTTTCTGACCTCCAGAAGTTAGGTCATCAGTGACGATACCACAAAAATTTATGAAGGCGGTACGGTGTGGAATTTCTTCACTCCCAATTCTTAGAAATTGTCTTGCAATCTAGAAGGCTCTGCTCCAACGAAATGTTTAATGCATTTATGCCCCTCTTTTTCTGGATAAGTTCTCCTCATCTTCAAATGCCAGCTGGAAATTTACCTTTAGGAGGGTGAGGAAGATGAATGCATTCTCTTTTCTCTAACACTCACAACTGTGTTAATTCGCACTTCCCTATATTCTCCCAGAAGCATCTATTAAATGCAAATCATATTTGATTACTTCTGTAGGCATCGAACATTAAACATGGCAAGGACATGATCCCTGACCTCAGGGAGCCTAAGGATTTACATGAAAAACAGACAGATATGATACCACAGCCTCTTTGACAACAGGTATCAACTGGTACCAAATATAATTAAGTCCTTTTCAAAAAATCTTAAATGTTTTCATGTGTGAAGGGCGTGCTTACATGAGGATTGGAAATACCCACACATTCATTTAAAATCTGACACAGAATTATGTCCATAAGGGACACTTGAATACTGTTTGGTGCTGCATACTTCTTTACAAGGTTTTCTCCCAGATTTTCTAAGAGAGTCAAATCCTTAAGGCAGAAGCTTTAGCCTCACACAAGCACTAACCCAAGAACCACTGTAGTGAAACATTTCATTGTGTATGTGAGAAGGACAATTACAATGATTTTAATAAGTAAAAACATCCAGAATAACTTGAAGAGTCATACACACCTCAGAGGGGGAAGAGCACATGTGAGGGACACCACCTCCCCTCACAGCTCAGTGGCTGGGGCGGGCCTCTCTACTCAGCTTCTTAAGGACAACCCTAACAGCCAAGGCACTTGGGGAGTCGCATATGAGAGGCATGCACACAGTTAGAACAGTAGCATCACTGTTCTGACCAGCATGAGAACAAACAGAAGGCACGGGCGTGAGGTAAGCACATCCAAAAAGAAAACTGCGTGGAAGGGGAATAGTCAGGTGCTGCAGGACAGAAAATGGCTGCAAGGTCAAGATGCCTGTAGTGAGAGGACTCAGTGAATGGAGGCACTGTGCTCTTTCTAGCAATAGAAGCTAATTTAAGGAACACAGGAACAATTTTGACAGCAAAATGAAAAGTGAAAAGAAATCCTCTCCAACAAACCACACAAAAGAACTAGCCTTTTGATGACAGAGATGAATAGAGAATTCTCTGTATGAAGGCCATGCTTCTAGAAGAGCAGCAAATTCAATGTATTTATTGAGAACCTAAAACACTCAGGAGATGAGGGGAATTCAATGAGGGAAAAAATCATTGTGTCCTCACAGGGCTCCCTACTTCGGAGCCTAGTGGGAGAGGGAGACACTGTAGCAGACAGAACACAGAGACAACAGCAGCAGTGGGGCCGCAAGAATCCACCAGCCTGAAAGGAAAGAAACAGGGCAAGATTCGAGGCCATATAAAGGTTAAGGGTGGATCAGGGACCAAGAAGGAAGGACTCTGGTCATGGAGACAATGTTCAAGAAAGAAGGAAGTGCTTGGCCCCTGACCAAAGTGATATTAGGTGTGAGGCAAGATGGCACCCACATGTGACAGAGGAGGAGTGGAGGGGCAGGTGGCCAAGGATTTGTAAGGCCAGAATGTCATCAGGGTAGAAGTTGATGTCCCCAGGGAGGTGTGTGAAGGCAGGTCTACGAGGCAGTAGCTGATCACTGAAGAGAGTGGCAGTGTCACCAAACTACCAGAGGACTTTACAAGTCCCAAACCAGGGACACTATTAATAGTTACACCATGACCACGGACATAACCCAAGATGATGGTCCACCCCAGAAGACTTTGAGATTCTATTAAGATTGAGGTAAAGGCAGTACAGGTAGGTGAAGGGATGGCCTCTGAATGAGGTGGGAGTTTGCAGTGAAAGATAAGGGGACCCCTTTCAAGAGTCAAGAGCAGCGAAGAACTATTTCTGACACAGAACGCTCACTCTTCTATAACCAAGTGTTCAACAAACAGCTTCTCTATGCCTCAGGAAAGGCAGATACTGAAGTAAAATATTTTTTCTTATGAAAATGTTTTTTAAGGAGTGAATAAACAGAACCACAGGTGTGCTATGCTCCAGTCTCGGTTTATGCACCATCTCAAGGTATCCCAGGTATTCTGGAGAGCAAAGTTGGGCCACCTGACACTACTTAAGTGAGCCATCAGGGATAACAACTTTGAGTCGACACACAGGGAACCCTTCCAGAGGTGCAGGGAGTGATAGCACTGCTAGGGTGCAGGTTGCACAGACTGATGTTAGAGACCCTGAGGGATACTGTGGTGGGGAAAGCATCTTAATTAAGCGCACATGCATTTGTCATGTGACTCAGTGCCCTCCTCAGATAAAAGTCCTTGGTAGCAGTCCATACTTGGAAGGGAGCTGACAGGAGGATGCAAGGCCTCAGCATGTGTCTGAGGAGACTGCCTGACCTCAATGTCATGCCTCAGTCTGTTCAACCCTACCGGCGAGCCCTGGGCAATATGGTTGAAGCACTTGTCACTCCACAGTTTATGGCATCAACGACCTGTTGAGAGCCACTCCCTGGCATCAAGCTGTCAGCAGGGGTTCACCAGTGAGCTCCGGGGCATGCACCTCTAGTCCAGGCACTTCACCTCATTGAGAAAAACTTGTCATTTGCTTGTAAAATGGTTAAAAGAATGAGTCATCAACCTCACCTTATGCTCCATTTTGTGACATATGTAAAGCAACACATTGGATCAGTGTTTCTCAGACCTGGCTGTGTGTTTAAATCACCTGGGGAATTTTTAAAAATTCCAGTGCCTGGGGAAAACCCCACAGCAATTAAATTGTAATCTCTGGTGTGTGTGGCTTGGAAATGTTTTTTCAAGGCTGTTAGATGTTTCCAATGTGCAGGCATCTTGTGAAAATGCCAATCCAATGGGTCTGGGACAGGTCTCAAGTAGCATTTATTTTTATTTTAATTTGGAGTTAGTTACATTTTTGCTCTTCGACTCACCTTCTGCCAAACCACCGGTGCCAAAGTACCCTCCCTTTGTCCTTTCTTCTCCTCTCTCCTTCTTCCCTCCAGTAACCATTAAATACTTTCACTAAGTCCAAGATTTATTCCTGTTCTATTTCACCTGTGTATAGTTTTTTTGTTTTTTATATTTCACAGAGGCGTGAAACCAACCAATATCTTTCACCTTGACTTATTTCACTAACAAAATTCCCTCAAGGTTCATCCTTTTTGTTCTAAGAATCCATTTTGTACTAAAAGCCACGGATTTCACCTTTTTATCACAGCTGTGTAGTATTCCATTGAATATGCTTTTTTTTTTTTTAATCCATTCATCTATTGAAGAGCACTTAGGTCAGTGTGATGACCTGGAAACTGTGGACAGTGCATTTCTAACAGGTTTCCAGGTGATGCTAAAGCTGCTGGTCTATGGAACATCCTTTGAATGGTACCAAATACCTAGTACAGTAGATGGAAAATATAAATTCTGAATAAATGTTGGCTCAATGAAAGAACAGAAAAATGGCCCAATCTCCCCCCAGGCTATTTGGTTATTTCTTCCAATTTTCAAACATCAGAATTGAAGTCAGGTTGAACAAAGACACAGGTGTAGATGAGCTACACAAAGAAAGCTTCATCATCTGCACTAAATGTATAATTTATTCATAATTGTGGTAACAACTTAAGAAGTACCCCCAAAATTTAAGCTGCATTTTCTCAGATGTTTTCAGTGTCCTATGTGAGCAAAGACAGGAATATATAGCTTAGAAATTTATACATTAAACCAAAAGAAGAAAACGGGTCAATCAACAGGTCCAAATGAAAAAGTAGAGTATTCTGCTCAGTCAATTCTCCTGGTAGTCAGCTGTCCCCTCCCTCCTTAGTACCTATTTCCCAGAAATTATGCAACATGGCTATTTTTCACAACCTCTCTGATGACTGAGATACGATTCGAGGAGACAATGAGTGCTACACAATTTCAGTGTGGCTGCTAAGTGAGCTTCAGAGTGCCCCAGGGGGCCTCACACCCTCAGCATCCCACCAGCAGTACGGAAAGCACTGCTTAATATTTACTAATGAACGCCTTCTGCACAGAGCTTCAGGGGAGCTGTTGAGAGAAAACTCCACGGAAGCTGGAGCCCAGGAGCACTCAGCTCTGACTCTGCTTGTTAACACCTCCCCAAGAGATGCAATTATTCTGCATGGCTGGGATTTCTCCTCAGAATTTCCAACATCCCCATAAGTCAGTTACTAAAGCAGGCTCATCAACATCACAGTTTATGAAGTAACAGGGAAAAAAAGAGAGCTATGGTCTATCTCAGTGTCAGAGAAATGTCTGGCATACCAGAGTTAATGAGGGAATCCAAGAAACCAGTCCCAAGGACAAGCCTACTGAAGAAATAGTCACATTCCAATTGCTAATACCCTAGGATCATCAAGGCTTAGGCAGCCACTCTCTCATTCAATGTAGTGATACTGGTACTAGTCTCTGTGATACTAGAAGACTTCAAAGGGTTCACCCAGTTGTAAAAAAAAAAAAAAATCTTAGCTTTC
The DNA here is from genome assembly GCF_000260355.1 of Condylura cristata. Taxonomy (NCBI): domain Eukaryota; kingdom Metazoa; phylum Chordata; class Mammalia; order Eulipotyphla; family Talpidae; genus Condylura; species Condylura cristata. The sequence goes on from NW_004567128.1 coordinate 7,627,756, forward strand.
TGTTAGGTAATAATGTATAGACTTTGCTATACTAACTTCTTATTTTTTTCCATTTTATAAGATCAAGCCTCTTTGGGGCCATGCCATAATTTATTCAAACATGAGTTGATGCCTGAAAACTATTCTGAAATGCCCCTATACAGCTTATATCATCTTTTACAAGCTTTTATTATACCTTGCATATTCCTGTTCCTTCATACATCTAGTAATTGTGATTGTATGTTCTCAATAACTGTGCATGCTACATTGTTGAGTCACTGGATTTTGTTGTCTTCCTTGCAAGAATGTTGAGTTTTGTTAAGACTGGCAAGTTACTTGCAGGTCAGCTTGGTCTGTCAAGGCCTAGCTTTAGGTTTGGTTAGAGTGGGTCTAGGTTAGCATTATTCCTATGGTTGCTTTTCCTTGATTCTCAATTGGATGCCAGAAGTGTCCAGGAAGACTCTTCTACTCTACTTAGTCAGAACTCCAACATCTCCCCATCGCTGATGACCTCTGAGATACTCACTTGGCTCACAGCTCACCCACCACTCATACTATTTTCCCCTGCTAAGTCTGATAGAGTCTAGTCTTACTGTTGTACAGCTTACTATTTTCCCAAAGACTCAAGAGATCCCTACACAGACTTCCGGAGCTCTTTCTTTGTGCAACGTGTTTCTCTGCAGTCCCCTGCCTTGAAAACTTCAGCTACCTTGGCAGTCCTAAAATACAATTTTCATTTAATCTATCCAATGAGTCTTCTGCTCTTTAAGAAACTCTGCCCTGTGCTGCAAGTTAAAAAGCATCCCAGGCAAAAAGTCAGGGTTGATGTCAAACTCACTGTGTGCTTCCTTTCTCCAAAGACATCTCTGTGTCAAGTTCTGTCCAGTTCTTAAAATAAACCTACCTTGTATATTGTGTCCAGCTTTAGAGATGTCTATGGCAGGGGCAAAGTCCATTCCTTTTACTCCATTTTGGTCACAAAAAAAGAAGTTATATAGTCACTTTAAAAGATTGTTTCTTTAATTTAAAGTGAGTTTATTTCATTCTAGATATAATAAAATTTGAAGTTCTACCTTTAATAGTCTGAGCTATTTTAAGGCCTAACTCCCCAAAGAAGTCCTAGAGAAAGAATTTCTGAAACGAAGATACTACGACAGTTTTTAATTACCCTGGAGTTTCCTTTGCTAGTCATATGTGCCTTTCCCTAATAAGGCAGGTAAAGGAGTCCCTATGGAAAAGTAGAGTCACTGTGCAACATCTTTATAAGTAAGAGAAATGCATTCAATAAGTTAGGGCCACGTGATATTGTTTAGATAATGGCACACATATACAATAATATTTTTAAACTGCTAGTGGCTAAATATGCCTGGAAGTCATCAGCTGAGAGGGAGATTCTAATCACATCAGGACCTTCCCGTTCACCCTGGAGAGCTAAGGGGATCACTACCCTATACCCCTAAAGCCCACTCATAGCACATGGGTTAGGATGCTACAGAGTAACCCAAGAATCCAGATGCCACTATGAAATGGGAAAAAGCTGAAACCAAATCTCCAACCCCTGAAAGAGAATAGAGCTTCCATGGGCATTGCAAGAGGTAGCCAGGTATCAAGAAGGCCCAAGGGGGATTTAATAGGGCACAACGCAGAGCAGGAGTCCCAAGGCCCTGTGCTCACAGCCTATGTTTCCTCTCAGAAAAGGGTGCTTCCATCGGGAGTCTCTTCAGAGAACAATAACTCTGCTGTGTGGTCAACTCCATCCACGTATGGCATCTTGTGCAACTGCATGTGGGACATGGCCTGATAGTTGCTACATAACAAACAGAGCAGAACTTCTCCCTAATTTCATCTGCAGCTTACAAACCTTTAAGTCTCAGGAAACAACTATACTCTTGTCTTTTTTTCTAATGGCAAATAAAGACTTTCTACAACTATAAGCCTACTCCTTCAAAACTCAGTAACCTTGTGAGAAGATGCTTGAAGAGAGAGCTTTTCCTGTTTATTTGCAACCCTGTTTTAAGCATGATAAGAGAGGTGGACCACATGAGGCTACATAAACAAATGCAAACCATGAAGGTAGCGTTTTTACATTTTTTGTTCATTTAAACAGAACCAAGTAGGCGAAGTTATGTTACAGTATGTTTTCATAGAAACTTTCCATCTTCTACTTCTTAGGTTGTTTACACTGACATGACCACTTAATGCTAAATTTTAAAAGCTATTTCTAATGCCACCTGCAACTCATCCAAAGCTATTGCTAACAGCACCCCTGACCGCTCAAGGACATACATCCTGTAGCTGAGCCTTTCTTTCCATTTATGTTTATGTTTCAAGAAGTGTATTGATTCTGTATCCAAATAGATGACTTTCTTCAACTGAAAGGATAGTAGATGTAATAAAAAAAAAAACTGACAAAGACATGGGCATTTAGAAAGCATCTTTCATAACGTTCTAAGAGATTTTCCTAGCTCCTGCACCAGCTCTAAGCGATACAAAGAAAGGTGTAAGGATGAGGGCTGGAGAGCATCTTCATTTTACAGACAAGCACTGGGAAGGAACATGAGGTAAAGGACAAAGCCATGGTCCTTATGGAAGTCAAGAACATCCAAGACAGCTACAGCAGCTCTTGGCAAACTGCTGAGTTCCTACCTTCTATCTCCATTCTTCATTAGACAAAACTACTTTTTAATTAGGATAACTTATTTCTTTGCATAAGCATTTGTTTGGGGTCTTTTCCTCCATGCTCAGCAAATTTAGCTTTTAGGACTGTGCAGTAAGTAAAAACTCCAATTCCCAGGTCAAATCCAGGCTCTGGAGCTGCCCAGCTGAGTGCAGACCTGACTGGTGGCTTGTGGCTACAACAGCTCATCACCCGGGGCACAGTGGCATGGCAGAATGGGGGACAGGGAAAGGCTGACTATGTGGGAGTCTCAGTCTGACAATACAAAGGATATTCCCAGGAAGGCCAAAAATAAAACCAAAGTCCTTGAAATTCACTTAACTACTTATCAGCTCTTTACTAAACACCAGCCTTCAGACAGCCTTGTAAGAAAAACAGACCAACCAGTAATGATCTCTTAATATTTTTGCAGAGCAAAACTTTAATTTTGCTGAATCACGTTTAGCAGGTTTTTTTCTTCCTTTCATGGATTGTGCTTTTGATGTTTAACAACTCTTTTCTCCTATGTTTTCCATGTTGATCAATAGGCCACTTTGAGTTACCCTTTGTATGTTTTAGATTTTGGTTAGGGTTCATTTATTTCTCTCTCTCTCTCTCTCTCTCTCTCTCTCTCTCTCTCTTTTTTTTTTGGTCTATGAATGTCAAATTGTGCCAACATCATTTATTGAAAGATTAACCTTTTTTCTTATATACTCTTTGTGCTTTTGTTGAAAATCCATTGGCTATATTTTTATGAGTCTAATCCAGGGGCCAGTAAACCATGGCCCATGGGCCCAATCTGGTCTACTGCTATTTCTGTACAGCCCATGAGAATAGGTTTATATTTTAAAAAATCAAAAGCTTACTATTTCAAGAAATGAGAAAATTATGCAAAAATTCAAATTTAAGTGACCATAAACATTTATCGGAACTCAGCCACGCCCATTCACTTACATGTATGACTGCTTTAGCAAAGTTTTGACAGAGACTCTAAAACCTATAAAGCCTAAAATATTTATTTTCTGGTCTTTTGCAGAAAAAGTTAGCCATACCTTGGTGTAAGATATGAGGATCCTTCTTACAATCATACAGAAGCTAAGGGCTCACTTTAAAAAAGTACTATAAGAAGCTTTAAATCGAACCTCTGAAAGCTCCGGGGAAGAAGGAAAAGAAATGCATTTAATAGCTGACTACCCTTTCCAGCTAGGACTAAAATATAAAAGCCTTGCGTAAAACTATACTTAAAAGGATGAATTTTACTGCACTAATATTTATTTTAATGACATTTTTCTTAAATATCTCCATGAGTCATAGACTAAGGAAAAACATTTGTAATGTGAACTATGACAGGCTAATGTCATGCCTATAAGGCAGTTCTATAAAAATCAATTGGAAAATGACACATAAAATTGTCAATTTGAATAATCATTTTTTAAAATGCAAACATCTATCAGATTAGCAGAGATTAAAAAGAACAATAATATTTAGGAGCAACAGAGACAGGGTGACCGTCTTCTACACTCCTGTGGGGAAGCAAAGTGGGCGCAGTCTTTCAGAACAACACTTCAATGTCTTCGAGAGGCACTGAAGCTGCATTTGAGTTAGCCCTTCTCAGCAGGAAGTAGCGACAACCACGACAATTCACACATCTACCGTGAGCGCGGTATTTTCTGGGCTTTACCTCCTATGCCTCACTTAATCTTTGCAGCCCTGGGACTGGGAGGTAGTTTCTAGTATCAGCTCCATTTCACAGATGTGGAAATTGGGACAGAGAGAGCGAGCAACCTGCCCATGGTGGCAAAATAGTAGAAAGGGACAAAAATAATCACACACCCATGAATTTCCAAGAAGGTGATGACTACATGCAAGATGGTCTAAAATAAGGTCTAAAGCTGGGACCAAGCTAACTATAACGCAATGGTAGTATCGCACACATTCGTGTGCTAGAGAACCATTTTGCCGGGCCGCTGAAATTGGAAAGACAGAGAGATGAAGTAGCATATATATGATCGTATTTTTATTTTGAATGGTAACAGTGTGTGCATACAGATTAAAAACTCTGCAAGAATATGGGCTCAAATATTAAAAGGTATCTGAAGGTGTTAAGATCACAGGTGATTTTGACTTTTCTTTGTAATTATCTATTATCTGTTTTCTTTTTTTTTCTTCAAGAGTAAGTATTCACAAAATTTTAAAGTATTATTTAAAAGTGCATCCCACATCATTTTTCATTTGAGAAAGCATATTTTAATAAAATGCAAATATGACTGTAAAGAGCAGTTGTATATAACTTTAATAAATTTACTTTCATCCTAAAGAGAGTTAAACTAAATGATAAAGGGGATTTTCAGGGAAAGTATTGACCTTAATTTCAGGATAGTTCAATCTACCATGGAAGAACTTCCTGTCACTGGGCATTTGTCGTTTCTTCTGCCGATAATAACTTATAATAGCAGTAACTGTAATTTGCCTTTTACATTTCTAAAGCATTTCCAGCCATAGCAGCTCAGTTTAGCCTCCAACAGTCTCTCAGAGTAACAGAAATAGAAAGGCTGCGCAGAGAGAAAAGGAGAGGTTCTCTAATGCCTGAAGAAACTGGCAGACTTTCCTGTGTGTGTCAGGAAAGAAGTCTCCCCAGATGATGTGGCCAGGAAGCCTGATGTCCCGCCACTAAAGCATAGCACTCTGGAGAGGTACTAAGCTAAACAAAGAGGATGCCTTTTAACAGTTTTATGCCATCTGTGGTGGCAGGTAAACATAAAATTTTGCATCCACTGCAAATCATCTACCTATGAAAACCTCAATCAGGATCACCTATATTTTGGGGTGCCACTGTTTTGACTGTCTACTGGTACAAGAAAGATACTTTCTCCGACTCCCAGTCTTATGTTTAGCCTCCTCACCTAATTGGTAGCTGTGCCTCTGTGATGTACACACGCCCGGCCAGGTGGCATCTTGACCAAACACACGTATGGCACCAGGATTCCTCTCAGCCACCCACCGTCCTTGGCTGAGAGGAACACAAAACAGCAGCAAACTATACTCCTTGGGATTTCTAATGTTCTCAAGAGCAGATATATTATGACTTGTCATGAGAAAGGACACACATAGTCTAACAAGACAGGCCATACTGCAAGAAATATATCCTGCGACGTAAATGACTCATTGCTGAACACTGACATTTTCCAAATGTGTGTAAACCCAGATGATCCCAGACCTATGCTTAACTTCTCCATCCACTCATAAAACATGTCCTCTTAATGGGCCTGTCAGCATGTCATCATTTCCAGGGTGACACCTGCTAATTTACTCCTCACCCTTGAAACTACATTTAATCCTAGCATTTTAGCTCTGCTAAAAGCTTCAGCAGTTCAGAGAGAAGGGTCAAGGCCAGAAATCTACTTAGCTGACTGCCTTTCTTCTACCAACCTGAGGACCTTTCTGGAGAGCCCTAGAGCCACTTCTCTTTGAGGAAACATCCTTTCTTCTTGTGGGGCGGAAAGACTGGAAGTCTGAAGACAGTTTTCTAGTGAATAAATGTTTCAATTAATGAATTAATGGGAGGGAGGGAGGAAGGAAAAATAAATAGCAGAACAAACAAAAGAACAAGTAATCATAGTGACTTAGGAAGGAGCCCAGGACTCAGGCCTACCCACATCCTCTCCCTCCCCCTCCTCCACCCTCAGGCCTCTCTCTCGGTAAAAGTCAACAGAAAACTAATGGCTGGAGAAGGAAAGAGCAAGGTGAAACACAGTGGGCATGGGAAGGAAGTGGCAGGAAGGCGTGGAAGGGGTCCTCGGGCACAAAAGGAAGCCACAGCAGCCCTGAGCTGGACTCACACTCCTTCGGCACTGACTGCATCATTTCATGTGGGGAGAGGTGACATGAGGGCCACAAAGGTGTAGGTGACGCTGAACCGAAGAGATCAGAAGCAGGGACACCCAAATGCAAGCGCCAGAAACAAATGACTGCGGTCATGCAGAAGCACTGATGTCTTCCTCACAAAGCAACACTGCCTTTTATGCACAAAGTTGACCCCCACCGCACGTGTCCTAGATACCCAGCAACAGGGGACTCTGGAGCAGATAAGAGACACTGCTGGTGGCCCCAAGCCCACCATGCACAAGCCTCCTGCTGCCCCACAGGAAGCACAGGCAGTACCGCCCTGCCCGGAGCCCAAGTTCAGGGCCAGCAGATGCCTGTGCCCTGCATCAGCCATTGACTTGTCGGGAGTCCTTTGGGAATGTCACTTCTGAGCTTTGGGCCCTGCTCCTCCTTTGGCATTTACTCAGAACCCCCAGCTCCCCCTCACCCCCAGGGCTTCCGTGAGGATGCGCTCCAGGGAGACTGGTAAGTAAAAGATGTGGCAATGAGCACCCCAGGCCCTTGCTGCCAGCAGCCCAGAAGGGGTCTGGAAAGCTGGGTTTGCGCAGAGAGGCAGAGTCACTATTCTGGCGCTCAGTGCTCCTCCACCGTCTGGGTGTGAGGAATCACGATGAGGTGGACAGGAAAGAAGCTGCTTAGGTAGCACTCAGCCCTTAGGCAGGGCTAGCTCCTAGCATTTGGGATCTGCTCTGATACCTCCCTAGGAAAGGTGAAGCACCCAGCTTGCATTTTTGGGGTAGGGGTTGCTTTAGATTTCTCCCTTTACCTAATCCTCTGGGTCCCCTCTTCCTTCAGGGTGTACCTGCTGGTGTCTCTCCCTGAACACTAACAGCTTAAGCTGTCTCCTTCCCCTTCTCTCCTTTTCTACCACACTACAATTTTCATTAACATTGTCTTTTCCAGTTTTTACCTTGATGTTGTCAAATAGGCTTATAACCCAGAAGAAACGGGCATTGTGTCTGCTTTGTCTGGGTCAAAGACACAGCCACTCAGGGAAGCCTCTTTTTTTTTCTCTTTCTTTTCAAAGATTTATTTACGCATACAGAACTGGGGTACAGGCCAGAGGTGCAGGAGGGTGAGAAGATTCACCAAAGACAGGGTGGGGAGCAAAACAGGCAGATCAACGAAGTACACTGCTTAGGGGAGCAGCGGGCGGGTCAGGAGAGGTCTGCCGCGCCATGTTGATCATCTCCCTGGCCGAGAATCAAACTCATGCTGAAGTGGCTTTAGCTTCGTAGTGCTGCGCTTTAACCTGTTGTGCCACCAGGGAGGGCCCAGGAAAGCCTCTTTATAGGAAATACCTAAGATCCTTGTTTACAAAGGGGTCATGTGGAGAAACATTCTGCCCATGTTAGGTGGGGCTGTGGGAAAGGGCCACCGCTCTGAGGCTAGGAGGCTGTCAGTCAAGGCCAAGAGCACTGTCCCTCTTGGCCATTGGGCCTGAGCATGGAGCAGCCAGAGCTTCTTCAGTTAGAGAGCAGACCCCGAGGCCTTCTAACACATTCTGGGCACAAATCAGGAAGGCACGGGTGGGGGAGGCAGGAACACAGATGAGGGCGCTGTTTTTGAATGACTGGAAATGAAAGCTAAGCACAGGTGTGTTCTGTAGAAGCGGCAATGTTCCCAAACCCACAAGAATTTCTTATAAGTAAACTAAGAAACAAGGCTTGCAGGTTGCCACATTACATCCTAGTTTCCAGTACACATACAAATGCTTCTGGTCTTCACACATTATTTCAGGGCTTATAAGCATCTATTATCTGATGAGTATCTGACTCATTTTCTAGAAAGCTTCATGAACTGACAACCTAGGGTTAAAAACGAGGGTAACACCCACCCTGTGACTCCCACAACAGCATAGAAAAGCAGGGCAAAGGGAAGCCAAAGAGAAGAAAAAGACAGCTAGAATTTGGGGTAAATCAAGACCCTGTAGAGCAAAAGCAATTCAATTTAGCAATTCATGTCTTCCATCTCAACTCATCCATACAATGAAGAAGCATGTCCAAATGCGTCCTAGGCAAACTGCAGTGAAGCCACTCACTGGGCAAGATCGGCAGCGCATAATCGTCCGAGAGAACTGGGAGATCCCTGCGCTTAGCCAGAGGTCAGGGCTTCTGTGAGGTCAGCAGGTTCGGCACTCAGACTCCATTCTTCTCACTTCCAGCAGGCAAAGTATTGATGGCAGGCTTTCTTTCCAAATTCTTGCTAAAATCTTATCCATTGTGAATTCTTACCAATGTCAAGTAGATTTTCCACCAAATTTTCCCCTACTTCATATCAAGGCATTCCAGCCCCACCAGCACACTGGGCCCACCCAGGAGAGCTCTTCCATGCTCATTTCCAAGGTGAAAGAGCAGGCAAAGGAGAAGGGACAACTCCCAGCCTACCCGCCAGAGACACTTATACACAGCAGCCCTCTGCCGTCAGCGTCAGAGCAGAGGGGCCTGAGCACAGACTCACAGCCAGGAGTGGCAGAGCTGAGCTTCCACCCTGGGCTCCCTGAGTTGCTGGCCCACAGGCGCTCATCATTTAACAAGGTGCTTCCACAGACTGGAATGCCAGCTCAAGGCTGGCAGACGTTTGGAGTAATAAAAGCTCAAGTCTGCAGAAGTGCAGGTTAGTAAGAGACCTGATCTCATGGAGCATATAAAATAATAAAAACAAAATGAAGATGTATAAGGGACTTGTTTTAAGCAACTGGCTCAAAAGGGCCCTGAGCACAGGAAGCCGAGCAGCCTGCATGCAGACCAGGGCGCGGCCCTTGTGGAGAGAGTAGCGCTGGGGGTCGGTAGGCAGAGGGCAGCCCAGGCACCAGGACTAGGGCCTGGGGCAAGTCAGAGAGGATGCCTGAGCAGGATGGGGAGGCTCTGGAAGCATCTGTGGAGAACAGTGATGGGGGTCAAAGGCTACAAAGACATGCTCATGCAAGACTACCTGGGCAAATGAGTGCCAGAAAAATCAAGTGGGTGTCGGCATCAAAGAGAAAATTCTGTTACCAAAGACTTCTGTTGACACAGAGTGGTTCACTGAGCCCAGCCCTGCCATGGGATGATAAAGAGAAGCGGCTGGGGGGCCTGGAGGAATCCCCCCCAGGGTTCCCCTCCCGAGTGGCGCAGTGAAGGGTCCAGAAGGAGGGACAAAGCAGAGAGGAAGGCGGCTCTCTCACAGCCGGTTGGGCCCGGGGCCTCCCCTGGGTGCGGGCAACAGGGACTTGGGAAGGCAGCCCCCGCAGGGGATGGTGCTGCCAGACTCAGGGTGGCGGAGCGCAACCAGGGGAATCAAGTGTGAAAGTGACGGGGGCATGCGAGGCACAAGGGACAGAGGACCCGGCGTCCCCGCAGAAGTACACGCATCGCAAAGGTGCTGTTGCCCGCCAGCAGTCGGGAAAGCAGGGCTCCGCAGGGAGAGCCAGCCTCCCTCCTCTGCCCGGGCTTACTCCCTGTCTTCTGGGGGAGCTGGAGACAGACGCTTTCTGGCTGGGTTCTTCCAGCGACTCCACTAAGCGGTGAGGCAGACACCAGCAGTCTCGATAAACACGCTCTCGTCGCAAGTGTTCACATGGCAAAGGGGGAATACAGGACATTATGGTAGACCCAGACGCGATCAGAGAGGAGGTCACAGGTCATCCGTGGTGCTTTTTTTCTTTTCCCTGAGCCTTGTTAAATACTGAGACATCCGGTTTTCAATTAAAAGTAGCCGTCCCCCACGCACCGCATAGAACGGTGGTTACTGAACTCCCTGATGGCCTGCTATTTGCCAGGTACCTGCCCAGCCCCTGCACAGTTCGCCCCCCAAACCCCACGACTGTGGGTTCCAGTTCTGTAGCTTTGTTACCTGATATTTACTGTGGTGCAAATTTTGAAAGAGACCACATGCACTTAACTTTTATTATAGTAATTGCTACAGTTGTTGCATTTTATTATATGGTATCACTCTTAATCTCTTACTGGGCCTAATTTACCAATTAAACTTTATCATAGGCCTGTACGTCTAGGAGAAACATAGTCTATGAGGTTCAGTACTATGTGCAGCTTCAGGCATCCACCGGGGGGCTCGGAATGCATCCCCATAGAGAAAACCGAGTCTTGGCGCCAGGTATCAGCTTATGTGAATTATGCTTCACCCCATTTTACCACCTCCCGATTCCGAGCGTTGGTGAAGGGCCTAATTAAAACTATTGAGAGCACCGCGCAAAGGACGCAACGCCCGCAGCCGAGGGGGAGGGTACAGAGCAGCCGCACTTCGGCCTCCCTGGCAGAACAAGGGCAGCCTGCCCCCGACTTCCTTCCGCTTACCTCATCTAACACCTGCAGAGGGGCCCTGCAGTCAGTTCAGGGAGAGTATCTTACAGGTAGAAGCATGCACCGATCTTGGGTGCTAAGCAAAGCAGGGAAAGTTTGCTATTCCGGAGGGGTGCCTTTAGCACTGCCAAGCGTACCACTCTCAGAGAGTGATGAGAGCACTAACACTCCCTAAAATAATCCGACCTTTGGCAAGCTACTTAGCCTCTGGATAACTTCACCAACTGGTGTCTTTGGTTCCGATTCTTACAACACACACCTCTACGGAAACTTCCTGAAGGTAACCATCCTTGATTTTAAAGGTTATAAAAGTAAATCCTACCTATCACTTTATAGACAAACTTGGGGTGGGGGTTGGGGGACAGGCCACACATTTCTGGCTAGAGGTGGTCCCTTTCCTTGTACCCTCATCCTGTCAGCACACCCCAGACCTGCATGAGCACAGGCACCAGGGAGGATGCCCAGTCTGGCTCGTGATAGGGAATTAGAGGCTTCTACCATTCACCTGGATACAAGAATAAACTACCCTACACATCTTATAGACAGTTCAACTTTTCACTGCATTTGACCATCACAAAACTCTGTACTTCAAGCAAAAGGCCTCGACTCCTGAATCACTATAACAAAGCAGCTCTCAACTACCTACCTGGTGAGGCTATTACACAAAAGCACAAGCAGTAAGGTTCCAGATCCTGCTAAGCTGCATCACTTCACACAGATTTTATAGCTCTGTCTGTTTACAGCAGTCTGCCCATAATGATAATAAAATCGTCCAACCTTAGCCCAAACAAGACAGCCAAAATTCTCTCAGGCTCACTACCTGTCTTTGATCTGAACAGCAAACATTCTTCAAGTGCTTTCTGCTGAGCCAGGAGCCCCTCCTTACGTAACTCCTCTCAGGGAGCATTGTGTCAAGGTTACTGTGGAAAGCAGGGTCTCTAGCCAAGCAAGCCACCTTCGGGGTGAGCTCTTCTGGGACAGATGTCTTCTGCAGGACCATGCAAACCTGCAGCTAGCTCCAAGCAAACAATCTATTCAATGTTCAAGCTCATTATTCACCCGGATACACGGAACTTTGCCTGATCTAGAGGAAAGATTTAAGAGTCTCCGTCAGGAATTGTGAACCATGAAAAGCAAGTACTTCTGGGCTAAAACAAAAGGTGGTATCAGAGAGAGTCACAGCTTAGAAGGCAGGCAGGAACCTTCATTTACCTTATTGATGAGAGTGACTATATCCCCTTCTTTGATTGTCAATTCATCGTCATTCTGTGCCTCGTATGGAAATATTACTTTGCAGTAATCCTTAGCTGTAAGAAAAAAGAAAACAACAATAACCTGTAAGACACTTGATCTAGGAGAAGATGTTAGCTTCTGAAAAAAGCACACTTAATAGGGTACAACTACTGTATAAAGAAAGGGTCAATCTCACAAAGCCACCTAAGATGGCTCATGCATATTCATGTTCATCATCTTCCCCCTCACAAATTACATGACATCATAAAGTGCCCTTGGGTGCTCTGCTTCTCTGAGGCAGAAAAGCAGAAAGATTTCCTTGGTCTCAGCAAGACAGTGGCTTTTTGTAAAAGTCATGACACATTTTTGCATAGGAAACAGAAAAAATACATCATGACTTCTCCAACTACCCAACAAAAGTGTCTGTTTTATTTTCTTTATTTGTATATGTTATCTCATGTACTCTAGGTATTGGCACAGGCAGACCTAATCCACAAAGATCAAAAAGCTTAAATTTGACCTCATTGCCTTCTTTCAAGTATCACTAAATCTAGAACTGGGCGTCCGCATATCTTAAAAGGCCGACACAGTACCCAAAACAATGAAAAAGACTCTGTAGTGGTCTATTTTAAGAGCTAGATGAAGGTGTGTTTGTATGTTAACAAAAGTCAACCATCAGTAGTCAACAAATACTAACCAGATGTTATTCTCTCTCTCTCACACACACACACTCTCACCCATGTGTGGGGAGGATGAACTAGCACACCTATGCCCCATCATCTCTATGTGGGAACCTGTCCGGTCATAAAGGGGGTTGCCGCTCCTCAGCAAGGACAGGACCAGCTCTTATCAAAGGGGGAACAACAGTAAAGTCACTCAAAATCAGTTCAGGCATGTCTTGAATTCCGTGTTTTCAAAAGTCTCTTTGATGTTAAATCTTTTCTATTTACACAACAGCGCCAGCTTAGAAGAATGAAAATACTTGTAAGATATTTGGGAAATCAAGACTTGAAAAACTGGAGTTTGATGACTCAGGACAGAAGGTGGTGAGAAAAAGTCTTCAAGAGAATTAGTATCTACTGGGATAGGCATTTATTCCTCTGTGGCTAAGTCAACAATCCTAATGGCTCTGAACGGCTTAGCTAAGGATCAGGATCAGGCCAGTTCCTGCAGAGAGTTCACCACCTAGAGCTATATATGTAAGTATCAATTACGTTATGCCCAGTACTCAATGAAATGTGTTTTTTTTTAAATTATGGTTAATGTCACATCAATCAAGAGTGATATATAAAGTAAAAATCTCTAATAAAGACAAACTGTACTCTAAGGTTGGTCTAGATCAGATGAGGCGAGGAGCGATGAAAGGAGGAGAAAAAAGAAAAACTCATTTAGCTACTGGAGAGAATTTTTTGTTTTCTGCCCTGTGGTTGGAAGGTACCTGCCCCTGTCTTTGAGTTGGAAACCTTCCGTTGTAAGTGCTCTGGGCCCCTGATGCTTCTGCTCATTAATCTGTGCTGAGTTTCTAAAGCTCACTCGTGGCCATTGCCTAAATATTCCTATGTCCACATAGTTAGTTACCACTGTTCAGTCTCTTTCAAATCAGTAATAGAAAATCTCTCAAATTCTAAATCTGCCAAACATTTTAAATGAAGGAAAAAGGGAAGCATCTTCAAATAGGATAATGACAGCTCCTTACCCATTTTCCTATTGACTGCGCTAGTGAAGTATGACTGCTCAACCTCAAAACTCACGATGCTGAAACAATTACAGTGCCACTGGAAACCCTTGCTGCGGAGCCCTACTTTAAGAACAATTCTTTGGATGGAACTCATGAAAGCATTTCACAAAGAACAGCAGCCACCTGTGGTCAACAAAGAAAAGCAACAAGTCTTGTGTCTATCCCCCCCCCCCCAGATAAAGCTCCCTGAGGGCAGTGGATGGCTGGTTAACTCCCAGCAATCATTCCTCACCCCCCCCCCCCAGTTCACAGAACCCAACATGCGCAGGCACCATATTCAGGAACAGGGCCCCTCCCACAGCCCGGAAGATGAGGGAAATACATCTAGGCAAATACTATTAATTTCACTCCCCCTCTGTTGATTGACTGGTTTAGGGATGAGCAAGGGATCTCCTCCAGCCAGTAAGAAGTGAGAGGAAATCTGCTGGGGGTGGCGGGGTTCTGTTAGATGTGTTCCAGGATAAAAAGAGTCATGAGGAAGAGCCTCATGCTTCCCTGTTTTAGCATTGTTTTGTCCTTGCTGGAAGATGGTATAATGTTTGGTGCTGCTGTAGTCATAGTTCATCTGTGAGAGGAAAGTCAAGAAAATTACAGGGTCCTCGCTCGTGGTGCAAGGGAGTAAGTCTCAGTACTATGAAATTATTAGCAGCCACTGACCTATGAGTTCAATCCCCGGCCAGGGAGCTGACCCACAGGGCACAGCAGAACTCTCCTGTCCTGCCCCCTGCTCCCCTCAGCAGAGCATTTCAGTCAATCCACCTGTTCTGCTTCCCACTGTCTCTGGAGAATCCTCACACCACCCCCCGCGCTTCTGGCCTGTACCCCAGTTCTTGTGTGCACAAATAAAAATAAATCTCTCTCTCTCTCTTTTTTTTAAATAGAATTGCAGAAGAGATGGGCCTTGCTAAGCATCTCATGCATCTATTTCATTCCATATCCCCAAATTCTTTCCTTGCTACCTCAGGACATGGCCCAAACTAAGGTGTTCAGAAAAAATGACTGGCACCAACTTGTAACCAACTTCTGAGAAAACATTTACAAGAAAGTACTTACAATACTTCACAGAGCCATTTTGTTTTGGGTAAACAGTTCCCCATAAGCTAAGGAGGGAAGGTCTCCTCCTGCCTTTTTGAAAAATAGCTTCAATGACTTGTGCCATAAATTCACACATTTTAATTGTACAATTAGAAGAATTTTAATGATTGTGTGACATCAGTGTAGTGATGTCACTAGTTTTTAGAACATTTCTACCACTTATTATGCTGCTTTATGTGTGAAGCATTAGACACAGAGTTACCTAGGAAGCACTGACTTCAGGTAACAGGAGCAGTAGTGACCAGTGCCAGTGGCTACTGTCATCTGCTACGCTCCATGAAGCAGTTTCCATACCATGTCTAGGGTCTCTTTGCATCTTCAGAACCAGGCACAGCTCCCACTTGATGTTTTTTGATGACCCCCTCATGATATGTATAAAGTGGAGGAAAGTTAGAGGGACAGAAAAGGAGGAGAGGATTCTGGGTCAGTCAGCATGGTCAAGACTGGGTTGGGCTCTAGCGGGCACTCCCAAGCACACAGGCTGAGGCAATCATAGCTGGAGATCTGGACCCCTGTGTCCTGACGTGTAAAATGAGAGGCTAGCCAAGGAGGGATAACTGGAGCACTTGTTTGCTTCATCAGAATACTTCTAGTAAATGTAAACTTATACTAAAGCCCCAACATCAAACAACTAAAAAACAGTTGCTCTGTTTAAATTAGAGAGTGGGGCTGGCCAATCTCCCAAAATAGCTTCATGAACTAAACTCTGGAGCAAAGAGCACACTGGGCGAGACCTAAGTTCCCTCCAGTTCTGACTTGTCACGATTCTAGTCACTGGCGCTGTGACCCAGAACACCCTGACCAGATATGGCAAACATTAGTGTCACATTTTAAGTTATTATGATATATTTTAAAGTAAGAATTTGTTTTCACTTCTGAGGTATTTGGGCCCCAATTTAGTGGTACTAGAAAATACAAACATTATGCTTGTTGGGTGTAACAATGGCTCTAAGATACTCAAAAATAAATGTAGATGCAAGACAAACAAACAAAAGAAAACCATACTGACTCTGAGGCTCTGCTTTTAATTTTATAGTATATGGAATGAAGATGTTCTTTATTTTAATTCAAACTTTTCTTGAGTAACCACCACGAAAAAGATACTGTCAGCTCTTGGACCTGTGAGGCACCAGTTCATCCAATCACCTCCTCCCACCCTCGCATGGAAGTCACAGTCTATTTCCTGGAAAAAGGCGAAGGGCGAATGACAGGAAGAAAAGAAAAACACACGAATAAGCATAAAGTCACTGTGCTGAGTATGGTGTTTTAGAGAAAGGCGAGATTACATTCAGCAGAGTTCACAAAAGGCGGCATTTGGTATCTCTTGAAAGAAGAATGTAATGCTAAATTTCTTGGACGCGGGCAGAGTACAAATTAAATGAGTAGCAAGGGAGATGGAGAGGAAGGCGATGGAATTAATTCCCTTTGAGAGGCAGGCATTTCCCACCTATTCATCAATGAGAGCGACTTAATTAGTCCAAGATCAAATAGGAATGAATATACACATGCACTTACACAAACACACAAATAAAGGTGTAATTTATACAGTGATTGAGATGATTTTGCCTATTTTTTCAGAAATATGAAAATTAGTAATGAGTTAGCATAACACTGAAATCCTTTGTGACTTCTTAGTTTTATTGCTCAGAGTTTCCTATGAAAATGATAAAAAGCAGTGACTATTTTTCTAGAAAAAGGGAGAAAAGCCTAACACTGGGCTGGGGTAGGCCTTGGGACCTGCATCTCTCACATGTTTCCGGGCGCACCGAGGCAAGAAGCCTGACTAGGTTTGTGCTGGTACTGCTGGGCGGCTGGGACTAGAGCGCGGGCACCCACTGGCCAGGCCTCAGACCCTCAACACAGACCTGAGGGTCTTCTGTGGCAAAATGCACTTTTCTTCCAGGTGACTGTGAACTTAGCAAAAGGGACACAAGGCTAACACACTATTTGTAGAAAACTGTTCAATTTAGAGTTGGGTAAACTGTAAATCATCTCTCCTTCTCAATTTCTCAGCACCATTTACTATGTGCCCACAGTACCTGGCACTTTTCTGGGCTGCATGGTGGGGTTATGAAATAAAAAGACACAGTGTGCACCTCGAGGGGCCAGTGGCAGCCACAAGGCACCCAGGCCACCAAGAGAGGGCAGCTCCTCAGAGCGGCGAACAAAGAGCATGGTGGTCAGAAAGGGCGCGAGCGGCTTGTGACAAGTCGGCTATCCGGATGCCCGATCTGCCTTGGTACAAACGCTGTCAAGAATGTTTATTTCCAAACCCACTCGCTGAACTGATCTTCTGAATCACTAAGACTAAACTATTTGTTCAGAAGGCGGCTAAATAGCCCATTCTCTGAACTATTTTTCTATCCCCAGCCACAAATCTGCATCAATTGTATGAGGGAGACAGCAGATGTGGTGAGCTGGAGGAACCTCGGGGCACTTCAGTAATGAATATTTAGACAGTTTGCCTCTTGTTATGAAAATTATGGCAATCTGTTCCCCAGCATTTCAGATGAATTGTAGTATCATCAAAGCTTTATTGGGGGATGGGGTGATGTTAGATGTTCAATTACATCCTGATCAGCTGAGTCTCAGTTTCACTTAGAAAATGCCAACTCACAAGGACCTCTTTTTGAATCATGCTAACTCCCTGTCTTGATGTGAGCTTGTACCATGCATGCTAAGGAGACAGCTGTGTGAGAAGGAGCTTCGCCCGCCTATACTGCCTCTGATCATAGCTTAGTCTTATGATCAAACGGAAGAAGCCCACATTATTCTAAGACCTGATCAACCGTCTGTGTCCTTCCACACCAGGTATCGCCTCAAATCCAGGAAGGGGCAATATGTTCCAAATGTAGGGGGCTTTTTAAGGGGATTAGGGTGCCTTATGGAAATCATGGGAGAACAATTAGCCCAGAAGTTTGCTCTTTACAGTGAAAGCCAGAGTGTGTGTCAGGGAAGAGAGGAAACAATTCTTTCATGATGATATTACAATTCTTGTTCTAGAATCCATGGGAAATGTCTGCCAACAGCTCTCCCTCAAGTCTGTTCTGATGGCACTCCACCCAGGAGTCAGCTCCTCTTCCTAGTAAAGGGCCCGCATCTTTCTTTCGACTCTCACCCATGGCTCAATTCTCTGAATGCAGAAATCCTTCACTCTGAATCAGGAAGCTTTAGGAACTGGATCAGAGGATGAAGATGGGTGAGAGAAACCTCAGGCATTTATTGCCAGTACAATCCTTTGACTTCACAGACAGCAAAGAACAAGGCCAGAAAAAATATATAACTTGCCCAAGGTCACATGGCTAGCTAATAGCAGAGTGAGTCCTGAGACTCATGTTTCTTGACTCTTTGCCAAAAATATACCCCCGGACTTCTGCGAAACCACTCTTCACTAGCACAGTCGCCACCCCATGCCCACCCCGGCCCATGCTTCGAGAGGGCCAGGTGATGGGCCCAGCTCTCAGATCTGTGTAGGACCAAAGAAGCCATGGGCTAGAGCCAGGAGATCCTCCCTTGCACTGAAGGAGCTAAACACTAAGAACTCCCAGGCCCAGGGAGCTTGTCCTAGATCCCAGAATTACTCTCAAGCTACACTGTCCAATATGGTGGCCACTAGGCATGCGTAGCGATTGAGCACATCCACGCTGAGATGTACTTGAAAAATATGTATGACCATGAAGACCTCACGTGGCAAGAAGAATGAAAATATTGGGTTGTAAGAGAAGCCATGATGCATCTTTACACTGGCTTTTCAGTAAGTTTGAAACTGGGAAGGGTAAACTATCACATGGATCCTGTGTCCTCAGCAGCAGCGGGGAGGCAGCTCCCGAGCGTGACTAACCGTGCCACTGCGTCCATGGGCACTCAACCTCTCCTCGGGTTCCAGTTCCAATCCCAGTTGCCACCAGCAGTCACTGAGTTGCTCTTTGCCTTCAAGCATAAGCATATCTCTTGCTTGCTTCATCTTGAGCATCAGCACCTTCAGTTTTAAGAAGAGCTGTGCACTCCCTCTGGTTCCAGAAACCTCAGCAGTAGCCAACAAATAAGACCTTGAACCACAGCCTTCTAGCAATACTGCAGAAGTCCTGTTCCCAACATGTCACCATAGGCTCCAGGACGGTGGCTGAAAATATTTCATTTAATAATTTTATATGGGTTACATATTGAACTGACAATATTTTGAATTTTCCATTAAGTACAATATATGTAAGCTCGCCTGCTTCCTTCCTTTTTCCAGTATGTCGACTGAAAATACAAAGCCGCATATGTGGCTCACATAGGATCTCTATTGGCCAGCGCTGTCCTAACATGTAACACACTCCCTGCGCACCCCCACCTAATCCTTTTAAAAAGACTTGAGTCTCGTGCCTGCAGACATTATATAGGGAGAAAGCAAGAGAACAGGTCCAGGGCATGCTCTTACCCTAGGTGCAGTTCTTGGCACCTTGAGGACCAGTCACCCACCCCTTGCACGTAACATGCCAGTTCCTCTGCTTGGCCTTTCCCAAAAGCACCCACAAATCACCCAAGGTTCTACTGACTCTGGACAAAAATTGAACAACCTCACTTCCACTGAAACATTTTTTCCACCAAAAATAAAATTCTCTGCGGCTCAGATAATTCCTGCAAGTAGCAGCCACATCAGTGATGGTCACAGCTGTTACATGTGACAGTCGTCTGTCCCAGGACCACGGTTCAATCACCGCTAAAGTTTGCTGAGCCTCTCCAAGCCCTTCCCCTGCCTTTGGCCCACTCCAGTTGTCCAATAAACTTTCCTAGTAACTCTGATGGTCTATGAACTTGTTAGCAGCTTTAAGTACAGAATGGGCAGTTGAGTGGAAGAAAGGAGAGGCTGCGGTCCAGCAGAGTTGTTTTCAAAAATGATTAGACTTTCAATTCTTTATACATCTACATACACACACACACACACACACACACACACACATATTCAGGATTCTTGAAAAATCATGAGGATGTTATGTGGACCTACTGACTCAGAAATTCTGGGCGGGGCCAGACACCTATAGTTTATCAAGCCCTCCAGGTGACGCGGGGACACACTCAAGTTTGAGATGCTCTGGGTTAGTGTTAGACTAGTGAGTGGGTTCTCTGTCGTCTGGAGCCTGATTATACTGTGAGCAGCTGGAGGGCAAGCATCTCATCAGGGCCTCAGCCATTAAGACCCTCTAGCACCTGCATCTGTATCATTCATGAATTTATCTAAATCACCAACTTTGGCTTGGCAACTGCCATAAATTCATTTGTTCATGTCTAAGGTAGAACCCTCAAAACTACTTAATTTTGTGCTGCAAAAGGAATGCCTGGTACACTATTCTGCAATTATTAGCTTCATAAGGAAATGTGAAATGGAAAACAAACAAAATGAAATCCCTGGAAGGAACAAAGTACTTGTTTCTGGGAAAAGACACACTGGCGTGTGTTCAGAAAACCCATCATTGGAGGAAAAACTCAAGGAACTAGAGAGTTGCCAGATTTAGTAAATACAAACCCAGGCCACCCAATTAATTTTAATTTTAGATAAATAACAAATATT
Organism: Condylura cristata; assembly: GCF_000260355.1. Classification (NCBI taxonomy): domain Eukaryota; kingdom Metazoa; phylum Chordata; class Mammalia; order Eulipotyphla; family Talpidae; genus Condylura; species Condylura cristata. Next base: position 7,648,197 of record NW_004567128.1, read on the forward strand.
ACAAGAAGCAAGCTTATGACCAAAAAAATATTCATTATTTATCTGTAATTCAAATTTAACTGTGTCCTGTATTTAGTCTGGCAACTCAAGAATACTTACCTCTGTGAAGGTTTTGGGGAGCTCACTAAACTTAAATACTTAGAGGGCTGTTATAAACAATGGGCCAATATCAATATATACGCAGAGACCAGACCCCTAAGTGGAAATGACAGAAGTGCCTACTGGCTCACTAGAAGACAGACCAGGGGGACCCAGGGGGCACAGACGAGGGTGCTGGCAGGGAGTTAGGTCCAGCATTCGGAAGCAGCTAGGCTAGAAGATGAGGCCTCTGACTGGTGGGCCCCTGCATCCCTGCACGGCTGGCACTGCCCCGCAGACACTTCCTGTCCCTAAACTTTGCGAAGGCCTCTGGGGCTACAGTGCCTAAGCCCGAGCCCTGCCCCTGGGTGAGCTGCATGCGGGGGCCTTAGAGTATGATTGCCATAAAAAGGGGGAGGCTCCCGGTTCCCTGCCCCACCTAACAAAGGCAGAGCTGAGCACAGAGGGGAAGCAGAAGAGGAAGACTTAGAGACACAGAGGAGCCATGTGGAGCAGCGAGTCACATGAAGAAGGCCTGTTTGCTTCTGGGTGTGGACTTGCGCCAGGGCCTGGGGCACGTGGAAGGAGACATGTCGAGTTGAGACACATGAGACACTTGGAAGAGCTGTGGGTGAGACGTGGGAGGCTGACAGTGACAGCCTTTCCCTTGACTTGCACTTTGACTCTGCTCCTTTGGTCCCAGGCTCGACCGGCCCCTTCTGCCCCTTTCCCATGGGTCCCCACCAGAAGATGCCTTAGACTGGTGGCAAATTTTCAGGCCTCAGTGGTCCTGCTTGCGGTAAATTCTGTTTGGCTGGGCTTTTACCCACAAGGAGGTGGGTCATGTTGGGTGTTTTATTGGAAAACTGTTATCCTTTCTTGTCTTCTCTCTCTCTGCTATGCACACTAATTCTATTCAAGTTCTTTTCAATTGAAGGGCTTATACATCAAGAATATGCTCTGTCTTTATGCAGTAGATGGCAGATCCCCTTTAGAGCATGCAAGTTTGGGGGTCCCAGGGTATTCCTCAGTCTGCATTCCAACAGTAGGAAAGAAGTTTGTTCCATAAAGAAGAAAACGCCCAGGAGTTCCAAATCTAACTTATACCCATCCTACCAGTGGGACCCTAGTAAAGAGATGCATGTCTGTTTTCCCAACTTGCCTAAAAGAGCTAGTAAAATTGTGCAAGCATTTCCGAAAGCATCACCATTACTAATAACCATCATGGCTTTCAAACATTGAAGGAAAAAATAAAACTCACTCTTTGTCCGGCTGTCCATTTCAGCTTTGGAAGAGTCTGGAGTTGCTGTCGTCGGAGGTAACTTCTTCCCAATAGTCTAAGGGAGAAAGATCACTGTATTTATCAACATGATTCTCTTGTTAAGCAAAGGGATGCAGTCAAGGTCACAATGACAAAACACCCACAAGCGGCTCTGAAGACCACACGCCTACGTTCCCGTACTGCTCGCTGTAGGCTGCCATTCCTTGGGAGGCCTCGAAGTCAGTGACAAGTGCGAAACCAGGTGAAAAGGAATTTCTCCTCAGAGGCTCCCATGTTTTGTATTCCCATGTTTCCTTGATGTTTTTATGAAGGGTTAATTATTCTCAGCAGAGGAAATTGGCCCAGTCCCCCCTTTTATGAAAAGTGACAAACACCGAACCCAAAGGAGGGTCTGCAGAGTGGGGTGGCAGTGAGAGGGATGGAAGAGGCCTAAGGAATGAAGGGCAGAAGCACCGGGAGGACAGATGGACAGAAGCAGGAGCAGGCTAGGCAACTGTGCCCGTTAAGTCATCCGAGATTCAATCTGCCTCCCAGGGCCTCAGGGTGGGAGAGGGGCAGCACATTCTGCCCTCGAGGGCAGGGCCCAGGTCCTAGGGTGGGAGGGGGAGTGGGGTGCTATCCCCCAGGCCTTTCGGCTTCCAGGGCTTTGAGAAAGGCCCCTGCTGCAGACCAGGCATCTATTTACTAGTTTAAAAAATTATGAGTTTGTTTTGAGTTCATTTTCCTTCCTACATTCGAAGCTAATTCTATTATCGTTCATTATTTATGAACCACCCACAGAAAAGACTGGATATTGTCTCTAAGATGTTCCAGAAAACACAGGCAGCTCAGAGGCTCAAACACAGAAATCAAGACAACACACAGAACAAGGCCCGAAGGTGAGGGCTGTCCCGCTCTTTGCCTCTGGCACCACTTGGTGTCTACGCTTGGTGTCTGTCGATGCCAGGAAAACAGCTGTGAGCACCCAGGAGACCCAGTGAGCAGGTGAGCGAATCGCCCTGCCCTACAGGGAAGGGCTCCCTGGTGAGCATTCCAGCCCCTGGGAAAACCAAACCCAGCATCCCCTTGAGCACATGAAGACTCAGAACAAGCTGCGTCACTCCCCTGGCACAGGGGAGTATTTCTTCAAATGAAACTGGTTCACCCCTGTTTTTAATGTGACAAAGTTCTTCATGTGCCAAATGTTGAAACTAACATTAAATGAGAATAATTCACAGAAAAAAGGATAAGATAAATCAAATCCGCAGCCCTTCATGAATTTTTGAAAACATTTGTGACAGAAAGCCTTTCTATTTCACATGGTGCCATTTTTATTTTGTGCCGTGGGGCTTTCTAGATTGGGTAAAAAATGAAACCCAAAATATTATGCCACCCCTCAACTGCCACTAAGAACTCAAACTAGTAACAATTTCTGATTCCAAGGGAACATTAAGAAAGAAAAGGCTTGCTGTTATTCAGCCATAAGGTCAAATTTGATGAAAAACAGTTTATAGAATAATCTTGAAAAGTCAGGAGTTGACAGTAAAAACAGACAACCTCAAAGTGCTACTCCTGTCCTGCTCCTACTTCCAGCGGCATCCCTATGGTGTTAGAAAGCACCACTGTTGATTATATTAGGAAGAAGAAAACAAACGCCAGTAATGTTTCAGCTCTTACTGACCGTGGCTTGAGGAAGCAGGCAAGTACAGTGGTGAACACTGAGCCCAATTCTGACTTTACTTTCCAGAAATACATCAGCCATCCAGCGGTTTTGGCTTTAAACCGATGCTTCCTTTAGAGAAATGATCTCAAGCTCTATATTCTTACCACTCTATTTCGTAACAAAGGAAGTACTGACCATCATTTCTGGTGTCCTGATTCACCAGTTCACCCAAGCTAATGGACACTTAGGAGGGCCAGTGTTGAAATACACTTCTGTACAGAACGACACTGTCCTTTTCTCACAGTATTTCAGAATATCGGGGCAGGTAGCACACTGGCGTCTGCAAGCATCCCAGCAACAGAGGAGACGGGAGGCTGATATTGCTTTGTCTTCCAGGAGCGCGAGGCCTTAATTCATGCCCCCCCCTTCACAGGACATGGCTGGAGGTCTAGGTTCTCCCCTCCCAGCCTCGCTTCCTGGGTGTCCCCGAGATGGGAATTGCTGAGGTGTTTCCTCTTCTCTAGGGCCTAGTTCTGGAGAAATATGGTTGCCAGACCAGAGGTACCAGCCTCACTTGGGAACTTGTTAGTGAAGCAAATTCGAGTTTCTCAATCAGAAACTGGCGATGGGGCCAGCAGTCTCTGTGCAGACACACCCTCCCGTGACTGCAGGGCACACTTGAGTCTGAGACCACTGGTTTAGACGCAGGAGGGCATCCAGTCGTGCTCATCAAGTACTCTGCCTGGATTAGCCACTCAGGTGCCCACTCTCGTACCGAAATGATAAAAGTATCTTTCACTCTTACTGCCCTTTTCTCTCCTCCACCTCGTTACTCTTGTCAACCTTGCCTCTCTTGCCATATGCTAATTGTCCCTGAAACCTGATTTTTATGATAAATGACTCAAAACTTCACTCCTCTCAGGATTTAATACCAGAAGCCCCTCTCCTTCCAGCTTACCTGACGTTCTCACGGCCCTGTGTACTCCATGGGAGCGCACATGCGCCAGCCTGACGAGATCTCTAGTACAGCATCGGGATGGATAAGCACCGGGATTTAGTAGGGGGACAGTGACTTTTTTCCTTTTTTGTGCCAAAACAAAGAAAGCAATGCTACTAGGACAGTCAACCCCGGGGTTCAAGTCCAGGGGAAGTGAGTGTCCTCATGCCCAACACGCCTGTTTCCCTTTGCAACTGCTGCAGCACGAGAGCGGGATCCTGCTCCAGTCAAGTGTGAAATCACTCCCTGACTTTACCTAACTCAGACGCACTGGCCTTGGAGTACCAAATGTTTCCAGTTACGGTACTATGCTAAGGAGGAAAAAGTGTATGTTTCAGCTCTGCAAATCTCACCAAGAATTCCCCACACAACGCTTGAGTCACCAAACAACCTGACTGGACAGATTTGGGGGTGGGGTGAGCTCCCTGCACCCCAGCAGCTATTCCTGGATCTGAGAAGCTGTACATGGACATCACTCAAGTGCTCACACCAGGCCAAACGTAAGAGAGGACTTTGCAAACAGCCGGTAACACACAAGATCAAGGATGGGCCCCTGAAGGCGTTCCTCGCGCTACGCTAGTGCTGACCACGTGCCTACCCTTTCTGCTCAGGACAGACGTGTAAGTGCCTGTCTGCCATGAGGCAGGAGGCCGACAGGGAGGGAGGGGTGCTGAGCACTGCTGCCATCACCAAAGGCAGCAAAGTGTCGGGTTCTCTAGAGTGCTGTGTTGCGGTTATCCCAAACCCTGGTGCCATACAGGATGTGGAGAGATACACGTCACGGACAGTGCCAGGAGGAGGCACAAAGCAGCATCTGTGTAGCGCTGTCACCACAGCTGTCAGCGCTCATGGCCACCAAAAGTCAGAAAGACACACTCACTAGAGACTTTTTATTTTACATGCTCCTTTTGCGAACACCTATGACTGACTTACGGAGTGTCTTTTTGGTGTTTTGTGTGGGTACTTAGCAGAAGCAGAGCAGAAGGCCCTGGAGCCTGGCTATGAAGGGCCAGAACAGCGCTAACTAACCACAGGGCGGAGCGCCTGCGCTCAGTTAGTGCAAGGCTGTTCTACTTGCCAAGAAAAGTGATGGCTTGCCCACCTATGTGTGACCTAGTTTAAACTTTGCAATTTAAACTACTGGCTATCAACAGAAGCTATGCCAGAATAAAATACAATTCAAAAGTCTAAAAGTAAAATGCCTGGTCCAGCAAAAAAATAAACACAAATATTTGCAGTTCCACTCCAGACACAGGGGTGGCCTTTGAAATCCTTCATACACCACCACTATGCTGATTCGGACTTCTCCAAAGGGACATGCTTTGCAGTCTATTTTTAAACTTGGCTATAAAAAATAAAGTTTCAAAAGTAATCTTCTGATTATGAAACTGGGTATAAGAGTTATAATTAATCCTATCATTTTCTTGGTCTGGCTGTCTCGAAAAATTAGCAATTTTTGCCCATCATAAAGGCCTCATCAGATTCATAGCTGCTCAAGAAGCCTATGTTAACTTTATTACATTCTAAGTTTATCCTTTTGTCCCCTTTCTCTTCAGAAATAGTGTCTTCCCTGAAAGCTGGACTTTGATGCTAGTTGTTCTCTTACCTCAGTGTTTACTGAATGCAACAGGGAATTTGGGGGTGCCATCTTTTTTTTCCTTTGTCCTAGCATTGGCACCCTACCACAACACAGTAGATATATGAGAGGACATGTCTGGGGCCAACCAGCCCAAGAGGCCTTCTTGGCGCCCAATGCCATGGACCAGCTCTTTCCAGGCTGTTCCGGTGACAGTGAGTCATCCAGAAGGCCTTCCTTTGGTCCCCGCCTTATGCTTTTTTTTCCACATGCATACCTCACACCTCCTATTAATTACTAGTGGCTGTACAAAACAACCTGATCTTCACCATGTTTCTGATGGCCACCTCTTCGCCCATGACTTCCAAATAGTCATCCTTACCTGCTTCCTCACATTCTTATCTATTATGATCAGGAGCCCTTCATTGTCAGATGGGCCACTGTTACCTAGGTATGTGTATTGAGCATGCACACATTCACACATCATTCTTTTGTTCTGAAATAATTTTCCAATGTGTGTTCCCAAGATGTTGAACCAACCAACCAACCAACCAACTATCAAAACAATTAATCCCACAACCCGTTAAATTGGGAAACACAGAATACTTGGTCTTATTGAAGAATGGCATGTTAAAGGCTCTGAGACATCCTATAGTCACTATTTAACTTTATCCTTCAACTTTATCTGTATTTTCGAAATTTAGGTGATCATAGAATCACTACTTCTTGCAACATCATAGAATGCATCAATCTACAGCATAGTTGGCTGGACACCAGCATCTCCCTTTCTGAAATTCTCTTGCTCACTCTCTCTGTCACGTAGACCAGTGACTTGGAATCTACATTTGACTGTCTTTTTAGTGAGCCTTCCCAGATAAAGCCCACCACAAAGGCCGTGCTTTCAGATTCATTCATTCTCTTTTACCCACTCTAAAGCCTTGCTACCATCACTTTCTAAAAAAGGACGCTTTTTCCCAGTTCAAGCTGCTTCATTTGATCTCCCTTAAGACTCAACTTTTAGTCTCCCTCAACCATCATCTCTTATTGTATTTACTTCGGAGCACTCAGGATATATAATCTCTTTAATAACTGATCCTGTGAATTCCCAAAGTTTGAAAGAAACCGAAGGGTTTACTTGCAGTTGTTCCAACTTGCCATAGTGCTCAACAGCTGGCATCTTCCTCTTGTACTCTGAAGAACAATGGCATTTTTTTTTTCAGAATACTAAACACCACATTTCATCCTAGATGCTTCCTTAAGGCCTTCCAGAGTTTAGCCTTTCTATCTGTCCAATGAAAACTTGCCTATGTATCATTCCAGTGAACACACATATATGAAGTCTATATTTGTATATTACAACGCTTTCAGAGACACACATGTGCACTTGTGTATATCAGTAGAGATATATATTGGGGAATCTGGGCCAAACTCTGTAATTCATCATGTACTTTAACTTCCACCAAGACCTGATAATTTGGTTCACTTGTTTGCATTCTGAAAACCTCTAGAGACCATGCCCTAAAAAACTGGCAAGAACCATACAGTACATTCACAGGACAGACAAGATTTTTCTCCTCGTTGAAGCAAAATAATTTTTTGAAGGGCTAGTAGCAGTGTCCACTCAGCCTGGGAAAATGCAGTGAAGAATGAATCAAAACCTACTTAAGAGCTCAATGAGGTGGAGAAGGTACATTCAGACAACATTAAAAACACAGCAGACAGCTCTCCAAGCATCTCACAGTACATGAAAATACTGTTTGCATTTTACCCCCACTGTACCCAAGAAAAGAGCTGCATGCTATGTATTCAGGGTCACCTCATCCACATAGGATGAACAAGCCAAAGTAAATTTCCATTTCATATACCACTTTGGCAAAACACAATTCACCATTATGCTTTAAAAGACTATTTTCTGCTGTTATGACAGATGAAAGGAAATCTGAAACCTTTCTTCTACCAGAGGATTAGCTTTATCTTTCGATCAGCAATGCCTTCTTTTTAGATGCATTTAGAAAATCTCAGAGTGTGGGTCAGGGGGAGAGTAGGATGGTATGGCAGACCTTGATATGGGCTGGGTTTGAGTTTTGTTCATCCAGTACTTTAACATGAAACTTGCTTATCACATGGACCAAGTCCTAATTTCCCTATAAAGTATCTGTACAAACTTAATTAGTATATAAAGATCCTTTCCAGATCTGCAACCTTTTGACTTATTCAATCACAACATAGTCCAGGCCACCCCCTTCCCCGGGGTGGCAACCCTCTCCAGTATATTTGAATCCCATCACACTTTGAAGATTCAAGTAAAGGCCAGCTGGCTAAATGAAGATGTGCTCTGGAATGCTTTCTAGGGGCTGCACCCCACCCTTGTTCATGACACTAACATATATGAGATACTAGAAAGCAAAGCCATGTTTTATTCAGCTTTTCTTCATACTTTTAAAATGAAGGTTTGCCAGTCACTCTTCGTTTCATTCATTCATTCTTCTTTTCTGAAACTACTTTGAACCACAATTTGCACTGGAGGTTGGGCTTAAGATGAGATGGGATGCACTCTGGATCCTTAGTGAGATCAACATGTAGCTGTGCAACTGGAGTCCTTACCAGAGCACTGAAGGGTAAAAGGATAAATAATACAGCAAAAGTGTGTATAGAAGAGAAAAGAAGGAACCATCAACAATTCCACCTGCGGAAGTAAGCCTCCCAATGTGATGAGGCTTGAGTTCAATTCTGAAAGGTGAGCAAGAACTGGCCAGGTAGAGAGCAGTAGAAAGTGTGAAGAAAAGCAAATGAGCGAATGTGCCTCAGGAGTGGGAACTTTGCAGCAAAAGAGAGAGGCGAGTGGGGGTTTGCAGTCAGGGGTGAAGAGAGGGAGAGTGGTTTGGGACAAGAGCCAGTAAGCTGAGGGCGATGTTACAGTTTATGCTTGAACTTAAAGGCAACTGGTAAGTCACGAAACGTAAGCAGGGGAGTGCACGATCAAACTGTGATGATCTGGTGATACTGGGAGGAATGAAGAAGAAAGCAAAGACTGCAAAAGTCAGAGAGATCATGAGGAGGAGGGACACAGTGGAGACAGTGAAGGATGAAGAGATGTTTGGGGAATATTCAGACTGCCTATGTGTCCACAGTTCATAGTTGCCATCGGGATAAGCCAATTAATATGAATTGGTTTGAATATTGATTGGGAAAAAAACCCAACGTATGTTCTGAGTCTACGTAAACATGTTCCATGTAGTTAGAACAAATGCTGTGCAAAGGCCAATGTTGAGTTCAGTCCTTGTCTAGAGAGGCAGCAAGGCAGCTGTAGGGGCTCAGGGGGTGCTGTGGAGAATCCATCTTGAGAGGAGAATCACAGCAAGTGTGTTGCTCAGCGCTCTGGTGCTGACGTGGTAAGGGTTAGTGGGAAAACAGTAGGTCTGTGGTAGTTGTGAACAGTTAGCTTACTGTTAGAATACCAATCAATCTACCATTTGAAAACGAAAACAGTTTTTGAAAACGCAGACACATAAGGAACTCTTGACACATATGAAAAAGCATCTTTGTAATTTGACAAATTGAAAGTAAACAGTTTAGTCAAATATGTCTCCGAAAATATCTTAAACTAGAGACAAAATCCCTTCCACCTCCATGAAACATAGCCTACTGCCTCCAGATATTCCCAAAAAGAAATTTCCAGAGCAGCTTTTCTGTCCTTCAGACTAAGGAAGAAAAACAAAATTGTTTTAATCAGAAAAGTGGTAAACACTTAGAGCAAGGGCTTTGATGCTTTGTGTTAAAGTAAAACAGCTACTTGAAAGGCTGGGACATACAGTGGACTATTCTTCAGCCTTAAAAAGGCAGGAAATTCTGACATTGGCTACAACATGGGTGAACCTTGAAGACATTATGTGAAGTGCATAAGCCAGTCACAAAGAAGACAAATACCATGTCATTGCTCTCGTGTGCAGTGCCCAGCGCCAGAGTCAGACTCAGATGTAAATGGGCACTGGTGGGGGGGGGAAGGGGGGGTTAGAGCTTTGATTTTGCAAGCTGAAGGAAGTTCTAGCGACAGAGTGTGGTGATGTGAATGTCCTCAATGTCACAGAACTATACACTTAAAATTGTTAAAATCATGAATTTTAAGCTATGTACCTTTTATCACAATTTTTTTTATATTTAAAGAGTAAGTTTATTAGAAAGAGACAGGAGAGGAAAAGGCACTTGCATAGACACCTGCCCCGAGGGGACAGGTTTGCAGAAAGAGACCTGCATGGTTGCAGGCCAGCAGTCTTAGGAGAGCGGCCTCCGCTGGGGGAGGTCAGGGCAGAGGAGTCCCGGCATGCCTTTTACGACAAATTTTAAGAAGGCGGAGGGCATACTCTTTTCCCCTACATGCCTTTGTCTATGAGTGAATGCTATAAGAATGATAAGAAGTTGCTCATGAGCCTCTGATACCCGGATAAGTTAGATTCGTTCACAAAATAATCAGGGCTGTGGACAGTTTCTAAGAAGGTGAGTTAGAGCACAAACCCATCTTCACCCAGAAACTCACCTCATCTCATCAGAAACATTCCTTCCTTCCACTTCCATGAAGACTAAGCTACCGCCGCCCATGAAGACAGTACGGGCCCTGCCTAATCCCATATCTTGGGCTTTAATTCCGCAGTACCCATTCTTTAATTTCATCACAGATTCTCAAAGAATAACATTCCTTTTTTAAAAATCATCTGGGTTCCCTGATTTTACAAAAGACAAGAGAAAACAGCAACAAAAAGTTGAAGCCGCAAAGGCACAACCCCTTGCATTTTGTTTCTATTAGAGTGAGTCCAGGCCATACACTAACTCCAGATACTTCGGAAACAGCCAGCGGCCAGGTACACATTGCTTAACATCTTCTAGACGCAGCGTGAGATACTTATTAGAAAAATGACCTCGCGGTGCTTCAAGAACGGAGATCTCGAGAGCAAGCGGAGCTCAGGGAGCTCTGGCACGGGCAGGCGTACACGCTCAGCTTGGGGGTGAGCTAAGTGGTGGGCCTCCCCCATAACATCACAGCTGCCAACAACTGGAGTTCTCTCACCTCTCCCATGGCCCCATGGGACTTGCACTCAACCTCTAGAACGGCACTTGCTGTCCTCTCTGCCCTGTGTGTGGGGCCACGTATGGATGTGGCCGCCGTGCTGTCCGGAACATAAGGCAGGGCAAGGTGTGTCTCAGTAATCTTTCTGCTCTTTGATGGGCCTCGAACACTGGAGGGGATAAATCTTCAAAACTTACTTCAGTCGGCAATACAAGATCCATCAAAAAATCTATATTTATGGAAAAAGTACTGTGTGCAATGCATTTTCTGGTTTCAAAGAACAAGGAATATAGTGATGAACTGAAACCCGCCCCTCCCTTTCATGACAGCGGTTAGCACTGAGAATGAGTTTCACCAGGTAGGAGTCATCTCTCAGGTACAGCCCTACTACAGCTACGTGATCCTGGGCAAGTTACTTGACCTCTGTACCTTAGTTTTCTCCTCTGAAATGGAGACAATAATATGTATCTAACAGATTTTCTAGGACGGTTAAATGGAATAAATGTATATAAAGTGCTTAGCCATTTTTACTGTTACTGAATTAAAAAAATCAATCATCACAATGCCTCTTTACAAGAATGACTGTTTTGGCTACTTTTTTCTTTTCTTTTTTTTTTAACAGCACGTAACTAACCCATTCCTTTGCTTGGAGACTGAAGATCAGGAAGCCACTTTTACAAGACAGTTACACAGCAGAGATGGGCTGGGGGGGAAAGGTTCATTCTGAACAATGAGAACGGAAGAAATGCAACAGCTTTTGCCCTATACTCACTGCCTGAGAGGAAAAGCAGACAGAACAAAGGAAACAGGAGAGGCGAGGAGGACCGAGGAGGGCCGGAGCGGAGCTGACAGCCTACAGAGTTTTCCCATCAGTAAAGCTTCAGTTAAGATGGCACCCTATAGCAAGTGGCCAGAAGACAGCATCAGAAGCCCCTCAAGTGTGGCCCATGCCAACTGCTTCTGGCTGCATCCAAACTGTTCTCTACTGTTAACGATGCTAAAACAACAAGGCGTGTGTCTGGGGAAAAGAGCCTGTTGTCAGAGAACAGAAAGCCTTTTATTGAGAATTTTGATTCTCAGGAGCAAACACACCACCATAGAAAATCACCCCAAGCCAATTTGACAATGCTTGGCACCCATTCAATAATGGGTGAAGAAATCCTAATCCCAGGCCAAACAGATATCCCCCCGAGTTGTTAAGAAACAGGCCAAATGAAGTCATAAACTCATGTGGGACAGATTTCTTAAGCCATGAGAAGAAATTACTGACAGACACTTAGATGTGAAAAGCTGAATTCACTTTCTCTACCTGGAGCACTCAGGCCTCCTGCCAAAGGTTTCTCTTAAAGGCTTCTTTCAATATGAGCAAGGGAGGGGCCTGAATTCTGCTCTGGTCCTGAAGCCAGAACATTAAATTCAACGGGCCTTTGTGGGGCATCTACCACCAGCGGACCACAAGTCACAGCTGCTTCCTTCTGTCACGTGTATGTTTTCAAGAAAGTGTCATGTTCTCAGCTATGATAGGGGAGACTTAAGCATAATGCTGATGGGACTTAGTGTAACCGCCAAATTCCAGTTCTCCCAGATCCTCCAGGTATGTAGAGCTTAAAATCGAACATTCCACCATCTTGTAAAAAGAGGTTTTTAAAAAGATTGTAATTACATGGAATGTTTTACATAGTTCCAAGTGGAGAAGACACACAGTTATGTGTGTGGGGAAAAAAATTGTGTGTGTGGTATGATCTCCGTCGGTTAAAGACCTTGGCAAAAAGACCTGAGAGTAAATACAAAGAAACACCAAGAGTGGCTACGCACGGGAGACAAATTGTGGGGGTTTTTTGCTTTCTTATTATAAATCTTCTATTTTCTAGTGTTTCTACAAAGTAGTTACTACTTTCATAATAAGAAAAAGTTGAGTTTCAAGAAAATCACATCCATTGACACAAGTAGGGAGAATGGTCTACCTCACTACATTATTGCTGTCTTCCCATAAGGCCTGACTTGATTTGCAACACCTCCTAACTCAAAATCTCAAGCCCCTTTCATTAAGTGTGTCATTATAGTTCCTTTTCCAAGTCATTAGTAAGGATATTAAGACATCAGATGTAAAATGACTCATGACGGTAACTCACAAGACACTGCCCATATAGAGCATTCCCTGCCATTTGTCATCACCCTTTACTTATAGTTATTCATCAGTTTATGTCCTCCACGACTAAGTAGGTGATAGAAGTCATTCCCAATTAATGCTGTTCCAAATACAGCATCAAGGCATTTCATCAAATGTTTTCAAAATAAAAAATAAACACATCTCCTGTGTTTCCAATTAACCCCATGAATTCCTACTCAGGCCTGCAACCGGCTGAGAAAAGGGTTGAGCTTACTTTGTAACTGTCTTGCTGGTGTGATCGAAGGCAGATGCTTATGGATGGATTCCTCAGTATTCGAAGGAGAATTCACTTAAGGGGTGTGATCTGTTTGTATAGGGTCCACGGCTTAACTGTTCTCAGGCTCCTAGCAGTTGTTCAGGTTTTGTTTTTTTTTTTTTTAAGATTTATTTATGCCCACATAAATGGGGTACAGGCCAGAGGAGCAGAGGCAGTGAGAGGATTCACCAGAGTGGGGAGCAGAACAGGCCGACTGACAAAGTACACTGCTAAGGGGAGCAGCGGGTGGGTCAGGAGAGGTCTGCCGCACCATGTGGGTCACCAACTTGGCCAGGAATCGAACTCGCACTGCAGCAGCTACTAGCTTCATAGTGCTGTGCTTTAACCCACTGCACAACCAGGGAGGACCCCAGTTTTACAGTTCTTTACAAGTAAAAACTCTAAATACAAACTGAATTCTTTCAAAAACATTTCTTAAACAGGAGAAAAAGCAAACGTGATGAAAAATAGGTCCCCCATTCTGTGGTTCCATTCTTTTCCCTCCTAGTCTTATAACTATTTACCTAAGTATATCATAATCTGAAAATCACACAACTATCACATTTATTTTCATTATTCTGTTATTTAACAACCATCTCCATTTATGGGGAACATACTTTGATTTTTGCTGCCTTTCAGAAATCAAGTTTGACTTTAAACATGGGATTCAAGTTTGGGGTGGGAACAGATAAAAAAATTTCACTTTTAAGAGGAATATTTTTTTGTTGAGTAATTTCAGGTCTGCTGGAGCAAAAGTCCACTTTTCAGTCTGTGCTTGACCTGCCATTCATATTCATTCACTCATTCATTTCAACTTCAGTTTAATAAGAAGCCCCAGGAGGAAAAAGAGTCCTCTTAAGGCTATAAATTCTCTTTAAGATGCCTCCTGGGTTTGAGTCAAATTAGAGCCTCACCATATGAACAAATGCTATATCTTTCATTCCTCATTTTGCATGTCCTAATTTTCCTGTACTAAAATATTTCCTTATTCTCTTCATCTTTCTCTGTCACATACAAAAAGTTATGGAACCACAAAAAATGGGGGGGGCACTGTTTTTTAAAAAAACAAAAAAGCTGAAATCATCTACTTTAATCATGTGCTTTCTTAAGTGGCACTTTTGGTGGCTGGTATTTTCTTAAAGGTGTATTTTGTTTTTCGTATAGCAGGTGTGGAAGACAATGAAGTCATGTATCCCAAGTGATTTTTTTCTGGTCCTGCGAAATCCCTAGTCTTGTTCTATTACAATGAGAATGTTCTTGTCAGCGCTCCCCACTTGTGAGAGCAGTGATTCCTCTTTGTGCCTTCCACAAAGCCTCGCTATAGGCTCTACACACAGGGAAAACAATACAGATTCATGGAAGATGGGACAATCATGGAAGATGGGACAAAGGACAACAAAGACCAGGAATGGCATTTCTAAAGTCTATAACCCATTCCCGACTTCTAAGCTATACCTATTTCAGACAGATGGGCTTCAGACTGTCCTTTAGTCAATGCTACAGGGACTTGCAGTGAAAGATTTCCACACCCTATCCTGCCACAGGTCGAGGAAGACTGTATTCTCCCTATTCCCAAACTGGCAACCATGCCTCAAATTAAAGGGGTCTCCCTTGTTTTCACTTACCAGCATGAACAAAGAACAATCAGTCGTCAACACCCATGTAATTCTTCATTTCCTCCTAGACTCTGATGAACCCTGACCCTTGACCATTGTCTCTCCGTGGCATCTGATTTCTAGTTTCTTGACCATCTGCCTTCTGTTACCGCCTCTTAGGATCCTCCTGCCTCTTTCTAGTCATTCAATGTCACAACAAGATGTTCAACCCACACTAGAAACTTCAAATAATGTTTCTGGACTAACATCAGGACCAGAATCTGCAAAAGCCTGCTGCTCTGTAGCCCCACAACCCCAATTTTGTTATCTGGATACATAGTGACCTCTTCCCTAACCTGGCTGCCTTTTTTTTGGCCTCTCATTAATTTTCTCAAGACTCGCTGTCATCTCTTCTCCAGAATTCCTGGGCCGCCTCTCTTGCCCAATGTCCTATGACTAAAGACACTGGCTTGAAAAACCTGTAGTTTGAACTAGTGGGAAAGAAATACAAAACTCTTAGCAAAATGTCAGAGATCCTATAACCCTGGACTGGGATTTACAGCAAGGTCACCCAGCGATTCTGTTCTGCTTCTCTCTATATTGCAAACAGGCAGTGCGACGTGTATTGCTTAAGCGGATTACTTCCATGTGTGAGCCGCTTCACAGCCTGTCAGCCTCTCCTGGATCGAAAAACAACAATATTTATTGTGTTCCGTCACTTGGAAAAATAGTATTCTAGATGATAATCAAGTCTACTTTCTCTGTTTTGAGCAATGCCTGAATGTAGAAGGGGTGCTGGGACTTGAAGCAAAATAAAGTAAATGTATATATTGGACACAGCACACCCAGAATGCCTCCGGTTCTCAGTGCAGAAACTGGACAGAGCTAAGCCCGAAACCAAGAGGACATAGGAGTATACTGGGTCCAAAAATCTTGCCACTTCATATCATTACTTTTTTATTACCAACTTTGTTGATAGTCTAGAAAAGGTACCCAAGAAGTTTCAGACAAGTTGCTTCCAATGGAGAGAGAAAATGAGAAACTAAACTAACAAGTCAAAATAGAAAGAACAGACTGAACAGATGCTACCAAAACAAATGGAGTGAAACATATTAAGATCACCATTGGGTAAAAATGCTTAGCAAGTGAAAAGAAGAAAACAGAAAACGAGGCCATAAATCCATCTTTAAGGCTTACTTCCTCAACTCAAAAGAGCAAAACAGAAATACTGCCTCTAAATAGTGGAGACCTTCAAATATTTGCCTTCCTTCAGTTTTTCAACCTTGCCTCGTCTATTGTTAAAAGTTCAAGGATACATTTGAAGTGACATTCCTGAGTCACAGACCATCACCATTAAGCCACCATGAAATGGCTTAATGGTGGCTTTCTGATGAAGTGGTTTTTAAGGCAATTCAAACACACCCTTAATTTGTGAATTGCTCATTTTATGGCCCAGGTTTAGAGAAAGAGAAATCTCCATTACAAGGTGCACGTAGGGATTATTGGTTGTATGCTTCCATTTGTTTCTAGAACCTTTATAGGAAAACTTTTATGTGTGATTTGGCATTCAACATGAAGAGCCTCAGTTGAGAACAGGGCTTTCATCTCATAATTTTTAATCGGTCTCCAATGCCACAGAATGTACAGAACAGGCTGCTGACTGAACAATCAGAAGTTAGTAACCTAACTTCTTTAAATATAAGAAAAGACACACCCCCATGCAAAGCAAATTGGATAGTTTGTTCTCAAAGTTGCCAGTTTTTAGAAACCTTAACTGTACTCCAACCTGTTGAAACTCAGTTGTCAGGAATCTTGTTTTACAAGTAGTGAGAATACCAGAGGGAAAAAGACAATCTAGGTGTACAGACTGGATCGCTTTAATAACCACACAGACATTTTTAAAACCTTGAATTTCAGGAACAAAAAGTACCTGCAAACTCCAGAATTATAAATAATACAAAATAATTACCACGTAAAGAACATACTTAGCCCACACCAATGAAGAGTATCAACTGAATTAAAAGAACAAGTCAGTAAATAATATGCTAAAGGAAGGACTTCCATATCCTAACCCCAAGGAATTCCAGAGTAGAAGGTGAGGAGATAAAGTCAATCATAAACTGTCTTTCCCACTATGTAAACTAAACCAAATACTAACATTTAGAATTAACCATGGTGCAAAAGAGAAATACAATTTTTCTCGAACTGTTTTGAATCTGTTCTCCAGAAACCACTGGTGGGGCGCAGGGAGAAGCCACAGTTGTGCTCAGCACTAAATCTCTGGAGGCTTCTGTCTGGGCTCTTGTCTTCAAGGGCTGTGGCAACAGGAGGTCTAGTCATTCCATTGAACAGTATGTGATCTCTTGGGACTCCGTGAATGATCAGGTAATTAAATGGGCAGTCTCAAAAAGAAGATCTTTCCTCAACTCATCACACTAAGGTGAGAAGAAAAGTATCTTTTCCCCTTAACAAAAGGGAACACAAGCATATTAAACACCAACTCTAATGACAGTGAAATACCACCTTACATCCATTAGGATGATTTTTTTATATATAAAAAAGCAAACAGAAAATAACCAATGTTGATGAAGATGTGGTGAAATAAGAATCATTTTGCATTGTTGGTTGGAATGTAAATTGGTACAGCTACTGTGGAAAAAGGTGTGGTGGTTCTTAAAAAGAAACTAAAAATAGAACTACCATAGGATCCAGCAATTCAACTTCTAGGGAAAAACCTGAAGGAACTGGAAGCAGGGACTCAAGCAGACATTGGTATGCCAGTGTTCACTGTAGCATGGTTTACAGCAGCCAAGCATGGTGGCAACATCCTACATGTCTGTCAGTAGATGATCAGATAAACTGTTGTATCTCCACACAAAGGAATATCATTCAGCCTTTAAAAGGAAGGAAATCCTAACACACGCTACAACACGGATAAACCTTGAAGACATCATGCGAAGTGAAATAAGCCAGTCACAAAAAGAAAATATTTTATGAGTTCACTTACACAGAGACAGAGAGAGGAGAAGTGATTGGTGGGGGTAAGGGAATGAGGAGTCAATGTCTAATGGGTGCAGGGTTCAGTTTGGCAAGAAGAAAGTTCTGGAGCTAGATGGCAATGACTGCTGTCCAACAGTGTGAATACAGTTAATAACACTGACTTGGACACGTCACAATAGATAAAATGCTATTAGATTGTGTACATTTTAACAACAAAAAATTCCACCTTTCTATAGAGGACATTGGAAGTTTTTATGGGGATTTCCATTGGGAAGCAAAGCTGGGTATGTAGGATTGAGAAAGTTTTACTTTTGCTATACTGAAAATATATATATTTTTACAATATACTGGGTTATTTTCATGGAAAAACAAAATTAGAGTTAACTTGGCCCTTGACACAGAAATTCCTCTTTTAAAAATTCAGTCTAATGAGATAATCAAGGAAGGTAGAATGATGCCTCTATAGGTATGTTGCTCACAATATTAAAAGCGTGGAAGCAAGCTACTGACTAAGGGGGGATTAGTTCAATAAACAGTGGGGTAGCCCCACAGCGGAGATGGGCCCCCAGGATTGTGCAGCTGCCTCACAGGAAAAGGGTGCCCGCACCATGTTGTTTTAAAAAACAAGCACAGTTCCCATGACCTCGTTCTTGTATGAAGAGTGCCATGTGCACGCTGCATGCACTTTCACGCTCAGGAAAAGCCTGGAGAAACACATAGAAAGTGTTGACTATTGTTGTTCCCGGATAATGGGATTAAGGATAGTAGGATTCATGGCGATTTCTATGAATCGATATTTGAGTTTAGTGTTTTAGTAATTACTGCAAAGAGCTCCTGCAAGCAGAGTAGTGGAACTATTTCCATTTTGAGAAACTACCAGGCATGGGTCCCAGGGAGCACCCAACCACCCAGTGACTGACCTACACGCCACAGCTTTGAGTCCCAGGGCTGCCTCCCCTAGCCCATCTCCAGACCCTAGCCTGAGGCACCTCTACATCTTACATGTTTGCATTCATTCTCTGAAAGAAGAGTCACCATAGATGCACTATCTAATTCTGACTTTTCAGAACTCAGATTTCTCTGAGTTTTTTACTGGACCAATGCAAATTGAGGATGACTCTCAACAGAAAAAGTCCCTCAGTCACTGTAAATGGATATACCTTCATTTTAGCTAACCTCTGCCTGTACTTACCACCGTCCAGGCAAGCAACAGCTGCCATTAAAAACAAAACCAAAAAACACCTTCAGGTATTTCTCCTACTCTTTAAAATGTGTTTCCTTTGTTGGGCTATTTTCTTTTCTTTTTTTTTTTGTAATTTAAAAAATATTATAAGCTAAAACAAACAAACAAAGACAGAGGGAGGTGTTTCAGAGCTATCACCAACTCTCATGGATTTTTTTTTTTAGCGAGAGACTAGAATATGGAAGACATGTGACACTCCTTACCTAGGGGTTTACTTAGGGGATTTATTTTGTCTTTTGAAAATGAAAGACTTCTGCTTTTTGGTAGACAAATACAAAAACTCGCAAAGAGAAGCTTTACTAGCAAAATTTTAGGAAATGAAATCATTTAGTGTTCATTTTACTGTCTACATGAGGAAATGGAATATAAATGCTCAATACTATAAAAATTAGCCAGATATCTTTGCCCCTCTATAAAACAGCCCCATAGTGCCCAGAAATCACTACTCACGGCTTCTCCATTCATAAGGAAAACCCCAAACGTCCATGTCCCCGAAGAGTGCTGTGCCCCATAGCCGGCTCACTGTGCCCAGACGTATTCTTTTTCTAAGTCAACCTGAAGAGCAAGCTCAATTTGTTTACTGCACAAACATCTGTAATTGCTAAACATCTCTGTGACATGGTGTAACAGTTACTGCTTGTGCGCAATGCCCATCTAAATTACTCTGCAGTGTGAGCACATGAAAACCCAAGACACAGCAATTGGAAACATCTGTAAAGATTAATGGTTGAATTGACCAAAGGAGGGGGCGGGGGACTGAAACAGCTAAATAGTTCCAGGGCAACATTTGACTTTAGAAAATAATCCTCCATTTTAAAGGTTCCTCCTCAGCTACCCACAGCCCCCCCTCCGTGGGGATCCTGGCTGCCACACATTTTAACCCACCAACACAAACTGCAAGCCGTGTTACAAAACAGGACAGACAAGATACAAGTTGGGGGGCTTAGTCCCCCTCTCAAAGCAAAAGAAGAAATACCTCTTCTCCCATCATGCAGCCAGCCTCTTCTCTTCAGTTTGAAAAAGGTCCCAGAACTACCCTGGAGCCCTCCTACTTCCTTCCACCAGCCAAAGGCGCGGAGCCTGAGACCCAGCCTAACCCTGAGTCATACTTGGGACCAAATGAGCAACAGGGAGAACAAAGCTGACATTTGTTTATGGTTCAGGAAGTCAGGGCCGATTCAGGGCTTGGGTGGCTGGGAGAAAAGCCCTCCTCCCTCGCCTGCATGGCTGCAGAATCTCAGCAGCCCCAGGGCCCACTGGTGCGACCGAGCAGACAAGGGGCTCGCTGAACCGGTGTCTGTTGGCAGCACCCAGTGACCACTACCAGTTAAAAATGTCAGAGAGAACATGAAAGGTCCACTCTCTCGCCACGAGTAGTACGACTGGAGCATGAGAAAGATCTACGACAGGGTTTGAACATGAAATGTCAATTGTGAAAATACCTGAATTTTAAAGAAAATGAGTGGAAGTAGACAGCAATGACTTATTAAAAAAAAAACTAAAGAAGGAAAACCAGCCATGGCTTTATAGAAACACTTCCCTAGGAAAAATACAGCAAGGCTGTTGCCAGCTGAGCCAACAGTAGCAACCTATCAGGACAAACGGTCCAAATAGCAACCTTGGTTTTTCCCCAAGTGAGACGCCAGTCTGACCACCACATCAG
Source organism: Condylura cristata (assembly GCF_000260355.1). Classification (NCBI taxonomy): domain Eukaryota; kingdom Metazoa; phylum Chordata; class Mammalia; order Eulipotyphla; family Talpidae; genus Condylura; species Condylura cristata. The sequence continues at coordinate 7,668,761 of NW_004567128.1, forward strand.
CGCAGTTGGAGCTCAGTGATGAGGGTTTGAAAACTGTATTCAGAGGGTCTGCGAACAAAATGCCAGCAGGGTGACTTCCCAGCTGTGTGATTTGTAGGAATATAGTTCTCTTCTGTTCACCTCCATTTGCTTATCCGTAAAATGGGGAGAACAACCCCAGGCTACAGGGTTGTCTGGAAGATTAAATAACACATGGAAAGTGCCTGGCCCACAAGAAAGCACCCTATCAGCCACTATTTCAAATTCAGGACAATGTCACAAGTGCAAACGCCAAATCAACGGGACACGCACCTTATTCATAGCCTGCACTCAGACTCCAGGGAACTGCTTCAGTTATTAACTGGGGCTGGTTTTCAAACTTTCAGATTAAACTACTTGAAAAACCATTTATTTGTTATTTATTAACCATCTGCAGTGGGTCCAATTCTGTAGGGCACTTTGAATAAGATAACACTACCAGTTCTCAAGAAATTTGCAGTCTGCTTAAGTAAGGCATAGATCTGTGTATAGGTCACACAAGAAAACACGCGTGAGCTATGGCACCAGATTGCAAGGGGCCAGGGTGAGGCAAGGGCCTCACATTTGCAATTTAGAGGCCAGATATGAAATTATCTTATCAAAATCCCATTAGGACAGGAGAGAAGAGACAAATCCCTAGAAGAATTCCACCTCATTTGCGTAGATCCTCCTCTCTAAAGGAAGAGTGTTTAATACACCACTCCTTGAGCGTGGGGTGCATATGGACTTCCTTCCAATGAGCTGAGTGGAGAAGAGGGAAGAAAATAGAACACATTTACAGCTGACAACTGACAGCCCCTACCGCAGCAGTGAGAGCTGACGTTGGGGGTACTGCACTCTTGACATTGCGTGACAATGGCAAGTCACCCCCATGGCCCTTCCCCTCCAAATCCAACACTTCTATTCTTCAGAAAAGCATCAGATGCCAACGTAAGGGCATTCTGCAGAATTGCTCACATTGCCAAGGTTCTAAAACGCATGGCAAGTCTGAGAAAGTGTCACAGCCAAGAGGAGCCTAAGCAGACAGGGAGGGTAACTGTACTACGAGATCCTGGAGCAGGATGGAGAGACAGCAGGCACTCTGAGTAAAGAGTGCATCCTGGTTAATAGTAACTGTCACTGCTAGTTCTCTGACTGTGACAAACATGTCATTAACAAGAAGTTCACAACAAAGGAAAGTATGTGGGAGCTATCTGTACTACCTTTAGGTTTATAGAAAAGTAGTGAACTACTGTAAATTTAAAATTTATTGAGAAACTAATTAGGAAGATGTCTTCTGTATATACATAAATACATGTCTGATTTATCGACACACATGATGATGCTCATGAGTACATCTGTGAATGTATTTAACAATGCCTTTCCAACTTGATTTTTACACATGATCTCGAGATCATTAGTCTACCTATTAACAAAGACAGCTGAGTGCTGACTCCTGGCTTTTTGTTTTCCATAATATACAAAAGCATTTTCTTTGAAAGGAAACTTGGCTTTTATATGAATTCTGCTGCCAACCCAGGCTACAGTGGCCCAATTCAAAGAGTGTGCATGAGGTGGGCCCATCTGCCCCTTTCCAAGAGCTACTAGAAGTCCCTGGTGCCTGGCCAATTAGTCATCAACCGCGGAGTCCGAGGGCTGGCTATTGTCCCAGCTACTTCCTCTCCCATCTCCAGTTTGAGCCGCCCAGTGCATCCCCAGTGATCTCTTGAAAGCGCAGATATAGCAAGCCTATGATGGAGAGAACCCTCCGGCTGACGCAGCAACCCACCCAGAGATCCTGGGGGAGGAAGATCCACCTCTGCTCCAGTTTCCCATCTCTGCCACCAAGGCCCCTCCCCTCCAACCTAATCCACCCCTACTCCAAGGCCACCCTCGCTCCTTGTCCACAAACACGCTACAGGAACATGAATTTCCACATATGTTTTAATGCTTTGTTCACACTCCTTGAAAAGATCTCCTTGACACCCCATGCCTTCCTTCTCAACTTCCAGGAAAGTTAGTAGATCTTCCTCTCTGTCCTCTGTTTCTCTCTCTCTCTCTGCTCTCCTTTCATCACAGCGACCTTGATCTATCGATGCCCACTTGTCTCCCAGGTAGGGACAACACAAAGTGCTATGTGAGCCTTGTATCAGATAGCTGATCATCATCCAAGGCATGGTGTGGGTGACAAGGTATTAACTCCATTCCAAGTAACTATACCACTCAACTCACCCAAATAAATAACCCACCAGGTGAAAAGTCTACATGTATTATGTTAATACGGCCTCCAGAAATGCCACCTAGCTGACTCCTTTCCAAATGGATTGCTGCTCATTAGCTCATTTACATCTAAATATTTCAGAGCTGCCACCAGTGATCCAGAAAAGGCATTCAATAAACCTTCAGTGAATGACTGAGCCAATTAATGAACAAGTGAAAGAGGGACTCTGTAGCCAAATCATAAGCTGGATCCAAACAGAATGTGTCTTCCTTTATAATTTGACTGGAGGAGGATAAAACATTCCATTTATTCACCCAGGCCACAAATATTAGGGCCTGCAACAATTCAACAAATATTTTCAATGAATTGCAAATACAGTGGTGAGTAACACAGGCAAGACCCTAAACCATGGCACTCACTTTTGAATGTCTGATATCTAGGATTTGGTAATGTCAGAATTCAATTTTACTTCTCTGAACTTACAATTTCCCATAATAAGAAGTTAAAGAAAGGATCCTGGAAGCCGCACTGCTATTTATAGCCATGGACTCCTTCTGCGATAGCCAGGACAACAATAGCTGCTGACATTAATCAAGCCATTATTATGTGTCAGGCACTTTTCTGCCCGTTTTTCATGTTAACCCTTACAACCACCAGAAGGAGCAGATCCTGTTGTTCTACTTTTACGAAGAGGAAGCTAAAGCACTGAATGCTAATTTGTCTCAAGAAGAGGCAGAACTGGGATGTGAACTTACACAGCCTCGCACGCATGCTTAACAACCACTGTTCCTGAAGACTTGAGTTGGCTACAGTAAACATTTCTTAGAAAATGTTTAACACTTGTTGCGTGTTTTGGAAAGTATGTCAAACATATGCAAAAACAGCAAACCGCACCTAACAGATCAAAGAATAAGAAGCTCATCATACTGACTCTGGTTCCTGCCAACGCCCCCTCCTTTCTGTCCCTCCACAATGATACTCTAACAGAGATGCTCAGGGAAAGGTAACATGAACTAAAGCCTGAAAATCTCAGACAGTTCTTTTAGCCCAGGTAACCAGTGGGTATTTTAATACCATTTGCTCATTTAAAATCATGGTTTTTCCAACTGTTCAAGAGATGTCACATGATCCTATCTTTCAACCGAAATGAGGGACCTCTAGGCACAAGGTTTTGACCCAGTTGTGTTTTATTAGTCAAGGAATATATCATTAGCCACTAGAAATCCCTAAGTTTATTCCTTGTTATCAAAGAAGTAGAAACATAAATCTTTCATTGTTAAGGATCTAAGATCATCACTTTCTCTGTTTATTTGTTTTAATATTATGTAAGTATACAGTTGATGGGCTACTCGAATGGATAAAGAGACTGCCTGTGGTAGGCATGCAAATATTAAAATTTGTCTTACTGCAATTTAGCTGATTACAAAAATAGATCAGTAGCACAGTTCTATATGATTTTAATTCAAAATCTCTGTTGTAAGTAAAAGCTACAGTGTTCATCTTATAAAGGCATTAATTTGTATGACTGATTCTACAAATGAGATTCAAGATGTTGAGAACTGAAAAACAGACTGTCACAATGATAAGGTCTAGCAGTAGAATAGAGCCAGAGATGTAGACAAAAAACACAAAATCATTTCAACAGAGAGAAGTTACTAATGTGATCTGCTAACACAGGAGGATCACAGGAAGGAGCTTCTTGAAAAATTTCTTTGTGGGGAGTCCAATAAACCAGCAACCAGCAACCAGGCAAACCAGGGATTTCACTGTTGACTTTTCCAAACTGGCTGTTTAGAGAGCCCCAGCCACAAAGGACTGATTCTCGCAGTCACTAAGGGGACCAGTGGTACCTAGAGAGCCTGGAATGGGCTGGCACCAAAAGCTAGGATTATTCTCTACAAAGACATGTCAGTCAGCTTGGGTCATGTAGCTCATCTGAGTATCTGTAATTTACTCACCCATGTGTGGTAGCTGATACTCATTTCCCTAAGTGTGTGATAGGTGTGATCACCTGAGTGACTCATGAAAAAGGAAGGAAGAGAGACAGGCTGGGTCAGAAAGAAGTAGCCAGATGAAGAAAGTCCCTCTCAGTCCACAGATAGGGACACAGAAGGAACTAGCCATATTGGTGAGAATAAGACTCTGCCTGGGCTGCCTTCTTGCTTATAGACTGGCTACCTGATTTCTGTGGTTGATGATCCCCAAGCCCACAGTTCGCTCTTGGTCCACAGACTTATTTATCCAACTGGCTGTTGGATGCTTCCACTTAATGGTTCCACAGGTACCTCAAAATTCAGTACATCTTGAGCCTGAACCCATAACATTCTTCACAAAATATCTTTCTCCTCCAGCGAGTTCTAACCAGAGAATGACTCACCATTGACCCAGGTGCGTCAGCCAGTGGCCAAGGTTCCATCGTCAAATCCTCCCTTGCCTTTCTCTCCCAACATACTTTCAAATATCTTGATTCTACCTTCAAAATAGTCCCCCAAACTATCCATGATACGAGTTTAAAGCTATTAGAGAGAAAAGCTACTTTTCATATCTTGGTGTTTTCTTCCATGGATAGGTGAGTCGGTATGGACACTCCCTGGATACAATTTAACACTCCTAGAACTCTACCACCTTATTTGCCCTCTCCTGGAAGAGTAAAATGATTTATGTTATAGGTGAAATTAGGAAAATTAAACTGAGTGCACTCAGCTCAGTTCCTTCCTCCTCTTGGAAGGTGGCCTTCTCTGATGATCCCCAAGGGCAGGTCCCTCTATCTCCCAGTGACCTGCCATAGTCCAGTGTTGCTGAGACGGGATGGATAAGTCTGTTTAATTCTGGGATCAGCTGGCAGGCCCATTTGGCTCTTGTACTAATCCATATCCTTCAACTTTGCCTTTGTCAATAACAACACTGCGATATAACATAGGGATAGAGAGATATATAAATCATAAGTATACAGTTTGGGAAATGTTCACAAAGTGAGCTAAGACATAAAAAAATAAGAGCTATATCATATGCATACATTGGAAAGATCTCAATTCTCCCCCAAAGTATGTAGAAATTCAATGCAATTCTGATCAAAGTCCCAGAGGTTTTTGGGGGAGGTCTGGGGGGAAGGGGGTGGGTGGGGAAAGGATTAACAAACCAATTCTAAAATTTATATAAAATACAAGGGGCCAAGAATAGTTCAGGCAATCTTTGCAGAAAGATCAAAGATCTTTACCACTAGATATCAAAGCCAACCATAAAATCACAGTAATTAAGGGAACACAGAAGGGACACAGGACAATCAGACCAACAGAACAGAGTCCAGAAACAGACCACATGGACACAGCCACTCAGATTATGACAAAAGTGATGTGGCTGCACAGCACAGAAAGTAGGTTGCCTGACTGTGGGTCCTCACCCATGCGCTTAAGATTCAACTGCACGTACACACAAAAAAGGTTAATAATGGGTTTATTTACAAGGGAAAAGGGAAATGAGTAACTCAGGGAAAGAGAGAGAAAGAAGTTAATGAATGTGTCCTACCAGTTCCGCTGACCTGGAACCCCATTACAGCCAGGGAACAGCCAAGAGGCAAGCTGCGAGCCACGGGGCCAAGAGACCCCTGAGGCCCACATGCCCAGTTTTATATCCAAACCTGGCTGTTTAACTCCACCTTCAGGTCCCAGTGTGCTTCTCTTTGGTATTGCTGGGATTTGTAGTTCCAGTGTCTGGGGTAAGGGGTGGAGTCCATAAAACCTGTACCTGTAGAGTTTGTTCAGGACATCTTTTCCTCCTTACAAAAGGATGGGGAGGCCCTCCCTGGTGGCGCAGCGGGTTAAAGCACAGCACTAAGAAGCTTAAGCTACTTCCGCATGAGTTCGATCCCTGCCTGCCCCGGAGGAGATCCACATGGCGCGACAGACCTCTCCTGACCCACCCGCTGCTCCCCTCAGCAGTGTATTTCCTCTATCTGTCTGTTCTGCTCCCCACTCTGTCTCTGGTGAATCCTCTCACCCTCCACATCTCTGGCCTATACCCCCGTTCTGTATGAATAAATAAATAAATCTTAAAAAAAAAAAA